>NC_138797.1:14091664-14421296 GCF_965178545.1 Coloeus monedula
TAAGATGGCGGCGGGAGCGCGGAGCGCATCGAGCGGCGGCGGCGGCAGCGGCGGGGGCGGCCGGGCCCGCAGGACGCTCCTCCGCGAAGGCTGCTGCATCGAGCGCCCGCACATCGATGGGAGGCGGCTCTTGGGGGGGACGGGGGGGGGGGGGGCGACACAACGGGGCGGCGTCACGTGACCGCCACACCCCGCGCATCACGTGACGGGGAGGCGGGAGTCACCCCCCCCCCACACACCCCCCCATCGCGGGGGTCCCGAGCCCCGTCCCCGCTTCAGGGGGTCCCGGCGCCCCGCTCCCCTTTCCCCCCCTTCTGGGGATCCCGGGGTCCTTCTCCCCGTCCCCCCTTCCGGGGGTCTCTCTTCGCCATTCCTCCCCTTCTGGGCGTCCCGCTCCCCATTCTCCCTTCCAGGGATCCCGCAGGTTGCTCTCCCCATTCCTCCCCTTCCAGGGGTCCCGCTCCCCATTCTCCCTTTCAGGGATCCCGGGGGTCGCTCTCCCCATTCCTCCCCTTCCGGGGCTCCCGAGGGCCCATCCTCCCGTTCCCCCTTCCGGGGATCCCTCTCCCCATTCCCATTCCCCCCTCCCGGAGCAGCAGGGCCTTGGCGGAGGCCGCAGAGCCGCGCTCGGGGCGGGATCGCGGGCGGGGCAGCGGCGCGGGCCCGGCCGCCACCGGGCGCGGGGGGAGCCCGGGGGTTCTTTTGTGTCGCAGCCGCAAAGCTCCGAAGCGCCGCTTCCGCCAGACCCCGGATCCCAAACACGGCGACGTGAACGGGCTGGGAATTAAGTTGCTGGCGCTGCTGTCCAGCGCTGCGGGCGGGCCCGGCCCCGTCCCCAGCGCAAACCGTCCCCTCCCCGAGTCCTACTCACGTCAGCCTCGAGAAAGGGCAGCCGGAGCGGGCGCGGGTCGAGCAGCGGGGCTGCCATGCTCCCCATGCCCCGGGGCAGCTGTCGTCTGTCACACGCTGCAGCGACACGGCGACCCGACATCTTCTTTTTACCTATCCTGAACCACTTGTAAACACCAACACACACAACCAGGGTCTCCTTCGCTCTTGTTTTCAGCACCGCGGAGACAGTGAAAAGTTGCCTTGGATCGCAGTTCTTCACAAGCCCCAAGTGCCGACTGGAGTTTCCTCGCTCCGCGGCGCCTCGCAGGGACCCGGGGGCTCCGGGCTGCGGGGCAGCAGCGCCTCACGCCGCGCTCACTGCGCTACTCACGGGCCGCGTTCGCTGACCGGCCGCGCTCCCGCTGTCCCGGCGTCTCCTCGGGAGCCGCGCGGGTCTGGGCGCTGTCGGGGGCTGCGACGCGAGGGGTCCGCGCGTCGCTCGGGCCGGGCCGGGCGGTGCCTTCGCACTTCGCACTCGCTCTCAAGCGCTGGCGGCACGTGGCGCTGCCCGGGGCCGCTCGGCCGGGACGCACCGGGAGGCTCCGGCCCTGCTCGGCCCGTCCGGGGGGGCACCCACACAATGGCCCCGCTCGCGCTCGGCCCCACGCGCGGTGGCAGCACCGCCGCTCCCCGGCCTTGCCCGGGGGTGGATGGGGGTGTCTCGGGGGGGGGTCTGGCGGGAGCCGGACTGACCTGGCGGCGCTCCCGGGTGCGGGGCGGAGCGGAGGCGGCGGCGGCCACAGGTGGGAGCGCGGCGCGTTACGCGATTTGCGTAGCGGAAGCGGCGGCTCGGCCGGCGGGAAGTGCGCGGGCGGCGCGCGCCGGGGGGCGCGGCGCTACGCAAAGTGCGTAACGCGCCGCGCGGCGACAACGCCGGCGGACGGGCGGGCGCGGCGCGTGCGCCCCTCGCGGCGCGGCGGAGCGCGCTCGGCAGCCAATGGGCGGGCGGGCCGCCCGCAGGAGGAGCCAATCAGCGTGCGCGGACCGCGCGAGGGCGGCCAATGGCGGGCGGCGGGGGTTTAAAGGGGTACTTAAGGCGCGGCGGTTTGAATTCAAACAGCTCCAGCGGCCCTGAGGTGGCGGGCCCGGGGTGAGCGGCGCGGCCTGGCCTGGTTCGATGGGGGTGCGGGCGGGGGGTGTTAGTAAGGGATTGCTATCGATAAGGGCTGGTGATTGATAAAGGGCCCGAGACTTCCTGTACTCCGGTCACTGACCGCCGTTGTCTCCCTCTCGCCCGCAGGCAGAGCCGTGCGTGCCGCTCCCGCTCGGGCGCTATGGACAGGAACATGAAAGAGAACCACGCCGCGTACCCCAGCCGCGCTGCCAAGGTAAAGGCCTGAAATGCGCGGTTTATGTTCGTCTTCCTGAGCAGTTTCCTCTACTGGATCGTTGGGCTCGGTGCCTGGGAGTTTGCCATTAAAATTCTGTAGGTCTGGTCTGTTCAGGGAGTGGCGGTTTTTGCGTTTCTCCTATCGCACATTCGCTACAGGTTTCAAATTAGTAATTTATCTTTCAGTAGCTTTCTCCTGGATAAGACAGTGCCCAGAGCTGACTTTCTTTATTTACTATTATTAATATTAGTATGTCTTATTAAATGGGGAAGGCCTCCTTATAACTTAAGTATTTAAGATCATTTAAAGAGTAAGCAAGTGTGTATAATCAAATTATTTTAGATACAGGTTTTAAAACCGAGCACTGTGTCAATGTCACTATTGATACACATGTGCAGCAGTGTCCAAGATCACCCTGATTACATATTTTTTCTATTTAGAAACAGAGGTGCTTTCTCAATATTTTAATATAAAATCAAGTAGACCTAGTAAGGTTTTGGAACAGTAAAAACAAAATTTCCTTTTAATTAATCAATACATGATTTTTAGTGTTTCTGTTAATATGCTTTGTGTGGTTTTGCTATTCTGAATGGGGCTGTAAAGGTTCTGGTGTGCTATTGTACAATTAACATGTTATCATTTCTCTTTGAAGGTTGCAAATCCCATTGGGGATGGCCCCAAACGTGTCCCTGTGTCCCAGCATTCAGCCCAGAGCCGGTTACTGACCAGTGGAGCTCCAGCACAACGTGTTCTGTGTCCTGCAAACTTTGCCCGGCGAGTTCCTGTGCAATCCCAAAAACCTGTACTGTCAACCCAAAAACTGTCCAGTAACCAAACAGTGCAGCAGCTCCGACCCAAACTGCCCCAGCAAGCCCCTGTGAGGCCTCAGGCTGCAAGCAAGAGTAGTGAAAAACCTCCCCAGGCTGCAGGACCTGGTAATTCTGAGGATGATTTACATGTGTGTGCTGCTGTGACACTCGGGACACTCCCTAAAGCTGCTGCTGAGCTGGGAACAGGCCTGGAGGGAAGTTCCTGGTTGTGCCCCCAAACAGAAGAGCAGCACATGATTCACCTCTGGTGTCACTGCACCATCCTTGTGAATTTATCTCTAAATTAACCACTTAGAGTCAATATGCTGTTAAAAACTTCCAGGTGCTCAGCAGCCAGCTGGGAGTTAATATAATTGGCACTCAGACTTTACAGGTTTTTCTGAGATTCATGTACAAGAATACTTTTTTCTGGGGGGAGAGTTCATGGGTTTTTATTTTCAGAAAGCTTTTAAAATTACATTTTGCCAGTGCTGTTCCTTTCCTAGCAGTCAGCTATGGTAGGTTGCATAAAATGTCATTGAATGTATTCTAAAAGCTGCTTCAGATGATGCACAGGGGTTGATTTGCTCATATGTGTGTGTCTGTGTTGTGTTTGTGGGTCTGGTTCATAAACTGATTTATTTCTCTGTACACAGCAAAAAACCCTGAAGCTGAGAGCACCTCTGAACAGAAAACTGAAGAGCCTGCTAAGAAGAAAACTGAAGAGCCTAAAAAGAAAAGTGAAGAGACTAAAAAGTAAGTTTTATGCCTAAATTCTAGATAACTGAGCCCTGCTGGAATTCCCTTGGTTGTGGAGCCTGGTGACCCTCACACTTTGCAGGCACAACACACGGAAAGCTGCCTTGGACCTGGCAATTTGTCAGGAACAAGAACTTGCTGCAATCTAAAGAAAGCTTTGCTAAATGCAGAGTAGCTCTTCCCATGGGAGAACACTGATAGCTGCTGCCCCAGTCATGAGAGGTACTCCTGAAAACAAAGCCTCCCTCATCGGGGCAGGAGGCTGGAGTCTCATGTGGGATGAAATTGGATTTGTTTATGGCAACTTTAAATTGTTTTGCCATGCCCTAGTGATGTGGCTGGGTTAAGAGTATCTAAAGGAGCCCAGCTTGGCAAACACAATTTCATTTTGTAGTAGTGTGGTTGGTGTAGTGTCTGCAAAAGCTTCAGGAACAAAGAAAATAGCTTTCAGAACTTCCTTCTGAAAAATGTCAATGCCTACTTGATTCTCTTCATGTTTTCTTACAGACTAAAGTCTAGTTTAGAGCCCTAAGCATCTTTTGAACAGGAATGTTACAAACTATAAATTTGAGTCAAAGCCAACACAACTATCCAGCTTTTAACTTTCCTCTTGCAGAAGGCAATGGTCTCTTGATGATTTTGAAATTGGTCGTCCTCTGGGGAAAGGAAAATTTGGGAATGTGTACCTGGCACGTGAAAAACAGAGCAAATTTATTCTTGCACTGAAAGTGCTCTTTAAAACACAACTTGAGGAAGCTGGCGTAGAACATCAACTACGAAGAGAAGTGGAAATACAGTCTCATCTTAGGTAAAATTTAGTGACTAAATACTCTGCTTTGTTTGCATCCAAATAAAGTAACCTTGATTATGATATGGTTTTCCCTTTATGATAAGATTTCCTTGTTGCGAGGTGAAGGAACACTTATGGGATGAAATTCCCATGCTTGCCTTGAAAGGGGGGAGCAGGACAGGGAAATTAAAGGTTTTGGACAAACACTTGGTTCAGAAGAACATTGAAATCTCTTTGCAGGCACCCCAACATTCTCAGATTATATGGCTACTTCCATGATGTGACAAGAGTCTACCTGATCCTGGAGCATGCACCTCGTGGAGAAGTCTACAGGGAACTTCAGAAGCTCACCAAGTTTGATGAGCCAAGAACTGCTACTGTAGGTTGTTCCAGCTTCCTATCATTACTCTGTGTATCTGGGATATCTGTGGGATAGTGCCAGCTCTTCAGATCACGTTCTGTGTTCTGCTGGAGAAACTGAGATTCCTTAGCTGCTAGCTGGCATAGGGACAGGGAATAACTGGGAAGACTTAGTGCTGTGCAGGAATTTATGTTCAGAATTGTTTAATATTGCAAGGCACAGCCTGTATTGCCAGACTTCAAGGGTTAAGGAATAATTGCTTTAACTTAAAACTATAATTATGCCTCAAAAAGGCTGTGCTGCAGCCAGATAAACTCAGGTGACAATGCCATTGTGGCTTAAAGATTGTTCTTTCTGCACCCAGTACATCACAGAACTTGCAGATGCCCTCTCGTACTGTCACTCCAAGAGTGTGATCCACAGAGACATCAAGCCAGAGAACCTGCTGCTTGGATCAAATGGAGAGTTAAAAATTGCTGACTTTGGGTGGTCTGTGCATGCTCCATCTTCTAGGTGAGAATTCAGTCTCTTGTGCAGTGAACTCCTGTAGTCAGTTTTTGTGGCACAGTTGTGGAAGGGAGGTTATATGTGGACTTCTTAAAATACTGGTGAAAAATGCTGGTTACAACAGAGGTCCTAACAGTCAACTGGTGTGGGAGTGTTGTTATCCTGATTTTTAGGTCAAACCTTGCTGAGCCTGAAAGAGATGTAGGTTACTGCAGGCTTACCATGGTCCCTGAGATGACAAACCAGCACTTGGACTCAAACATTATGCTGCCAGTTTGGTTATTTCTTAGAGAGTGTGACATTGCACCCGACAAGGGAGGAACAGATTTGTTCTAGCAAGTTGAAGAAGGTGTTGAAGGGGTGAAGAAAGGAGCTAAGACTAGTTGCAGGAGAAGTAGAAAATGTCTTGCTGGCTTTTCTTTCCCAGCTGTTGTGGTGCTGAGCCCATTCAGGTGGGTGCACTGAGGTGCAGGTGATTGCCAGCATTAGTCTTTATGTCTCTTGAAATAGATCCTATAATTATCTTCATCAGTGATTAATTTGGACTTTTCTTCAGGAGAACAACTCTCTGTGGGACACTTGACTACCTGCCTCCTGAAATGATTGAGGGAAGAACACATGATGAAAAGGTGGATGTTTGGAGCCTTGGCGTTCTGTGCTATGAATTCCTTGTAGGGAAACCACCTTTTGAAGCAGCAACCTATCAGGAAACCTATAGAGCTATTTCCAGGGTAAGTGCCAGTGCTTATCTGGGTTGTGCTTTTAGTTCTAGAAAGGTGTAAGTTTGAAGCATGAAGAAAACAAACACAATAATGCACAAATACTTCTACAACCTGTGAATTATGATGAACCAGGATTATGATGAAATCATTTGGTCTCTTCTTAATAGGCAGAAGATGCACAGCCTGCAAGGCTGGCAAAGCTTTCAAGGTGTAACTTGGAGGTTGATTAGAGCCCTTTGGTTCTATAGCATGGTTATTGCTAAAGAACTTTTGTGTAATTTTTAATGTCCTTTCTCCTTAGGTGGAATTCAAGTTTCCTCCATTTGTAACGGAAGGTGCGAGGGATTTAATTTCCAAGCTCCTGAAGCATAACCCCTTCCATCGCCTGCCCCTGAAGGATGTCCTTCTCCATCCCTGGATCACAGCAAACTCTACGAAGATTCCCAGCAGCAAGAAGAGTGATGGTGCTGCCCCATCCAAAACATAGTTTTAGGAGGGTGACTTGTGGGATCAACAAGAGGAGCCTTGTACTGTGACTACTGTAATGCTTACAATAGGAAAAGCAGGTCTTGGAATCTAGTGGCAATTGGGATGCAAATCCTTGGGTTGGCTGATGTCTTACACTTGAATTGCAGCATCAAATTATTTGACTTCTAGCTGGAGCTCGGGGAATATTTAATGTACTTGAAATCCAGTTCCATGTGGGCCAGGTTTGTTGATGTATGAAGCTGTTGCAGGCTCCTGTGCTGTGGTCTGTGCTGAAAATGATTCGTTGTTCCACCAAGAGAAGTTGTTGTTCTGGCTTATTGAACAGTGCAATATCCTGGTGATGCCTGCTCCTCCCTCCCTGGGCTGCTCAGGGTCTCCTACCTGTGGTGTAACCTGAAACTGAGCGAGGTGAATGCCTTTTTCAAGTGTTCTAGAAATGATGTGGCAATTGCTTTTGTCTCTAGTTTTAAATGTGAGCACTCAATTTGTAAAATAAAGACTTCTTCTATTGCACCCAGCAGGGTGAGGTTCCTTGTGGGCACTGGTTGGCACTAGCACAGCTGAACTACTCCTGGTGCCAGAGGTGAATTCCCACAAGTGTAATTCCCACCTGTCAAAAAGGAAGCTCACACATTCATTTACTATCCCACAATCCCAATTTAGGATTACCAGGTAAGTACCAAATGTGTTATTACTGAGCCTGGTTGGTTTACTGAGAGCTTGGCCTGCTCTGTCCTTTTTCCAAGGAATTTACTCAAAGATCTCCCATCTGATAATATTTTCCAGCCCTTTCTCTCAGGAGTACTTTCAGATGTTGTGTAACAGGAAGTAACAGTACCAGATGTTGTAAGACTTTCCTTAAACTGGACCAAGGGTCAGGCCCCTTGCCACCAAAATAAAGAGACCAACTGTTTTCCAGTAAAACACTTCAAGCAAACTAAGAGAAAGCAATTTATTGTCTTTTCGCTATAAGACTTGGCTATTTTATAAACAATTTTAAAAAATGATCCTTCTACAAGTAAGGATTCCAGAATTCAAAATATATTCTTGAATTAATTTAAAATATACTTTGCAAAAAAATTCATCCAAACAAACTGCCAGTAGTTTATACAACCCTATTTACCTTAACTAATCAGAAGTCTGGCCATAATTTATCTGAAGCTGTTTCTTTACAGCAAGAAATCTCTAGTTGAGTGCTAGTGCCTTCTATTGACTTTTAGGTACATTTATTTTGAAGGAGTTCAGCTTTACACAGGATTTTGAAAAAGAAGCTCTGAATCTACCTTCTCTATCCAGTTTAAGACAAAACTTCTCAGAAATGATTCTGAAGTACACAAGGCTGCCTCAAGAGTTATTTGGGAATTCTTATCCTTGGTACACAGGAAAGCTGGACCTTCCTGGGGGGGAAGGAGTTAAGGTGCAATTTACTGTTCTGGCTGAGGGAAGGCAAGCAGCTGCTCCATAACAAGAGGTTGTTTGCTCCTCCTTTCCTCCCTCAGCCAACTCTCATCAAAACTCCACAATTCCTTCTTCCATTCACAAAATTTTTGCAAAAATCAAAAGTGTCAGGCTATCTTCCTGCTATTTTACTTAAATCACAGCTCTGTCTGAACAGATGTATCAAAGCCACCTTGGGGTAAGTGCAAGCACAAAGATAATGTGAAAAGAGCAGACAGCAGGTCCCAAACACCCCCAGCTCTGGCTCAAACTCACAGCAGCACAGGCCTGAGCCCAAAACCCAGGCTTAGCCCAGTGTTACACTCATTTATCTGTTTTGGGATCAGTCTTTGGGTTAACTGGAAGGTGGAATGTGGATGATACATTCTAAACACAACAGTGTCCCCATAAGGAAAGGCAGAACCCCCTCATTGTTACACTCTCCACCCAAAGCACAGGAATTCTTCCTGGGATGCTGCAAATTGGAATGTTTGGACTTCAGGTGCAGATTTGAGTTTCACCCACAGGAGCAGAGAGCCGCTGGGCTTACTTTTAAGATTTAAAAAAAAAAAAAAAAAAGTGTTTCCAGTACAAAGTCAGATCTCAAAATGTTAAACCTTCACCAGCTTATCTCTGCCTTGATGCTCTTTGGAGTATGTTCACAGAGGTAATTCTGGTTACAGTGACTTCAATAGACTCAGGATTTCTTCTGAGTCTATAGACATTAGGAGAAAAAAAAAAGGACTTTAGTAAGGCTGGCTCCTAGCCAGCACATTTTCAGACAATAAAATCTTGGAATATGGAAGCACTACACGTAGTTTCAGAACAGTGCATCACCTATTGGTGACTAAACCAATTATGACTGTGCAATAATCCATCATATGGGTATTCCTACTTCAGTGAGTTCAGTGCCTGTTATACTGCAAGAGAGGCTATAATAAAAGCCTCTCCTAACAAAAAAACACCCACCTGCCACTTTAGATTCCAATATATACCCTTATCAAGAGAACTACCCCTGTAGTGAGATACTGTTTATTCTACTGGAAAGAGAATCTCACTGTTTCTCAGCTACACAGTAATAAATGAGTGCTATGACTGTTTTGAAAAGGAAAAAAAAGGTTCAAAAAGCTGGATTATAAAGACCCAGAACTGTGCTCATTGTCAAGCATTTATATTCCCATTTGAAGTGCAAACCAGATCCCATTCGAACAGGTTTTTCCAAAGAGTAAGTGGCAAAAGGGAAAGGAGACAAGTTCAGCACTTCTCACAATTACCTGAAAGACCAAGTAAGAAACGCAAAACGAGGTCAACCTGAACCCAAAAAAGTCCTTTAAACTTTGCACCTGAAGAGCTACGTGGATGTGGAGCACTGGAAAACAAAAAGCCAGGCGGGGCTCAGGGGTTGGAGGCAGGGGGTTTGAAGAAGCCGACCTTGCGGCAGTAGCGGACGATGAAGGGCACGGACACCACGGTGATGCTGATGCGCACTGGGGCAAAGAGCTTGTGCACAGCATAGGCCAGCACGAAGGTGCTGGTGCCAGCTGCCATCCGGGACTGCAGCGAGGCCTCAGAGAAGCCCAGCTTGAGCAGAACTGCGCTCATGTCCACACCGCTGCGGGAAGAGGGAAGAGGGCTTTAGTTTAAGATAGAAAAGATAAAGCGCTTGTTTTTCGTTCAGGGAATTTAATGTATCGTGCTTCCAACTCAGCCTTTAGAGATAAAATTTCTCTGCATAGTGATTCTCAAAATGTTACTGTGAATTTGTATTGGAATTTCATCTTCCCAAATTTTACGTTCAACTCTATTCTGTGTCTTGGGGAAATTTATCACCTAAGCACAGACCAGTGCAAACCAAACGAGGTACCTGTTGTTAGGCTTAGTGTTCTAACACAGGAGTACAAAGCAGTTAAAATGACAAATTATGTAAAATCTAGCAAGTGAAGGAAGTGTTACAGATCTCAAATGAGCATTATCCACCAAATTCATTAATATAGACATAGCAGATTTCATCAGGGATTTAACCATACCTTAAGGAAAAAAAATGTTATTACCCTGTGCCACGATGTAGTGAACAGGAAAAATCAGGCATTCACATATTCCCCACTGGAGTCCGGAATAAGCAGCAGGGAATGTTTGGAGAAACAACACATTCCCCAGTCTCCTCAGCTGGAACACCTCATGTAACTGATGCATTCCCACAAAGCCACACACAAAACTCCCCGCCTGACTCCCGTGCAGTTCTGTTACATTTTCACTGTAATTCTGTTCTAGTGGCTGCTGTTTTCTGCAGTTCCACTGCACAAACTGTATTCAACACCCAGAAAAAAAAGTTTATCTCCAAGCCCCAGCACTTTTGCATGGCTCTATCTCTCCAGAACAAGCAAGAACAAAAGATATCTGCAAAACAAATACATTCTCTGCCCAGTGAGTTATGTTGGTGCTGTGTCTGCTGTTTTCACTGCTGATGAACCTGTGCAAAAAGACCTTGTACAGCTCTCTTGTCTCATGCCTGATGGGAGATCAGGTCCATTTATGGACCCATCCATACTCAAAATTCAGGAGGTGACTATAGACCTAGCAGGCATAAGGTGCTTGTCTCCTGCCAGAAACAAGCACAATGGTAAATGCATTTTACTTTTACCATTACCCAGAGGTGGCAGACAGCTGTACAAACCTCACCTTGACACAGCCAAGTAGAAGATTCCCAGAGATACTAATGAAATTCCAACATGGAAGGAAACTCCTACAGCACCATATTCTTTAAAAACTTGCTTCAGCTGCTGGGATTTGTTGAGTTTCTTGTTTTCAGCACTGGGATCAGTGGCTGTCTTTTTGAGGGGTTCATGTGCATCCTAGAAAGAAAACAATTAAAAGTATTTATTAGCATTAAGCACAAGATCATATTCCAGTTAGTTGAACCAGTCTGAAATAATGAAAGAAGTGTCTTGCACACAGAGTGATTTGGGAAGACAGTAACTCACTTCTGCTCTTCCACATCAGCACAGCAGATGCTGCGGCAGAGCCCAGGCAAGCTCCCTTCTCCCAACTATTCCTGTCAAAGGGATGCACTGAGCTTGGCATAAATTCTTACACAATTCAAGTTTCATAATTAAAACCAGATTATTTGATCCAAATGTGTGCCAGGGCACACCCACACAGCTGCTTGAGACATGAGACTGAGGTGTCAGAGCTATTTGCTTCCACCCACTGCTCAGCTTTTACCCAGCGACTCCTTGGAGCTCAGCTTTTTGTTCCAGGGCTAAGCAGCCAGTGGCACCGGAAGCCCACCCGGTACCACTTAGTAACAGCTCCCTGATGGAAGAGATCCAACGTTTAAATTCCTATAAATCACCCTTAATGGATGAGCTGATAAAAGGAAGAACCGGGAACTGCAAGTGATGACAGGAACAAGCAACTCTGTTGCCACGGCGTAGACAACAACTGCAGGGACATGCCAGGGCTGGTGTCAAGAGTCCAACTGCACTGAAAACGTTTGTCACAGTAGAAGTCATTGACAGATTTTTATTTGAGTGCATTTCAAGCGCAGAACTTCATACTAAACTATATGCCAAAGCAATCTGAAAAGACATCAGCGGAGGGTAGCAATGAGGCAGCCCTTGGAAAACCCCCATGCTCGCCAGAGAACAAATACTGACAGGAATAAAACATCTCCTGATTCTTGTATCTAAATTTTTCAAGCATAATGGATAATTTTAGATTTTTCTTTTGTGACTCATGAGCTCTGGGTCTTATGGATGGATCATAAGGGCTGAAAACCTGCTTGTTCTGATCTTCCAAGTCCATTCCAATTCACCCATGTTCCCAGGCTCACACACCAGGAACGGTATTGAAGCAAAACGTTAAAAAAGAACCACTTCAACAGATACTATTTGGAGTACCCAGGGGAGTCATGTACGGAATAATGTACAGCTTAGCAAGTAAAACTGCTGCCTATTTCCATGTCATTCTGCTACAATATTTCAGCTAAAAAGCCGATTTTATTCGCATCATTCATGCGATTTAAAGCATGAAAACATATCTAAAACACCACGCCGCAAATTAAACCGTAGAACTTAAACTGTAGACGAGGCATCCCGGAAAGCTCACAGTGACAATGTGACCACCAGCAGGTGCAAACAAACCAGCTCCCACAGAAACCCGCGATAAACACGATTTTTTAATGATCCCATGGGGATGCGAGGGGGTGGAGGTGAAGACACCTCCAAAAAACTTAAAGACACCTCCAAAAATCTGAGGAACACTTTCAGATGAGGGCATTTTGTGCCGTTCCGCGCAGCCCCGCGGCAGGCGGCCCCTCAGCCCTCACACGTACCTTGGCGGCGGCGCGGCGCGGGCCCGGCCCCGGCGGGAGCGCGGCCCAGGCGGGGCGGGGGGCGCAGCGCGGGGGGACGGGGGCCAGCAGCGGGGACAGCAGCGGGGACAGGCGGCACAGGCGATACATGGCGGCACCGCCGGCACACGGCAGCGGGGCGACACCGGGGCGGCACCGGGGCGGCACCGGGGCGGCACCGGGGCGGCACCGGGGCGGCCTCCCGAGCGCGCACGGTGGGCCGGGCACACGCCCTGACCGCCTCCTTAAAGCCGCAGCGGTCCCGGTCGTGAGGAAGGGATGTGTTCTGTCCAAGGCTCTGTGCTACCTGGCCTACACTTCCAGGGATGCGGCAGCCACAGCTTCTCTGGGCAACCTGTGCTAGGGCCTCCCCACACTCACAGCCAAGAATTTCGTCTTAATATCCAGTCTAATAGTCTCTTTCATTTTGAAGTTTTATCCCCATGTCATGTCACTCCAGGCACTTGTAAATAGCTCCAAGAGTCACAGATTGTTCTAGGTTGGAAGGGACCTGCCAGAATCATGTTCAGCACAGGACAGCCCAGCAATCCCCAGCAAAGGAGAAGGATTCTTCCTCAGGAACTGGAGTGATGCAGCAAGGGGGAAGCGCTTCTAAACGGAGAGAGGGGAAATTCACACCCCAGCAATCCCACCCTGGGCATCCCTGGGAGCGGTGTCCAAACGGTCCTGGAGCTCTGCCAGCCTTGGGGCTGTGCCCATTCCTTGGGGAGCCTGGTCAGTGCCCCAGCATCCTCTGAGGAAGGAACCTTTCCCAATATCCAACCTGACCCTGCCCTGGCACAGCTCCGGCCGTTCCCTGCGTCCTGGCACAAGGGCAGCACCTTGCACTTGGCCTTGCTGAACTTCACGAGGTTCGCACAGTTCCACCTCTGAAGATTTTCCAGGTCCCTCTGCATGCCATCCCATTCCTCCAGTGCGTGACTACCCCGCACAGCTGGGAGCTGTCAGCAAACTGTCAGAGGGTGCCCTCGTAACTGGGATCACAAGGGTTTTAAAGCTGCATTTTTCCGAAAGGGCTCCGCGCCATCGCAGACACTGCTGCTCATGGCAGGGTGAAGGGTGAATATCCCTGAAACTGCATCCCAGGGCCGAGCCCGAGCGGTAAAATCCCACCCTCTCCCAGCTGCAAAGCCTTTTCTCCTCATGGCTGTGTTTCCGCAGCCATGTGAGCACACAGGGCTGGGGACAATGGGAGAACTGTGTCGGATAAATAGGACGGGTTCCCTCCGGAAAGAACTTGAAGCTCAGGAGCACAAAGTGGAGCTGCACAGGACAGCACGGGGTGGTGCAGGGCTGGTGGGTGGCTGTTGTTAAGTGCGAGGCACCACAGAACAGATGGGTTTCAAGGAGGATCTCAGGGGAAGAGAGGGAGAGAGCTTTGCTTGCATTGAAATGGTCTGTTCTGTCTTAACAGCACTGCCAGTTCCAGGGCTTTACACTGCCTTTAGTTCTTGCTTTATAAATCCATCCCCTCTCTGAATGCTTTGAGAAGAATGGTTTCTCAGAATACAATTTCAATGTTTATTACTGCTCCAAAGCAATTTGCTGTGTGTTTTCTGTGACACGCACCTGCACCACCAGAGCAGACATGATATTGGCATAGCAGTGCTCTGAGCAGAGCACACTGCAGTTTTGTCCCTTTTCTTTCTGAATAATAAAAAAATCCCAGGAGTTAACTCTGATCTCAATAAAGGAGATGTCAGTGGCAGCTCTGGGCTCTGCACAGGGACACTGGGCACTTCCCTGTGTTTGTCTGGCAGATCCATCAGAGCTGCTGTGGGACAGAGACCACGGAGCTGCTCTCCTGTGACAGATGTGTTGCTGCTGCTGGACATCCAAAAATCCTGGGCAAGTGCAGAAAAGAGCAGGAGGTGACTTAATGAGGCATGAAAGCATTAGGACTGGCAGTTGTATATGCACAGCCTGGCTGTCTGCTGCCTCCAAATCTCAGTGGGAGGTTTAGCTTGGAAGCAGGAAGGAACAATATGCTAAACACCCAGTGATATATGCTCAGTGAAAAAGGAGCAAACACCCAGGCTGGAGACAGCTTAATGTGAAGATGGTTTATAAGTGCAGGGAAAAAGACATTAGCTCTGTCCTGCTCATTGTAACTAAGATAAAGGGGACACGGTACAGCTTTCAGAAACAGCTCAAGAAAATGCTTCTGCATAGACACACATATTTACAAACACATCTCAAAATGTTTTGGTGCCTACACTAAATATAAGATAAACTGAAAAAAGGGGTGCTACAAAGTGCTAAAAAATACACAGATCTCAACAGTGTGCTGTGCAGTCCTGAAACAAGAGCGTGGGGTGTGGAGATGTGAACCCCAAATCCAGATGGCTCACGGATCTGTTATTTAAAAATAAACCAAAATTATTAATGCACTTTATCTACTGCATTTATTTGTGCTCTGTCTGAACCCCTGTTCCATCTCTCAGCCTGTCTCTATCTATATTTACTCTTATTTTCCATTTGCAATTTTCCAACAGCCAGAGACTGCTGCTCTGGTTTTGTGTTATTTGTGTTATTGCAGTCACTGTTTATCATCAGTAAGAGGAAAGCTGGGAATTGAGCTGAGAGCTGTTGAAGAGGCAGTAGGTATAATGTCACCAGGAGATGCATTTGAATTCCTGTGAGGCAAAGACTTTTCCATAATGACCATTCTCTGTAATTTGTCAGAAAGGTTTGTCATGTTTTTATCAGAATGTGTATAATGTAGTAACATAGGGGGTACTCTTTATCAAGGTACCTATTATAAAGCTCTTAGATAACAATTTCCCTTCCATAATTTGACTTTCTGAAGTCAAAATCTCTCTTGGTTTGACAGTGCTGTAGGAACAGTGACAAAACTGAAGTGTGCTCTAATGTGCAATTTCTGTAACCAGAAATCCAGGATGCAGAGTTGTTCCATCTCTGGTTTGCTGAGAGTCCCAGCTAAATACAGCCACTGTGGGACTCTGCAGTGAGCTGGTTCAGGAGTTAAATCCATTTGCAGGGATAAATGAGATCAGTAATTCAGTAATAGCTTGTGAGAATGTCTTAGCCAATCTACGAGGATGTTTTGATGATGAAGAAATCTTAGAAGTCTGCTAAGTTTTCTAAATTGCATGAGAGCAGATTCATTACACGTTTTGCAGATCATTTAATCTACAAATAATTCAGGGACTGTGAATGTGCTGGTACCAAAATTTAATGCCTTCTAGTGGACACGTAGGAATTGGTTCCTGTGCGAGAGTGGGAGGCAATTTCTTCTTCGTGCTGGAAGCTGTGTCATTTATCATCATTACAAATGTAGTAATGTCATGCATATATAAATACAATGAGAGGAGCTGGCAACTGATCATGACTTTCATTTAGAACAGAACCAAAGGTAAATTTTTTCATATTATAGTAAACTTAGGGCATGGCATGTGAACTAGTTTTAAGTGGCCCTGTTCTTTAGCACATTGGCTTTTTCACATCATGTTCCAAGAGTGTTTGAATCATGAAGATGAGATAATGGGGCTAGTTGATAAGTTGAATAAGAATTAAAATGATACCAGGAAAGGAGTATCCATATGCAAATGATAAACATATTTATTAGGGAAGTTCTGTATCATGAATCCTTGAGTACAAACAATCAGCTTTCAGGGACATCTTTCTTCTCAAGCAAAACCAGTAGAAAGTAATTAAATCTTGGTGTCTTCTCTTTGAATGGGAGAAGACTGCAGTGCTAGGATTGCTAAATCCAAGGAAAGCCAGCCCAGGTATTTTCATCTTTGAGAGGACTTCAGGGCAAGAAAAATTTCTAAACAGGACTGCAAAGAAGGAATTACTTGCTTAATTTACCTGGAAATCCTTGAAGACTGGGGCTGTGTGGGCCTGTCCTGGAGATGTGTGGGAATCTGTGGTTGTCCAAGCAAGGGGAACTATGGCTTCAACCCAAATCCCACTTAATCAGGCAATTTATGTGATGACTTGTGGGAGCCTCTGCACAAAGGCGAATCTCCCCTACTCAGCAGGTCTTGCTCTTTAACCCCTTAGGCTGGTTGGGCAAAAATGGGTGTAAAGTAAAACCAGAAGAAAATAGAAGTGAGAATATCCATATTGCTCATGTTGGTGGGAACTGCTGCTGATTCCCTGTGCGTGTGTGTGAGGGAGCAGACTGGTGCTGCTGAGCAGTGTGGCTCGCTCCTTTTCCCATGGAGGAAGCAGAATTCTTTTGGTGTCTTTGTCCCTTGGTTGACACAAGCCAGCAGCATTAATTCTCCTCTCCACAAGATCCTCCCCAGTGATCCTCTGATGAGATGTTTTTCCATTTGGCTGGTGTGATGTGCAGCCTCCTGGGTGTGTGTGAGTGCAAATCACATCCTGCCAGGTGTGGGATTGATAGCCCCAGCAAAGCAGGGAGGTAATTTTCTCCCAGAGCAGCTGAACTGCAGGGAGCGACAGCAGAAGCCTCTTCCTTGGCACCCCCTGTGTGTCACCCTAACGGGGTGGCTCAGCTCCACGTCCAAACAGCTCCTTTTGCCCTGTCTCTTGGAGCACTGAGGACACACAAAACTCCCCTCACAGAAGCACTGGCAGCTCTCACCTTGGTGTAAGCATTCACCTGGGTTACGTTGGAGGAGCAATAATTGCTGTACCCACTGCTGGTTCTGTGAGCTGTGTTTGTCGTGGACCCATTCCCCGTTGGAACGCAGGCTTTAACATATAACTCATTTCTTTGGGTACCCAGCGAAGTTTCCATAACTCATGTCTGTGAAGAATTGATCATCTTCTACCCTTAGATTGATATTTATGTTGCAGTGAAGTGCAAACAGTCACTCCAGTACCTGGGGTTTGGCATTTGGAGATGATTTTTGAAGGTTATTTATTTATCATTCAGTGCAGCCCACTCTAAGGAGAGGTGTCTGCTCTAGACCTGCACCTCTGGAAAAGAGATTTCAAACTTCTAAACCAGATGAAGTCAAGTAGCCCAGCAAAAGTGCAGTGTCTTGTGCTGAATACTAAACACGGAGAGGCATGCAAATGATGCTGTTTGCTGAGTCCTGTTTAACTTCTGGTGCCACTAAAATGGGCAAAATGGTATTTTGCGAAGTGAAAAATGATGGGGCCAAATTTGGAAGCTGAGTGTTTAAACTGCTTTGCCTCCTCAAGGTGTTTCACACCTCATCTGATTCCCATGGAATTTCAATTTTGCACAGAGATTCTTCTTTAGATTTAAAAACTTCTTATTTAGATTTTTGATGCCTCTCACTACTGATGATAATTTAGCTTCATGAGAATTTAAGAAAAATTAGGCAAGAGATGTTCCAGGCAATTAGGGAACAGATTGTCCAAGGCTGGGTTGGAGCAGCCTGGAATAGTGGGAGGTGTCCCTGCCCATGGCAGGGGGTGGAACTGGATGATCTTGGAAGTCCCCTCCAACCCAAATCATTCTACGTGGTTTATGTTTTTCTAAATGTTCAGCAATTTCAAATTGTTTTCACAGTATAAAAGCCAGTTGTCCTCTTCCCCTTCAGGCTTAAAAGCTGTGTAAATAGTTGATAACATCCTCTTGTAGCAGCCCATAAGTCACATTGCCAAGGGCAGATTTTCCTGCCCTTTGCTCCTTACCAATATTGCTCTAAAGCCAATTGTCAGTCCATTTAGATGGAACAAGTAACAGCCAAGGCCAGATCCCCTCTTTTCCACCTCTCACTGCATAATGCCATAATGAGATTCTGGTCAAACGCTTCAGTGCAATGCAATATTCAATCTGCCACGTACTCAGAAAGGCTGCTGGGAATTACTGGGCACGGTGATTAGCCCCTGTTTGTCCGAGGTTACTGGAAATTGTTGCCACATCTTGCAGGTGGCTGTGCTGCTGCTGCGCTGGGACGCGGCCTTTGGGGGAGTGACGCACACGCTCTGCGCTCCCAGCGTGGGGAGGGACTGTGCCTGGAGCTCTGGGACAGACACACCTTCTGGTGGGACTGGCCATAAGGAAAAATCCACCTGTGAACTTCCCTAAAGCAGGAGAAAGGGACCAAGGGCTCCTCAAATCCTGCCTGTTCTACACTCAGGAGAACAAACAGCAAGAGTGTTTTGCAGAAGGGGAGGTCCCCATGCTTGTACCTTATCTGTGTTCTTGCATCTGACAGAGGGCAGGGTTAGGTGGGATATTGGGAAGAAATTCTTCCCTGTGAGGGTGGGCAGGCCCTGGCACAGGGTGCCCAGAGCAGCTGTGGCTGCCCCTGGATTCCTGGCAGTGTCCAAGGCCAGGTTGGACGGGGCTTGGAGCAGCCTGGGATAGTGAAAGTTGTCCCTGCCCATGGCAGGGGGTGGTTTAAGGTCCCTTACAACCCAAACCATTCCCTATTTCTCTGATTCTAAGTATCCTGAGACCAGCAGGAGAGGTGCCTTCTTCTGGTGTCTTCTTCTGCTCTTCTTTTCAACCAGAATTTGAGATACACCAACAATTGTAGCTACTTGAATGACCAAACTTTAAATAGTGATAATATATTGCATCTATACAGGCATTTCATAGGTGTGAGAATATAATGAGCCCATAGCTAGGGAACAATGTCCATTACAGCCATAGCTATAAGCAGCTTTTTGGTCTGCTGATCTTTCTACCATTTAACAACGGGGAACATTTTTTAAAGCATATAACCTGTCCTTTATAAAAGATTTTTGTCATATTTTCAAGTGGGAATTGGTGAAGTAGAACCATTATAAATAGAGTCATTGCGTCTGAGGTTGTCAGCTTTGAGATCTTACAAAATAAGGAACCTTTTCTGAGCCTCTGGGCATGTGATGCCCTATTACCAGCTGTGTTATAGTGCCGTGAGAGCCTGGTTCCGATCTTGCTTTATGGTGGTGCTTATTAAATGTACTCAGGAGGAGGAAAGAGCCTGTTCTGTGGCTCTGGGAGTGTGACCACCCTGTGGCTTGCTGTGTTCTCTGTGTGACACTGGCACAGGCACCCATCCCTCACGATGGGAGGGCACAGTGGAGGGATATTCCCTGCCTGCTGATGGATGTTTCTCCCCTGCCAGGCACATGCCATACATCCTTCAGTCAATGGATGGCACTGCTGGCTTTTCCCAGCCGGGCTTGTTTGGGAGCTGCCTTGTGAAGAGCATTCATGACTCATTGCTCAGTTTAAAAGCACGCTGGTGGGAAGGGGTTACTTCAGTAGCAGCCAGATTCCCTGGAGCAGGGGTGGAGCAAAGGCCTTGGGGGTCTGTCAGGGGATGTGACTGGGCCCCCAGCCAGCCCTCACTCCTCACTCCCCAGTTCTCGTTGGGGGCACGGCTTGCTGTGCCTCAGCTGTGCGTGCACAGACAAGAGAGGGGCTCTTGGAGCTCAGCCTGCTTGGGCTCAGCCTGGAGCCACTGCCAAGCACTAGCAGATCTGCTGGGAACATCATGGAATCACATCAGAGAATCATGGATTGGTTTGGGCTGTAAGGGACCTTCAATCTCATCCCATTCCCACCCCCTGCCATGGCAGGGACACCTCCCACTGTCCCAGGCTGCTCCCAGCCCCAGTGTCCAGCCTGGCCTTGGGCACTGCCAGGGATCCAGGGGCAGCCCCAGCTGCTCTGGGCACCCTGTGCCAGGGCCTGCCCACCCTCACAGGGGGAATTCCTTCCCAACATCCCATTATTCATTATTTCTTATTAACAGCGAGTGCTACATTCTTCATTATTTGTTATCCTATGGGATGGTGCATGAGAATTCACTTATTATTCATGGATTTAGTTATTTTATTGGTTTGTCACAGACTAGTTCTCACTTGAGCTTGCTGAGGCAAATTCTTAATTACACTGTTGTGACCCCAGAGTTGGTAAAATGGGAGAGAAGAGCAAGAGGACAGAGAAATGCGAATTTAAAAGGGAAATCAGAAAGGAGAGCTGAAAATTTGAAATCTTTAAGGACCTTGAATGTTGTACAAAGGTTAAGAAGCATAAAAAGTGAAGAAAAAACAGAAATACTGGAAGGGGAAGGTTAGAAGAAAAGCTGTCTGTGAACAGATCTGCTTTTTCCAGAAGCCTGGATAAGTTTTAAAAAATAACCTGATTCCGAAAGCTCCTAAAAAAACTCAACCTGAAAACACTCTGGGTTTAGCTGGATGCAGCTCAGTGGCATGAATAGTGTTGCAATTATAAAATGGATGTAAATCAGAGTGATCTGTGCCTTAATTACCAGTCTGCCACAACAGCAGATCCAGTCCTGTGGAAACCCCAAGTGGTTTCTGTGGTGTATCACCCCGCAGACTAATTGGTCACTTGCCTTCTAGAAACGCTTTCGAGATAATTAAGAAAAATAATAAATTGGGAGAATATTTTGCTTCTAATTGGGTGTCAGATGTATTAAACCCTTGAAAAACCGAAGGTTTTGCTGATAATCAGAAACCCTCAGCTTTCTCTGATGCTACCTGCTTTGTTCTGAGTTGTTTGTGGAACAATCAGGTTTTTAATGGACGTGACATTCACCACAGCTAACCAAGAGACTTTGGTTTGCAAGAAGTTCTGCTGCTGCCAGTGTGGGAATTAATTTTGCTGGCCTGAAAAGAAAGAATTCCTCATTTTGGGGCTACAAAACTCAATTTTGCCTGTTGTTTGAGAAGCCTTCAGCTGCCTCTGACAGTTCTGCAGGCAAAGTAATTGTACTGGAGAAAAAGGCCTAAAATAGACACTGTCTGCTTTAAACTTCTCTGGGTTAAGCAGCTTTGTTTTCTGCTGGCTTGTGAGGTAAATAAACATCAGTGTTATCAACTGCTGGGAATAGACCTTAGGAGTTCAGCTTAGTGATGCAGCCTTGGGATCTGGAGTTCCTGGATGACACTTGAACCCACAAACATTGGGCACGTGCTTGTAAGTGGTTTCCATGGAAATAACATTAAAAGCCGTTTAAAGAATGGAAGAACAATGTACACATCTTTTATGGATTTTTACACCAAAATAATTGATTCTAAAAGCTGGTGTGAAGCAGTTCACACACTGATGCAACAGGGCCCAGAGCTGTTTAATTTTGGTTTTGTGAGGGGTGAAGTGTTTCTAAACGTTTGTGACAGGAAAGCACTGTGCAGACAGAAGTTACATGAACATTTATAATTCTGTTTTATCTTCACATTACTTGCAGAGGAACTGTGCTGATGACCATGGCAGTCTTTTGCAAGCCAGTATTTAATATCAGGATTTCATTCTCAGTGAGCAGAAAGGGCTCGGGCTTAGTTCAGATTCCTTCTTTTTTGTTTTCAGAATAAACTCAAGAATTTAGGAGGAAATGATGAACTCTTTGGTCTATTTTGAAGTTGAGGAGATGGCACTGAAGTGACAAACCAGAGCATTGAGCACTCATAGAGACCCCAGAATAATAACCCAGCCTGTAAACAGACAGTGAAAAAAGGGAGGGAAAGCCTGGAAAATCCCCTCTGCTGAGCACCTCTGCCTTTTCCTGGCTAACTGCAGGGGGTAGGAAAGGGGAGAAGAGGGTGGGAATGGGGGCAGAAGCGATTTGAGAAGCAGAATCCCAGTACAGCTGCCAGGGGATAGTGGCTGCAGAAAATGTTCTGTTATTAATGCAACAAGACTGAAACTGCCTGGGCAGTGTCACTTTGAATTGGGTCACTGTTGCTCCAGTGTGATATCACCGTCGGGGCTGGATATGATGAAATTAATAGAAACTGGGAATGTTAATTAAGAGCTAGGTCAGCTGTCCTCAACTGTTAGTGGCAGTGTCATCCAGCTGTGATGCCTGAGTAGATTTTCTCACACACCACTGGCAGACAGGAATTTTTAGCAGCTGATAGACCCCAGATCAATAACTTACATAATGCAGCTCCTGAGTCACCTACAAGTTTACACATGTGGAATTGGGAAGAAATGATCTCGAGCTTGTGCTACCCTGGAGTCACAGGGTGGGGGAGGTTGAGAGGGGCCACAGTGGCTCATCTGGTGCAGTTCTTTTCTCCATTCTCCCACAGCTGTTTCTCTTGGAACCAGATGTTCTCCCCAGATGTCTCCCACAGCTGTTTCTCTTGGAACCAGATGTTCTCCCCAGATGCAGAGGGGCAGCCCTGGCTCCCTTGTGCCACTCAGGCAGCATCTCCCACCTGCTCCTCTGAACTGCTCTGCACTGAACAGCACCAGCAGCCTGGAGCTGGAATTTCCCTCCTATCAGAAAGTTTCCCTTTTAGGCTGGAACAGATATAAAATGTGACCCTGGAAGCACGTGGCAACATTTGCCTCTGCCCACGTTGCCAAACACAGCCGAGTAGGGCCTGACCTTGTAGCAAATCATGGTGTAATGCAAGAAATGCTTGAAAAACCTTGGGACTCTTCGGATTTTTAGTTGAAGGAATGAGGAGACAATTAGTTCACAGGAAATACTTCAGAGGACAATACCAATCCAGTTGAAATTTTAATTTCATGCTTAGCAGTAGATTTATCTTTTTTTAAATGAGGTGAAATGCCAGCTAGGAAAGTTTTTTCCATCTAGGTTAACAATAGGGGTTCTTGCATAAGCCACTAGAGCTTTCAAAAAATGCTTAAAATAATTTCCTGAAAACTTTAAATGGAGTGGACTGAAGATAAAATTTGGAGTATTTTCCTCAGGGACCTACATTATGTTTAACTAGTTGTTTTCAACATCTGAATTGAATTTCTAAGGCAGCAGCCATATGTGCTCACAAATTAGGGTATATATTGCATGCTTTTATTTTTATTGTTAGAAATGCTCCAAATGAATGGAGGGACCTTTATTTTTAGGAAAAAAATTTTCTAATGTTAACTTAAAAATCCTTACCTTGTCCAGCTTTTTATTTCCTGCTGTAGAATACCAGGGGCTGACTTTATATTTTTTCTTCTGTAGCTGGAGCATTTGTATATTAGAAAGGTCAAGAATGTCCAATATTCAATTTTCTGGACAATTTTTGAAGATCATGGAACACTACCAACTGTTTTTCTTTTCTTAATACACAGTTTTCTTCTAAACATGCAGTTGTACATTTAATAAAGATTACAGAACTTGTCACCTTCCCATATCTTTGTTAATACGAAAGAACCCAAAGGTTGCACTTTCGAATGCTCAAAGGTTGCTCAACTAGAACACAAACCCAGATGAATAATTTGTAATGAATACTGGTTTTGCTTTGGGTTTTTTTGGGGTGTGTGAGCATGGGAAAAAGTCTGATTAACAGATTTGTGTTCTGGTTTCCAAATAATTCAGATTTTGTCTTCACTTTCTTTCTCAAACCACAGTGTAAGACTACTGTGAGCTCTCAGGCTCAGATTTAATTGTACCTCAGAAGAATTCTTGAAGACTTCTTAAAACACATAAGATAAAAAGAATTCTGGTGGTGAGCAAGTACTTTAAAGCCATATCTGGGGCTCTGTAAAAAAACCCAAACAATGCTTGTCCTCTGTTGTAAAATGGTTTGAACGTAGCTGCTTCCACATTCATATGAAATTTTTTTCTTTTAATGTGCTTTAATGTGCTTTATAATGAGCACTGTGGGCTGTTTGTGGTGCTGAGTTCTGTCACCCTGCTGGCTGCACAGGGGGATGTGGGACAGCTCCTTGCTGGCCAGCTGCTTCCGAGCATTAATCCCATATGCAGATCCCGAACTTTAATGAAGGATTAATTAATGATCTGGCAGTGCCTGAGCCTCAGCAGCCTGGCTGCACCTTCAGGCTGCCACTGTCACGCTGGGCTTTATCTCCTGAGCCCCTGGCTCAGCTCAGTCACACTCTTGTTACCACCAGGCTCAGAAGGTGAAGGAGAAAAACATCCAATTCCTTTAAATTTCCCTTGGAGTTCAGTGTCAGCTTCAGAAGGTGCAGCTGCTAATGACCTAGAGGTGATTCATCTATTATCAGGTAATCTGCCCTTGGCTGAAGTGATTTAAATCTGGGGAGTTAAAGACAAAAACCTCATCTCCTTTAACAGAGAGCTGCCCATAGAAATGAGCAAAGAATTTTAAGTTAACAGAACGCTCTCAAAATTAAGAAACTCTGGCTTGCTTTGGACTGCTCAGTGGAAGCAAAGCTGAAGGAAATCTGATTTCCCACGGGTTTAAATGGTCTTTCTGGGATTCTGGGATTCTGAGTAAGGCAAAGAAGAGGTTTACACACGGATATTCTGTACATCCAAAATATCCTGAGGGAGGAAACGGGTTGAGTTCCTGATCCTGCAACTCTGTTGACAGCAAAGCTCATATTAAGTCCTGGCTTTTCCATGCAGAAGTCATAGTCTGGCAGATTATTAATAAGTAAATAAATCATCTCTTGGTTTTACAAAGCTGACATTAATGGATGAGCAGTTCCATGTCTCGTTTGATGTACCTGGATTAGAATGTAGCCCGGAAAGTGCTCTTAAACATGGCTTTAGTGCCTAAGGGAATGCTTAGCATTTTAGTTATTTTTGTATTTATAAAAGAGTACATTGATGGGATAACTTTCTGGAAGAACCAGCGAGTATTTTAAATTTTTGTTTTGTTTATCCAGGACTTGACATCTCTCTTTTATATATCCAGGATGTGAGTCACCCTGTCTTAAGTATTACTGATGAATTCTCCCCTGTATCACTCATAGGTCATTTGTTTCTTTGTCTGTTGTGTTTGATTTTCATCTTGCATTGATGAAACCTTGCACAAGCTCTCTAGGGTGGCTACCCCAGCTTCCAAACTAACACAAACAGAGGGTTTTTCTCCCTTCCTGTATTTGCCATTTTTAATTTAAGCAGCCATATCACACACACAAACTGGGATGTAACAGTCCCATGATAACTCCCTGCCTCCTCCACATCCATTTTCTGTTCCCTTCTGCCATTTTCTGTGCTCCTGCAGTTTTGTACCCTGGGGTGACGGAACTGACCTCTGCAAGTTGCCGGTTCTGGCAGAGTCCTTAGAAATCCCTTGTGTGACTAAAGAGAAGATCCTGCCACTGACCCCTTGATTACTTTCTGCCTGCCCAGAACAGCAGCCTCTGAGTGCTGGAACACCCCGAGGTTCAGTGCCCTGGATGTGGCAGGAGAGAGTGAGAGGAGGTTTTGAAGAGGGATCCTTGCCATGAGGAGAGACTATTCCATGGCAGAGGGCAGGAAGGAATCCACTCCACTTGAAAGGACGGCTGTTTCTTTGAATCAAGATGTGAAGTTACCCTAAGAGATGAGGAGGAAAGAAGAAATAATCTGTGGGTTTCTTGCACCCACCTTGACCCCACGAACAGGGATTTTTTTTGAACTTTCAGAAAGTACCGGTGGTTTAAAAAAACCCAGACAAACAACCCACGACAAAACAACATAGAAATCTTCTCAACCAACCCCCTCTACTAAAAAAAGTTGTTTTCTTGCTGTTATGCTTTTCTAGGCCTGAGATTAACAGTGCAACTGCCATCTTGGGGGAGCTCTGTGTGGGCTTGGGAGTTTGGAGGGATGAATTGCAGAAGAGTTTGGCCTGGAATCTGCACTCAGGGGACCAGAAACCACATCCAGGCCACAGCAGGGCTGTTTGTCACAGCCAGGGGTTATCCAGAGAGGGGTGACAACGGAGCAACAGAAGTTTCCAATGTACCACGTTATTTTCTCTTTCACACCCAAGGCTAAAGCATCCCTTCACACCCCCTTAGGGCAGCCCAGCTGCATAATTTCAGGATTAAGTGAAAGGTTAAATGATACACAACAGACGATCCAGAATAATTTCTTCTTCTGAATTCTTATGAATTCTTCTGAAATCCTGCCTTTTGATATAGGCTGGCTCAAACTTCGAATTCCTGGCTCTGGGAAACTGGACCTTAAACATACTCCTAAACCTTCTGACTGTGTCCTGTTGACTGAAGGTCTGAATCTCTTCAGCATCCAGCAGGATTCCTCTTGCCTCAATCTTGCCTCCAGTCTCAGCAGCTGAGAACACGACAGTTAGGACATGATAGTTTCAGGTTGTATCAAGATGAACTCTGTACTTTCAATCTAATATAATGTTTGATCTTTCCGACCCCAAATCAGAGCTGTTTTCTGAAGCATTGCCATGGCAATGCACAACACAGTGTGTTGTCATTGCCAGGGCTTTTAGAGCTTTATTGAAATGCTTTTGAGCTGTAGAAAATTATCTATGGGAAATAATGGTACATTATGTCACAGATTGATTTACAATGGGCTGCTCTATAAAATATTTAGTAGCATCTCTAAAATTATAGCAAGACAAGTGACCAGAAAATTAAAAATACCGAAGTATATAGAGCTGCAAACATAGGCATTAGTGTGTGAGTACAACCAGGCCTCTCCTTCCAGAGCTCGGAAGGAAAATATGTTTGCTGGCAAATTGAGTAATTGTTTCTGAAAATTGGCAGCTCCCTGGTTTCTGGGTAAGCCTTCAGCATTACCTATTCCTAAGAAACTTCTTTGTATTCACAGAGTGCTTACTATTGTGAAGCTAATAGATATGTTTTTGATGAACACATTTTTCCATTTGAATTGTGAGAGCAGTAACCTTTAGTCATCCACAGACAAGATCATTTCAATTCTAGGCTCAGTGCAGCCAAATTGCTCGATTCAGAATCTGATATGCACACTGGCTTAATTATGTTTGGTTTTGGCTTTTTTTTTTCATTGTGATGAATCTTATGTGATGATCAGGTAGTGACATTTATTTTATCTGTGTAGTAAATTCATCTGTGGTCTGATGAATTTACTTCTCCCCTGTTCAACCCTGCTCTTAGAAAATATACAGGATTGCTTTTATTGCTTTTTCCGAACGCCCTTGGTAAACATCAGATTCTGTACATCTAATTCCATCTCCCTTGAAAACCAGCAATGCTCGATGGATGTGAAATCCTGACCCTCTTGAGCATTTAGCAGAAGCTTTAACCATTAACAGGTAGTTCAGACTCCACTCAGTGGAAATGAGGGCCAAACTCATCCATTTCCCAGGTCGGGCCAGAGTCCTACAGCTATTCCTGAGATGTGGGAGTTGAATCAGTGTCTGCTGGGATTCAGACTGCTAAAAGAGCAGTCAGTGCTCTGCCTTTCACCTTCTATAGCATTAATTTGAATATATTTTCTCATTTCCTCTCAAACTTCATTAATGGCAATAGAAACATTAAATTTGCATACATCAATTGCTAAGCAGTTATGTTAACCAGACTGTTAGGAGCATCAATACTGCTTGAAAGTAGGACTAATTATATCCTGCTTCCTATTTTGGGCATTGTTTCTGTCTGAATTGTAATGTGACTAAATTATTGTTTTGATTATGCTGATGAGTTAGTTCATTCTCATTTATCTCCTGATTCATTTCATTCAGAAACCTTTGAAATCTGCACAGCTGCCCCAGACTGAGTAGCCTCCCACTAAAACTCGAGCAATACAGTTCTGTTCTTCCCAGGACAGAGTTACTGGAAACTGGGAGGAGGAAGAGAACGGGACATTCTCCATCCATAAGGATATTTTAGGTCATAATACTGGACTTTCTGAGTGAGTTTGGGCAAATTATTACAAATCAATGCAAATTAGTTCAGTTTTGCATCCAAACAGCCCAATAAATAGGTTGAAGCAGCAGATTTGAACTTGCTTGTGCTAACAGTCACCCTGATCAGCTGCCTTTTTCCAGCAGGCCCTTACCAGGTCTGCAAAAATCCTTTTCCAAGGATCTTTGTTTTCCATTCCTGTGTCATTTCCCGAGCCTGGTGCTCTGCCAGTTGCTAAAATCGCTGTCTCTCCTGGAGGAGGCACCTGACACATTCATGAGGCTATTCCCTAAATAATGGCAAAGATTGTACAAGTCCCTTGATGATTAACAAGAGCTCTCAGTGCCGAGGCTGACAAGGCCCTCCTGCCTGTTCTTATCCTCTCCCCGTCGTGTCAATGGAGCTCCATGGAATCAGGAGGGAGCAAAGAATGAAGCTGAGTGCCAGGAGAGTCTCCAATCCAACAGGCAGTGTTTGTCTTATCTAGCTTTTCATTTCCTCATCCATTGACAAGGCTCGTTAGCACTTGGTTTACGGTGTAAAAATGGAAGCACAGCAATTAAGGAACAAATTGGGAATGCTGGCAATTGTGTCAGAGCATTGGAGCTCATTGGTCACTTGAGGGCTGTGGCTTTACATGGTTTGGTTGTACTGGGTTGGTGCCACTCTGCTTTTTCCAGCCCCGGAGGTGTCCAAGGAACACCTGGACGTGGACTCAGTGCTCTGGGCTGGGGGAACAAGGTGGGATCCGGCACAGGGTGGACTCTTGGAGGTCTTTGCCAACCTCAGTGATTTCGTGATTCTGTAACACCAACGAAATTCTTCAGATACTGCTGAGCTTTGCCAGAGCTCTCTTCTTTCTGGCTGTGACATCCAGAGTAGCCACGAGCTACAGAAAAGTGACCCAGCCACCACAGCTTCCCTTCCACACCCTGTGTCCGACCTGTGTGTTTGTGCCATTGACTTCTCCATTCTCAGTGAACCATTACCATGAGGGCAAAGTCCCAGCCACGATAACTCGTTAATTAAACCAATTAATGGATTAAACGCTGCATTGCTTGTACACGAAACAAATAAATGCTTCAGATTACCAAAGAGTTTTTTGGGTTTTGGATATCTTGAGCCCAATGCTGCTGCCAGGGTGGTTATGGTCAGGCATTGTGGGGTTGCAGGCTGTCTCCTCCCACAGGAAGACCCATTCCTACTCCTATTCCTATTCCTATTCCTATTCCTATTCCTATTCCTATTCCTATTCCTATTCCCATTCCCATTCCCATTCCTGTCTTTGTTTCTGGCTCTCTCCGAGCTTGAATGCAAGCTGTGCACTATCCCTGTGTCCCGTGGCAGGCTGGATACAATGCAGAGTAACTTTAATTAAGGATGCTCTGGGGGGAAAGTGGAGTCTGCAGCAGCCAGATGAGAGCACATAAAAGCAGAGCATCCTCCGCAGCTCAATGATCAGTTATATTGCAAAAGGAATAACAGATCCAGCTGGAAAAAAGGCAGTTTAGGTAAACTCAAGGATCCCACGTTATGCTCAGAATCAGGACTCACCTCATTATCTTGCAGCTCATTAAAAAAAGCAGTGCAAGTGTTGTGCCTTTGTGCATTGCTTCGTCTGTCTAATTGGGCCTTGACATTTAATGAAACTGTGATTTTTTTCCTCATTAATAATGCAAAATATTTAAACAGCGTGTAGGAGTGTTTTTAGAGGCTTTGCTGGTAGTTTGTATTGCTCAAAGCAGGGCTGGCGACTCTCAGTGAGAGAAAAAGCTTGGTCTGGTCATGTCACACAGTTTTGAAGCTGCAGGGCTCCTGTAGGACAATCTACAGTTCTGTTTTAAGGATCTGATTTCCCCCAGGTTGTACAAATAGCTTAGGTACCCTGCCAGCAGCACCCAGGACCCTGAGGGCAGAGCCATCCTCAAGGAGAGCTCGGGTGGGAGTGCCCAGAGATGTGTACATGTCTTCCACCTTGGCATGGATTAATTCTTCTCTTTTTAAGACTTTTATGTCTGTGTGTGGCACAGGATGGTGGGTCAGAGATTGAACAAGTCTCCATTTTGTTACTTTACTTCTCTCATAAAACTTCCTGATTCCCTGAGGCTTTTAGAGGGAGAAATGGCCTCTAACTTGATCTTGGGCAGAAAATAAAATGCCCACATTCTCTCCACATTGTCTCTCTGCTTGGGGCATCATTATGGCAACCATAATTGCACTGATTTTAGTGGAAAGAAACCTACTTCAGTTTCGTTGTTGCAGCAGGGCTTCTGAGATTATTGTGATGCTGAAATGATTGTAGAAGTTAAGTACTGCAGCTGTTTCATAAACTGGCCTAAAAAACTATAAATCCAAGCTCATTCTAATGTTAATTGCACTGAAATATGTACCAAGCTAATTGAAAGCTTTTAGCTATTTTGGTTGTCCATGTACTCCCCACTTCCTTGTCCAGAGGTCCCAAATTGCATATAATGAAAAAAATGACAGCATTAAATGGTTGCTGCAAGTGCTTAGAGTGCAGTGTGCCATAACATCCACGTCACCAGCACAGGAAACAGAAAATGGTATTGTCTGGAACATTTCCATTCATAGAATGATTTGGGTTGAGAGGGAGCTTAAAGAACATCTCCACCCCCTGCCACGGGCAGGGACACTTCCCACTGTCCCAGGCTGCTCCCAGCCCCGTCCAGCCTGGCCTGGGACACTGCCAGGGATCCAGGAGCAGCCACAGCTGCTCTGGGCACCCTGTGCCAGGGCCTGCCCACCCTCTGAGTAAGTAAAGAATTTCTTTCTTGTAATTAATCCCAATCTGCCCTCTGTCAGCTTGAAGCCATCCCCTGTCACTCCATGTCCTTGTAAAAGTCACTCTCCAGCTCTTTTGAAGCCCCTTTAGGTACTGGAAGATAGAATAAGGTTCATCTAAAAGACATGGGGAAGGATTAACACTTGACTTTTGCATGAAAAATTCTTCTATCTTTAGGTGCCACAAACAAACAAGCAAACAAGAGTTTTCTTAGCATGTATTTGTGATTCTGGAAGATTTCTGAAAGCTGTAAATTTACAGTTAAGGATTGTAGATTTGACAGTAAAAAGCCTGAGCAAAACAACAGAAATTCCTCAGTTTTGGTGGTTAATGTTGAAGCACCATGTCTTGACGCAGCAAAGGGATACACCACATTGTCCCTGCGTGGTGAGGGTGCTTGTCACTGGAAGCAAGGATGAGGAACAAGGACAAGGACTCCTTGTTGCCTCTCGAAGGACGGAACTCATCAGTGGCAAGGCCACCAAGCTATTTCTTTCTTGAGGCCTGTGCTGATGGGAGAGAAGCTGGAGGATTTGCAGGGCAATCAGAGACACGTAACCAGCTCTGGGAAGGGGTGACTCACAGGCTGCTGTGATCGAGCCTGCAAAAGGCCTGGATATATCCCAAAGCTCCACCAAAACTGAGCTCATCCCAAGCTCCTCAGGCTGCAGTGTCTGCAACACATTTTACCCACACTTGGCACCACAAGGACCCACCTGGTTTTCTTGTGAAGGTGAATTTCTTGTGCTGGGCTGCAGAACTGAATGGCTGAAAATATTTCCCCAGCTTTAATTTTTCCGTGATTATCCAAGTAGTGCTCGGCTTGAATCTTCCATCCAGAATCACATTTTCACCATAATGAAAAACAATCTACAGGAACTGTTTGCCTTTGCTCCTTTCTGTTTCCTGCATGCTGGTCCTGGAGTGTGTAACCAGCACCAGGTGGACACTGAGAAGATTTTCTGTGACTGCAGCAAACCAGAAATATTTGCTTGTGATTTATATATTCAAAGATGATAAAAGCAGCCCCAGCAGCTGTCAGTGAGCAGAACAGTCCCTGCTGGAGGGCTGTGCCTGCCTGGCTGTGTCAGCACAACCACGATGAATGTCTTGATGGTGCTTGGCAGGTACCTGAAAACAAGTTTTCCTTGAAAACAGTTCTGTGTTATGTCCTTCAATTATCTCCTCCTGCTGAAACTGCTGTGAGGAAGATCTTTGCCACAGATAGTAGAGGTGAGAAAATGAAAAAAAAACCACTCCATAATTTTGTGTCAGTAGGCCCTAGGAAAGAAAAGGACCGAGTGTTCATGGTTCTTTGAACTTTTGGTGTCTCCTGACTGTTCTAGTCTGTAGTTGCACCCTTATCCCAGCAGCATAGAAATATCTTCATAAAACATGAGTTCATCTCATGGGGAGAAGGAAACTGAGTGAAAAGAGAGGGAAGCATTAAGAAGTCTGCTAGAAGAGGGGAGGTGTGCTTTTATGATCTGTAGCCTTCAACTGTCCCTTGTCTCTGTTATAACTCTTCCCAGTCCTGATATGGAGCTGCTGATCTTTGGCATGAGCTGCAGCATCAGGGATGGATTAGGAGCAGTTGTGCTTTCCAAAGAGGATGTAACCCTTTGGAACAGCTGTTCATGGAGTCAGGGAATTACTGAGGTTGGAAAAGACCCTTAAGAACATCGAGTCCAACTGTAAGCCTGACATTGCCAAGTCCACTTGTAAACATCAAAAACAATCAAAAGCCTTGGGAAGTGGCAGGAAAATGGTTGATTCTGCATTTTCTGAAGGGGCTGAAGAGGCCTCTTGCTTTGGGCCTCTCCACTTGCTCTAATAACAGAAATTCTCCTGCAGCTGCTCTTCACGTGAGCTGCCTCGAACCTGTATGGAAAATGGCCAGCTGGAACAAGATACTGAGGAAAAGAGGTCTCTTAGATAAATTCAGCATGAAATATTTACCATGTGTGGCACAAGCCTTCCCCTGTTACCTTATCTAACACTGTTCTCAGACGCAGTGCTGGGAGCAGTAATCACAAAACCCTCCTGTGTTGTTCATTTTGAAAAGTGGCATGAATTTTGGGAAAATGTGTATGAAGCCTGCTTTTGATTACAGAAGTAGCAGGATCTTTCCAGTCTTCCTTCCTTCTGTTATCTGGAGGAGAAAAAACCATCCCTTTCCAGTGCATTATGGCAAGTTTTAAGTGGCAGCATGTCTGAGGTGAAAATGTTATCAGGTTGGCACAGGCAGAGTAAATTGGAGTGAGCTTAGATGACCTCTTGCTATTGTTCAGAAACACCACTGTGAGCCTCACAGCTGGGTTTTTTTTTGCTTTGCAGGAGCCCTCCAGAGAGAGGACAATCATCTATTGCCCAAAAGTACCACACTTTCTAACAAGAACAGGAGAATGAGAGGCACGGATCTGGAATTATGGCAGCATGTCACAAACAAGAGCAGCCAGCACACAACCAATGCACAAATCTGCTTCCTGAGGGAAGCACAGGGAGGGTACAATTGGCATCACCCAAGACAATCAAAGCAGCATGAAAAGAATCACTGATGAGTATAAGAAATGCTGATACATTGGAAATGTCTTTCCTTTCATTCATTCTCCGTGGACACTTCCTTCAACGTCCGTGGTCATCAGCTGCTGGCAGCTTAGTTTTATTTGGAGAATGTAAATGGAGAATTTGGAGTTGTAAACATCTGAATTTTAGCAGCCAGACTACAGGGAAATGGGCCACATGTGTTGCTGTTGTGGCTTTGTAGCTGCTCCCAGTCCCATTGGTCAGGGTTCTTCTCCCAGTGAGGCTTCCAGCAGCAGACTGAGCCCTCTGGGAAGCCCTCTGACAGATTTTGGGAGCAGTTTTTGGAGTTTAAGTGACATCCTTAAGTATTTTTGTTACTGAAGTGGGCCAGTGTAACAAGTCAGGGTTTGCAGCATTTTTCAGACTAGAAACCCCCTGCCAGTCTCTCACAGTGTGGCATCAAGCAAGCTTTAATTATCATGTGCTTGACAGTAAGAGGTAATTGATTTGTAATTTGTCTTGGGTTTGTGGTTTGGTTTGGGTTTGGCTTTTAATAAGGAATTTCTCTAATTGCCATTTAATGTGCACTGTTCAATCCAGTGCTTATATTTTTCCACTTGAGTGACTCTTCCCATAATGGTGTCTGTTTAAAAGGAAGTTTTTTTGTCAAAGCAAGATTTGTGATGGGCCATAATCTTCCTCCCTCGAAAGAAAGCAATTACTCAGCCAAAATGTGTACACCTTGGTGATTATGTCAATGTAACACTTCCTGCTGGGTATTAAACTGTATTATTCCTGCAGTCTGAACTGGGAATATGATTAATAACAGGTTCTGATAAAGAAGATAGGAAATGAAGGCCGAGTAATAGTAATTTTTCATTTGAATCACAGCCAAATTGGCTGTTTTGCAGTACTCGTCTATGGCAATTATTTGTTATTCTGCTTCCTAATGCTGATTTCCTTCCAGAGTTTATCAGCATGGATCTCAGGGAAACACTGGCACATTGTTTGTGTCTATAAACACTTGTGGCCAGCTGGGGAAGGCAGCCCTGCCTGAGCTGCTGATTAGATCTGTTCAAATCCAGGCCCTCCTGCAGGACAGGACTTCTGTGGAGTGCCTGCTCCTGTTCCTGCTCCTGCTCCTGTTCCTCCTCCTGCTCCTGTTCCTGTTCCTGTTCCTGCTCCTGTTCCTGCTCCTGCTCCTGTTCCTGCTCCTGTTCCTCCTTCTGCTCCTGCTCCTGTTCCTGTTCCTGCTTCTGCTCCTGTTCCTGCTCCTGCTCCTGTTCCTGCTCCTGCTCCTGCTTCTGCTCCTGTTCCTCCTTCTGCTCCTGCTCCTGTTCCTGTTCCTGCTTCTGCTCCTGTTCCTGCTCCTGCTCCTGTTCCTGCTCCTGCTCCTGCTTCTGCTCCTGTTCCTGCTCCTGCTCCTCTCCTGTTCCTGCTCCTGCTCCTGTTCCTCCTCCTGCTCCTGCTCCTGTTCCTGCTTCTGTTCCTGCTCCTGTTCCTGTTCCTGCTCCTGCTCCTGTTCCTGCTCCTGCTCCTGTTCCTGCTCCTGTTCCTGCTCCTGTTCCTGCTCCTGCTCCTGTTCCTGCTTCTGCTCCTGTTCCTGCTCCTGTTCCTGCTCCTGCTCCTGTTCCTGTTCCTGCTTCTGCTCCTGTTCCTGCTCCTGTTCCTGCTCCTGCTCCTGTTCCTCCTCCTGCTCCTGCTCCTGCTCCTGTTCCTGTTCCTGCTCCTGTTCCTGCTCCTGTTCCTGCTCCTGTTCCTGCTCCTGCTCCTGTTCCTGTTCCTGCTCCTGTTCCTGCTCCTGCTCCTGCTCCTGTTCCTGCTTCTGCTCCTGTTCCTGCTCCTGCTCCTGCTCCTGCTCCTGCTCCTGCTCCTGTTCCTGTTCCTGCTCCTGCTCCTGTTCCTGTTCCTGTTCCTGCTCCTGCTCCTGCTCCTGTTCCTGTTCCTGTTCCTGTTCCTGCTCCTGCTCCTGCTCCTGCTCCTGCTCCTGCTCCTGTTCCTGTTCCTGCTCCTGTTCCTGTTCCTGTTCCTGTTCCTGTTCCTGCTCCTGCTCCTGCTCCTGCTCCTGCTCCTGCTCCTGTTCCTGTTCCTGTTCCTGCTCCTGTTCCTGTTCCTGCTCCTGTTCCTGCTCCAGGGGTGGCAGAGCAGCATCCACCTGCCCCTGGTGACCACCTGCAAACGGCCCCATTGGCCCCGACCTGGGGCTGAGGTGCAAACCTTCTGCACATGGAGTGAGTTCCCCAAGCCACAGCATCCTCTGGCTGCCAAAATTTGCTTGGTTTAATTTGACCTTGGGCTCTGCTGGGGAGCAGTGCCGAGCTCCTCGAAGGGCTTCTCCCTTATTTGTTGTTCCAAAATAGGATGTTGCTGGGAAATGTTCAGGAGTGCTGACCTGCTGTGATAGATTTGGAATCAGACTTTGGATAGACTTGCCCAAGGGGTGCTCAGCACTTCACATTTTGGGGTGCCATGGGCAGGGACACCTCCCACTGTCCCAGGCTGCTCCCAGCCCCAATGTCCAGCCCGGCCTTGGGCACTGCCAGGGATCCAGGGGCAGCCACAGCTGCTCTGGGCACCCTGTGCCAGGGCCTGCCCACCCTCACAGGGGGAATTTCTTCCCAATATCCCACCCAAGTCTTCTCTCTTTTAGTTTGAAGCCATTCCCTGTGTCCTGGCCCTCCATCCCTTGTAAATCCTCTCTCTCCATCTCTCTTGCAGCTCCTTCAGGCACTGCAAGGCCACACTGAGGTCACCCCAAAGCTTCTCTTCTCCAGGCTGAACAATACCAGTTCTTTTAGCCTTATCCAATACCAGTTTTCTTAGCCTTAAATTTGGCCCCAGCATGTCTTTAAAAGTCTTTAAATACCCAGAGAAATTAAAAGGGAGAAAAATAATAATTAAAAAAAAGGAGTTGTCTTCGTTTTCTAATTTCTCCATCCAATTTCTCCAGCTGTGTTTTGTAGTTCTGCAAAATAAGATAAAATTCATAAGGTTGGATTAAGTTGATGGAGCATCTAGAAGAGAACCATTGAGATTAAACTTCCCTCCAGAAGTTTTCTTAAATGCTGTCCCTTTGGAAGTTCTCCTTCTCCAGAAGCAGGCGGTGTTCATCTTCCTAAGTAAATTATAAATTGCTTTTGCCAGTTTGTCTTCGAGTGACCCTTGTAAATGTGTGGATCTCCTTTGTTTTCCACATTTTAATTGAAACTAGCTGGGTGTAAGGCAGCAGAACTGAGGGTGCTTAAATTCTCATTAAAACAACACAAACAAAACCCACTTTCATATGTGCAAGGAACAAATGTGACTGCAAAACCCAGTTAATTCCAGATTTTCTGTGGATAGTCAGCCACTAATTCAAAGTGTGGGCTCATAAGGAAAATGAAACATGGCTTGTGCATACACAGGTATAAATGCATATATAAATATATATAAATATGTGTCAATACATCTATAACTCACCATGACTGGAAAGTTCTTAACAAGCTGCTGGTTTTTACTGTGAGCTACTAATTGCAGGATGTGAAAATGCCCATTTTGGCTACGTACACCCCATGAATGTACAGCCAGAGTGGGTGTGATTATCCAGCTTCCAACACACTGGACAAGGAACTGTTGGATTCACAAAGGAAACAAAATTATGTTTGAAATCTGTTTATTACAAAATTAATATGGTTGTGCTAAGCAATTTTTTTGGAACAATTACAACTTTTCAATCAGAAATGGCTTTTTTCTAGACTTTTCTCCCTTACAGAAATTACTTCTTGCTTTTAACACATGCTCACTGATTATGCAGATGGTTTAATGACCTCATATTCATTGCTGCTTCAATGTGGGAGCTGTAGTCTTAATTAATTCCATCTTTACCTTTATTCAGAATATCTGATTGCTCCAAGTTCTTTGATGTAGTGGTTTTGATCACGCAGGGCTCTTGCTCACCATTTACAGAGCTGTCTTAATGTACTGATCTCTTCAGAAAAAGTAATATTAAACCTTGTGTTGCATGTCCTGCTCATCCCAGCTCCCAGCAAAGCAAGGAAGGGGGCAGTCCCTCAGTGATTTGATTTTCTAAATAGCAATATTTGTGCATAAGCCTCAGAAGTTATTTGCCTTTTCTGATCAGCAGTTGGACAATAGATTGGTAGTAATTATGACATTAAAAGGAAGGTATTACTTCAGGATAGCTGAATAATTTTTCATTAAGGAGAACTTGCAAAGGAACAGCACTTAAGAAATCAAACCACAGAACTGTCACATAGCTCCAGCTCTCCCAGAGCATTCTGTTCCCTGAGCTGTCTCTTGGCTGTTACAATCTGGAAAATGCTGTTCCCTGGACTAAATGTCCTCCCTGCCTGCTCTTCTGGTTTCATTGTTTGACTTTGATAAAGACATGGACTCCCCTACATATTTTCTAATAGCTCCCCTTCCAGGATGAAAACTCCTGAGCAGCAGGTGTTGGGAGCTAAATAAGAAATCCTGTTCCTTTGGGAGGGGGCACCAGCAGGGAGGGATGCAAGCGATGCTTCTGTCCATGGTATCACTTAAGTCCCATTCTGGTCTGTAAGGCAGCAGCCAGAGGAAAGCAAAGCCTTTTCTCCAGTTTTCCTAAAGCAAAGCAAACCTGAGGTGCTCTGTAGGATATCCAACACCTCTTCACATACTGCTTTTCACACAGTAATTGAGCTGGGCTTGAATATTTCTCCTACATGCAGCCCATCAGTAATTTAACAGCTCTTAGATTCTGGTAAGGAGCTACACTCAGGTCAAAAGATGATATTTAAAATCCACCGTGTCTGAGAAATAATGAGTTTCATTTTGAGGGAGAGTATTGACTTTCACTGTGCTTGTGCTATCAAGAATTTAGATACCTGTTAGGATACTTTTTGTTATTTGAACAAAAAAAAAAAAATCATTATTCGTTATTGAAATTTGTTATTTGGTCTTGGGTGCTTTCAATGTCTGTATTTTAAGTTTTAAAGGCTTATTGGCTTATTTATCATTTAACCCTTACAAGTACAATCTATTTTTAGCTTAGACAAATTAACAATACCAAAATAGAGAGGCCAAAGCCACAGGGCAAAACTTTCAGTTATCTTTTGGAGGTTTTCCTTTTGGGAATGAACAGTGGTTGGGACTAATTCCCACCAGAAGCTGGATAAAATAATATAAATGTCTTGCTAAGAGAGCAGGGTGGAGGCAAATGTTCCCTTGTCTCATTTCTGTGTTTGCCTCTGGAAGGAGCTGAGCATGGGAAGTGCAGCTGCTGCAGCTTTTTCTGTCAGCCAGCAAAGGAGGTATTTTAATGCAAGACACAAAACCCTTTACAAGGAGAAGTCAAAGTGATGTGTCAGCTCCTGGTGAAACTGCAAAATAAACAACCAGAGAAGGTAGAAATAGAATCCAAACCAAGTGAGAGTAATACGACATGGGAGAAGAAAGCAAAGAACTGAAACTCAGAGAACATCGTGTGTTTTTCTGCTTGGTGAATTGGTTGTTAAAAAGAATATTTGGTCACTTCTGTGTGCCTTGTCTGATTCCATGTATGCCTGGTTTAATTTCAGTAGGTTCTGTACCTGTTTACTACCCACTCATAAGAATTATGAAAAACAAAGAACTACAATCTTTTATCTCTTGGTAAAAACATACTGTCCTATGATAATGTGCTTGTTTCCAATGTCATTCCCATTCTTCCAGTTTATGATTTAAAACTTAGGGTTTAGTAGTTATTATCTTTGTAACAGAATTTATGACATGGCTGGTTCCTATTTTAAAGAGACTCATCTTAAGAACAAAAGAATATATGGATTTTGGGCAATAACAATATGATAGACTTATCAAATTGCACATCAGATCATCCACAATAAGGCTGAGTTCCATGAATCAGTGATGCAAACAATGTTTGCACTGTCATTACACCCACAAGTCCGCTTGTACCTGTTCTCAGATGAATATAATTTCAGTTTAACTTCTCTTGCATAGTGAAAAGCAAAAGCCCTGTGGTTTTTGATCTACATGCAGGTAGCAGAAGAGAACAATTGCTCATTAGTAAAAGCTTTTTACCACTGAAATGTGCAACTGTTCCTTTGCCTACAAATACACACAATTCCTAATTCAACATTCTCAGTGCACGTTTTTCTGCTGCTTCTCATTTTAATCAAAGGGAGCTCCTTTGATTTCATGAGGAATCCACTGTGGGGTCACACTGGCTGATCACATTTACCTGAGCTGATTTTAAATGTTTACTTCTGGGCTCTCCAAAGTGGATTTGCCAAGAGGAAGTTGCTCAGAGTTCCTCCTGGGCACACATCTGCATTTTTTTTGGAGAAGAGTAATGACACCCCAGCAGCTGGACTGGAGCCACACAGCTGTAGGTTTATTTATGGAATGGCAGCTTTGTGCCACGTGTACACATGGATTTACTGATTTCTTTTAGACTTCAGCCTGGCATTAAACAGAGAAGCACTGTCAAAGAGTACTTAGGGAATGGGGGGAATTATTTATCTGTTGAGTTTCATCTGAGTAACAACAGAGCAGTGCAGAGGAGAAGGGTGAGAGCTCAGAGACTGCCCAGAGCTCTGGGGCATGGCTGGTGAGGGAGCACAGAGTGGCAGCCAAATAACCAAAGCAGCATCTTCCAGTCCCATTGTTTGGGTGCCTGCTGTGAGGGGTGGCACAGGCAGCAGCGTGGTGTCCCTGTAAGCTTCAACAAACTTGAGAGGAAAATTGATTTTAGAGACTTGTAGCTGATTCTGCTTTAAAAAAGATCTGTTTTAACACTGCTTTGGTGTTCACTGATGGGTGTTCTGCCTATTTTTGCTGTTCCCTTCCCCTGGAACTGAATGTTCAGGTCACAGCATAACGAGGAGTTGGTATTTTCCCTTGATTTGTGCTTTTAAATAGGCCCTGCTTTCACTGTTTTGGTCCCGAGACAGATGTCCTTCAGAAGAAATAGATGGTCTGTTACATAAACAGAAGATAATGCAGTTCACTTTATGATGACAGTAGTGCAGTGTTTGGTTTAATTTTTGTACATCAAGTTGGATATGCAAATGCATGAGCTAATTTCTTAAAGATAAATTTACTGCCTCAGCTTTGGTGCTGCCTCCTTTCTGTTTTGTTTCGTCAAAAGTTTTGGATTCCCAAGCCCACCTCGGTTCCTTTCATGCAGAGAAATTTGAAAATGAAAGATTACATTTATTTACTGTCTCTGTACCATTTCAAAACTTGAAATTACGAGTCCTTGATTTAGATTTAGACCTTTCCAAGTACATGCTGTACAATTTTAACATTACTAAAGGCAAATCTCTTCACAAGTAACACATAATTGACTGTACGTGGAGGCAATAAAAGGCTACAAGTACAAGGTCTGGTGGTTTGCTCAAGTGAAGAATAAGCTCAGACTCATTTTGAGAGACAAGTGTTTTGTGAAGAGGTACTTTGGTCTTAAAGGCTGAAGGCAGGAGTAACGTGTAGGCTTTGTGAAATCAGACAGGAACAAGGATGAATTCTGTCCTAATTAGCTGCGGACTCTTGATTTCACACTTCTGGTCTCCTGATTGGCACCAGAGATACTCACCCTCAGGCCTGGCCCTCTCCCACACCTCAGACATCCCTACCTGCACCCAGTGCTGTTTTGCACAGCTGCTCAGACTCTGTCTCCCATCCAGCTTTCTCTTGCCTCTTTTCTTTACCTGATGTTTTCTTAGAGGTGTTCACCCTCGTGATGAGGAAAATCTGCATTGTACCATCAGAATCAGCTCATGGTGTGTTAGGACTCCTTGCTGCAGGAAGGGCTATGGGATCATGGAATGGTTTGGGTTGGAAGGACCTCAAAGCCCATCCAGTGCCACTCCTGCCATGGCAGGGACACCTCCCACTGTCCCAGGCTGCTCCCAGCCCCAATGTCCAGCCTGGCCTTGGGCACTGCCAGGGATCCAGGGGCAGCCCCAGCTGCTCTGGGCACCCTGTGCCAGGGCCTGCCCACCCTCCCAAGGAACAATTCCTTCCCAATATCCCATCTAACCCTCCTCTATTTTGGTTTGAAGACTTGAATCATCCCATGTGAGTGGGTTTTGCCCTTGGATGTGGGGCCAAGGAGCTGTGGAACAGTTGCTGTGCCCCTGCTGGCTCTCAGTGCCCAGGTCCCCTGGTGTCTGTCTCCGGTGCTGTCCCAGGGGTGAGGAACTGAGATTGGGCTGCAAACAGCAAAGGGGTTTCCAGTGTCTCTTGTGAAGCCCCATTCCTTTGTGGATTCCTTCTAAATCAGTGGTTTTAGGTGCAGCCACCAAACAGCAAACCCTGGTCCCCACCTAGGCCTCAGCAAATAGAAACATCTTATTTCAGTGAGAAATAATGAAGGTGTTTGTACTAATGGCCTTAATAATGACCTAGTTTGACTGCAGAATTCTGTGCCTGGACTTGGTTACTTGCCCATTAATACAAATGCTGTCGATTATAAAATATTTAGTCACTTATTGATGGGAAAATTGCCTGCACAGTGCTGAATTTAATGTGAAAGGAACAAATCTGTCTGTAATTTGCAGAATATGCTGTGCTGAGTTGACTTAGCAGGATAACTCATGCTCCTGTGAATTCAAATATTTGTCTTAAATATATGAGGATTTCCCAACACATCTTTGAGCAAATGGTAATCCTACAGTGTCTGTGAACTGCTTGATTGTCTTGCAGGAAAACTGACTCAATAAATCCATATTAATGATACCTTTAGATGCAAAAGATATTATTTCAGCCTGCCATTTCTTAGACCATCTGGAGGAAACTGCACATATCTTGTTCAGCCCAACACTCTCCTCAAGTAAGAAACATTTCTTATTATGAGCAGATTATTCGTTGGTTTACAGGTAACAGCTCTGAAAGTGGTGGCATTTCACTGCAGTCCCCATCAGGGGCGGATTCTCAGCTGGAAATGTTGCTCTGGCTCCCAGCAGGTGTGAGGGGCTGCTGCCCTGCCCCTGCCTGGGCTGGGTTTGGTTGCTGTGTGTGCACACCCAGAGAGAAATGATGCTGGGAAATGAGACAGGGGTGGGCACTGCTGGTGGTTTTGGGTCTCTTGGATGAGTCCTGACTGGAGTTCTGTCCCTAAGGGTGGCTGAGCACAAGTTCCAGGGCTCCTCTCTCATCAAAATGTTTAGATCTGTCCCACTGATTGCAGTGCAGTCCTGTTCTTCCCTTTCCCTTCCTTCTTCCCTTTTCCCTTTTCCCTTTTCCCTTTTCCTTTCCTCCCATTTCCCTTCCCACCTGGGCCCGTAGCTGTGAGTATTCACTCACTAACTCCTGTTGTGGGGCTCAGACCCATGGGCACTCCCTCTTTCCCTTCCCATCAGGGACAGGCTTGTTGAGATCCCACGGTCCTGGCTCTGTGCCCCACAGAATTCCAAACCTGGGCTTAGAGCTGAGAATGTGGACCTGGGGCTGAACAAACCCACTCCCCACCTCCTGGATAACCTGTGGGGAGCCTGGTGCCAGAAGGGGTGAGAAATCTTTGAGGGATTTTATGGATTCTCTTTCAGTTTGTTTGCACATGGGACTGAAAATCTGGCTTTTCCCCTCTTTTTTGTGGAGCTCTGTGGGCAGAGTGAAGAGTTCCAGGCCAGGAGCAACCTGGGATAGTGGAAGGTGTCCCTGCCCATGGCAGGGGTAGAGTGAGAGGATCTTTAAGGTCCCTTGCAACCCAAACCATTCCACAATTCTCTGAATTAAGAGGCTTTTGCCCAGTGTTAGACTATTTCTAGTTTTGTGAGCCAGCCCCCAGACTGGGTTGATGTGAAGTGCTGCTCTGACAGAAGCAAACACAATTATCAGTGATCTCTTCAGATTTTATTCAGCAGAGTATGTTTAAAGGCAAAGCACGGTATGAATCAGTCTTGTTGCTTTTAAAAGAGCAAGAAGTAGGACATCAGAGAAATAAGTAGGACATGAGGTGCAACAAGAGCTCAATCCACAACGACCTGAGGCAGAGTATCGTGGCAAACCATGCTCCAGAGTGTAAAACACAGAACACTGAGAACAGGCAGAGATTTTTTACAACAGCTGCGCACAGTCTTTGCACACCACCAGAGTTCCGTGGTTCCCTGTGCTGATTTCATCTCCGTGCCCCACATCAGATGCTGCAAAGTGCGACAGGCTGGGCTAACAGAGCACATCTTGGGACTGCTCAGCTGGGGTTTGTGACACACAGATAAGGCTGAAAGCATTTGGCTTTGCCAGCTGGGGGGATTTTCTTTGGTCTCATCCTGAAATGGGGAGAATTTTCATTTGTGCCTGTTCTGCTCCACAGTGATCTTGGTTTTGCTTTTTTAAAATTTTAGCCTTTTTTAAATTAAGGGTTATAGGATTAGGTAAGTGTTGGAACAGAGTGTTGGAAAGGGGGAAGCCTGGAGGATGTGATAATGGGAGGAAGTGAGAACTCAGGGAATTCAGGGTGTGATCAGAGGACAGGAGGAATAGAGAACTTGAGGCTGGTTGTGCTGCTGGGCAGAGTGTGGCTGGAGCATGGGGAGAGGTGGTTCTTGGCCCCAGGAAAACCATACAGCCCATAGGATTGGGAAATGAGGCTGTTCCCCGTCGGATGCTGAGGATCAAACAGAGGCCAGGATGTGCAAAGTGTGAAATGTGACTCCCCACGGGCAGCAGGGCTGGGTCTGGAGCCACTGGCACTGAAACACCAGCACAGTGTGGGGCAGAGCTGGGGGCACAGGAGCTGGGGGAACTCTGGGCTGCAGGAACAGTTTCTCACCTGGCAGAGGGAAACCCCAGAAATAACTCTGATAATAATAATAATAATATAATCAACCCAGCAACTCCGAAATAAGAAGGTGGGGGGAATAAAAGAGTTTTAAGTCAAATAGGATCTTTTAGATGTTTGAAAGAATCAGACAACTCTAAGGGTTTGGGGATACCTCCCCTCCTAAAAGCAGGTACCAGAAAGGTGGTAGCAGCCTTTAGGATGGCTCAGAGTGTCCTCAGCCTGGCACTGTGGGTGCCACTGCCCATGCCTGTGTCGAGCACAAGCTGCAGCAGCCTTTGCTCAGGGATGATGTGCTGTTTGAAGGCCACCCAGAGGGTTTATTCTTGCAGAAAGCAGAGATGAAACTATTGTAGCTGCAGGTGCTTCTTTTCATGCCAGTGACACACACAGGGCTGGGAAAGGATGGCAAAAAGGATGGCAAACAGCCCTGGTGTTCTCCTGTTCCCGGGGCAGGAGGATCCAGCCCCTGAGTGCAGTGTAAAGCTGAAATAAGGAGAGACTGTCCCAGGACATTATTTCTCAATGCACAAAGTCCTCTCTGCCACACACATCTGATTTCTTCCAGGTGCTGAACTTACAGGTGGACATTTCTAATGACTCCCTGCAGCTTTTACACAAAGCTACATTCAAGGTATTTTGCATTTTGGCTCTTTCTGATATTCAGATCTGTGGGTCTCATTAGTGAGGATTTATCAAAAGAAGACTTCTGTGACTTTTTATGAACTTAGCAAATACCACATTGATCAGTGCCTTCCAGCTTAAAAAAAATAATTAAAAATTCAAGGATATAATACTCTTATATCACAACAAATAATGTAAAAGCCTTCACATGAGTCAATCCTATCAGGCAGCTGTTGAAGTCACACTGTCACTGATCCTGTAGTGATAACTGATTTCAGTGCAAGAGAAATGTTTGCTTTCACCCTTTGAAAATTGTACTCAGGCTGCTTTATGGTAAGGAGTAAAAATGCCAATCTATTCTTTCATTAAAAGGCGGAGGCGTGGGTGTAGAACAATGCTGTTACCTGTTGGTGTTTTGAAAAATAGCTTTCCACAGAGGTTACTAAAGAAATCTTTTAGAAAGCACCGGCTCGTTGGCAGTGGCACAGAGATAAAGCAACAGGCACAAATGAATGCTAGAGGGAAAATTATCTCTGTCTCTAGAAGGTGGCAGTCCCTTTCAGGACTCATTTTTCCCAGTAAGTTTTTGAAGCTGTTTTGTAAGCCACTCTGGATTTCCTTCCGTTATAACTATTTTAAAAACTTCAAATAATTCAGTTGAAATTGGTTTTCACTCTAAAAAGTAGGAAACAAGGCATCATGTAGAAGGCTTTTGTCTTTCCTGCACCCTTCCTTCAGGCACTGCATTTAAAGTGAGCTGCTCTGTATCTTAATATATACATATATATATTTATACTTATACACCTGTGGCGTGTTTTTTCCACCCAAAGCCAGGTGTTTACAGCATGCACTGTCCCACACTCATGCCATAACAGCAACACACGATTTCTTTGAAAGTCTTCCTCATCTCCAGGCTCCTGAAGGCGTAAATGAGCGGGTCAATGACCGAGTTGCACATGATCAGCACCAGGTAGGTGTTGAAGTGCGCGGTGTAGCAGATGCAGTAGGGGTTCATGGGGCAGGAGATGATGAGGATGAGGTGGAGGAAGAAGGGTGCCCAGCAGACAATGAAGACCCCCAGGAGGATGGTGATGGTGACAGCACCCTTCATGCAGGTGCGCTGGGGGGGCACGCCCTCGACGGGCAGCGCCGCGATGCGCTTGACGTGCAGGCGGGCGAACAGGAACATGTGCACGTACAGCGAGGCCATGAGCAGCAGCATGGTGAAGAACATGGTGATGAGACACACAATGACAGTTTTGCTCTCCGAGTAGGCAATGAAAATGATGCCACAGATGATGCAAGCCACCCAAATGAGCACAATGAGAGTCAGGGCTTTCTTCACCGTCATGATGCTGTGGTAACGGAGGGCATAGAAAATAGTGATATACCTGTCAATGGCTATGACCAAGAGGTTGCAAATGGAGGCTACCAGAGAAATACAAATCATTGAGTCAAAAACATTGTCCATGTGCTGGATGAAGTGGTCGTCGATGATCAGGTAGCCGTTGCTGAGGATTGCAATCATGACGGTCTCCAGGGCGTTCGACATGCTCACCAACATATCTGCCACAGCCAGGCTGCAGAGGAAGAAATACATGGGAGAGTGCAGGTTCCCATTCTTCAGCACTGCCAGAATGACAAGGATGTTTTCCAGGAGGCTGATGATCCCCAAAGTCAAGAAGACCTCGGCTTTGATGAAGACCTGCTCGCAAAATCCATCGCCACTCCTGTTGTTCAGGATGGAGTCATTGAAGTCTTCAGTGATGTTAAGCAGCACGGGCTGAAATGAGAATGCAAAGTGTGTGGTGTTCATTGTCAGCAAAGGAGATGAATTCACCAGTGACTGTGGACCTGAGAGAGCACAGGTTAAAAAGAGAAAAAAAAAAGGAAAAGGAAAACAAGTCCTTCCAAGAGCTGCTGTGCATATGGGGTGGAATCAAGCAGGACTTTAGTCACTTTTACAAGTGCAAACATCAAAAAGTCTGCATTTACAGTGAGTTGTGTGTCAGGCTGCTCTTCCCTTTGTAAGAAAGTGAGCTTCGAAGCTTGTAAGCAGCAGACAGTTTTCTCTGCAGGGAAGAATCAGCAGCAGGACGCTGCTGGGTTTAGCTCTCCTGGTGATTAAAAGCAGGGAGTTCTCGTGTCTGCTGGGGCAGGTCGGTTGCCAGCATGTTGCAGCTCAGCCAAGCATCTGTTGCTATTTCAGTGGGAAGAAAGGAGAAGAGAACTAAGGGATTTATACATGCAAGAAAGAAAAACCAACTCCTACTTCATCCTGCGAGCTGAGCATTGGCCATTGGAGAGCGAGCACCTTTGTGAGTGACAGCTGGAGCACCTGGAGCGGCATCCCGGCGCATCCGAAATTGTCTGGCGCCCTCTGCAGATACCGAGCAGGACGGATTTGCCGTAAAATTCCTCTGGAAAACGGGGTTTTCATCCCGTAGAAGTTTCTGCCTGTTCCGGGCAGCCGGGTCCTGCCTGCCCTTGGGAAGGTTTGGGGCAGGCGGGATGCTCATACACCATCCGTGCACGTTTGAGCGTCCTGAGTAGCCACTAAGACTGGTCTTAACTGGGATTGTGCCCATTTAAACCTCTGCAGGACCGAGGAGATTTTCATTTATCACATATTAGCAGGCAAGCATAAGGTAGATTTTCCTTGCACTGCATTCATTCTATATTTCTGTGGTGCAATTTTCTAGGTTTGATTTTTTAGGAGCACTTGCTGATGTCTAAACTCTTCCCAACTCATGTTTTTGCAGAAGTACTTTAGAACCAAAGCCATGCAATGTCACTTAGATTAATGTTTAGGGCTTCTGTTGCAGATTTGTTAGCTTAAAAAAGTCACCAATTTCTCCCAGTTTCATTCTGAGCCCGCAGAATTATTATCATGCACCCATAATCCAATACCAAGAGGCAACAAATCTCAAATTGAACCTCCAGGTTAAATTTGACAGTTTTACAAAGACAAGATTCAGAACAGTAATTTTAAGTGATTAAATAGCTGGGGACTTGCCCAAAACAAGGTAATATTTTAAAGAAATTAGTCTCTTCCTAAATTTGCAGTGATGTATTTTAGAGCAGATATCTTAAACCAGCAAACTGTCTCTCCCATGCCTCTAATCCCATGGTGGGGAAAAGAGATTCCCTCCATCTGAGCGTGGTGGGTGTGGATGCAAGCCTGGAGCAGCAACCTCTGCTTTGTGCAGAAGCCTCAGTGCTTCCTGCCAGCTTTTGGGGCCAATGGAGTGCACCACCAGGGTAGTGACTTCTGGGCAGAATGGCTGCAAATGTCCTTGGAAATGTTGTTTTCCCAGGTGAGGAGGAGCCCATCTTGGCAAAGCCAGGCAGATGTCCCTCCCTGCCAGCTCTGTCCTCTCTTCTGAAGTGGCAGGTGGAGGCTGTGTCCCCCCAGGGCAAGGACAGGATCCAAAGGCACAGCTCACCCTGGAGGAGCAGCATCCTCCTGGGCTTGGCTCTGGATTTCCTGTTGATGGAGAGGCTCTTCTGTTTGAGGCACCCACAATTCAAGCACTTCCCAGGAGTGCTGGGCCGTTCCAGTCCTGTCTTGCCCATCTGGGCAGTGCCAGCAGTATCTCTGTTGTTCCTGTAAGTGGTGACTCCAGAATGCTCCATCCCTTGGTGCCACAGTGCTTCAAAAGGCAGCTACAGATTCCCCCACCTTTCAGCTGGGACAGGAAGTCATTAAATGTGTTGCATCATGAGTTTCTGAATGTTTGTGGCAGCAGGACAAGCTACCGCTTGCACTGAGGTGCAATTTGAAGTGGAAATTGAATGTTGGACGCCAAAGTGGATTAATGGCACTATCAGCTTGGCCATTAAGTGCTAAAAATACTGGGCTAGAGCCTCCTGCGTGATAGCAAACTCAGAGTGACTCTGAGGCCTGTGCAGAGAGGGGAAGAAGCTGTGTCTGCACAAAAGACAGCAACATGTGAGCCCTTATTTTCAAAAGGATTTTTCTGCTCAGCACTGGAAAACCTCCATGACCTGAAACGTCACAATATATTTTCTATTTTCATCTAATAGATGCTGCTCCTCAGCTGTCAGTTCCTGCTCTGTGTCCAGGGATACAGGCAGTGACTGGGACCATGGCAGTGCAGAGCAGGCAGGCTGCTCTCACATCCCCTCCGGTGCTGCAGTGGATCTGTGTCCTGGCAGTGCTGCGCTGCCCCTGAGGGGTGGCAAATTGCCCAAGTGATGTCACACATTCCTACCCTCAGTCTCTTAGTCAGTGAAGTCCACTCCTCTTGGGTAGGAGAGCAGAGCAAGAGCAGGGCATTGCTGCAAGCCATGGTGTATAAAATGAAATAATAGCTTGGTTTAGGTCCCCTTTCCAGCAGAACCTGGTGAGGAGAAGGTTGGAGAGTTAGGGATGGGAGATGTCTCTGTGGATTCCCCAAGTTTTGCCTTGTCCATTGCCCTTCCCAGCTCTTTGCCCAAGGCCTCGAGGGAAGGAGCTGCAGCCTGGGCTGTGCCCAGGGCTGTTGTCAGTGGAATCCACGACGGAAAAGGTGCAGCTTGAGTGGACCAGTCAAGGCTGGGATCTTTGGGCTTTGCTGGCTCAGAGTGAGTCAGGAAGCTCATGGTACACCCGAGTGTTTGCTTGCAGCTCTGTTAATGTCCAGGAAGTGTCACCTTCTGCTTGAATCAGTGACTGAACTGCCCTCCTCACCTCCTGTCTCAGGCTCTGCAGTCCATGACTAATGTTCCCGCTCACAGCCTGCTCTCCAGGCACTGTGAGAGTACATTTATTTGACACCCAGGGAGCAGAGTCCTCCTTCAGCTGTGTTCTTGTTTATTCCCTGGACTCAAACCCCAAACCTGTTGTTTTTTCATCCCCTGATGTGTGAAGGAGAGAAGTCCTTGGTTGCTGTCCCTGTGGTTGCTATGCGACTGTCACCTCCTGGCTGTGCTCTCATGCCACGTTTGAGTCCAACAGCAGCTGGGGCCGGAGGTCAGGGGAGAATGGGTGCTTGGGAGGGAAAACATCTCTTACACCATTGTTCATTTCCCCCATCATGGATATTGCATCTCCTTCCCATATTTTGCTCTTTCAGCCTCCAGGCCAGAATCCCTGGCCTGTTTTGTTCCTTGCAGAAGGAGAGGAAATGTGTATTTCAAAAACCTGGCATGACTCAGGCTCTCATAGCTGTGGTGATCAAAGAGGTGGTAAAGAAATCTCTGTAGGTTTGGCCTCCACAATCGCCCTCTTCTGAGTATTTCTCAGGAGGAGTTTTCACACCCCCAGAAGTTTATAGAGACGTGCTGGTTTATGCTCACTTTATTTCACCTCCCAGACTGTGATTCTGACTGCAGAAGAGCTCTTCAGCCTCCAGAGTGATTTACTGGAGGTGAGTTCTGGAAATTGGCTTCAGGGTCTCACGTAGCTGAGAAATAGAAAATTTCTGGAATGCATCTCACGTTCAAAACTCGTGCTGGTTCTGTGTGCAAACACCAGCACTTGGGTCTGCTGCTGCAGTTAAAACCTGTTCTTTAACTAGGACAGTTTTTGCTGAGGAAAACACCACCCCCCTGTGCTTCTATAATGATAATTTGAAAACTCATGAAAATGAAGTTAAAACAGGTCCAAATTTGACAATATTTATCAGCAGCCTCCTCCTTTTAGAACGTGTTCAGAGGAAAATGCCTCTGAGCTGTTCTGTACTCCAGGCTTCTGATCAGTGCCCTTGCCAGGGGTGTGCAAGACCCAATTCCCATTCCTTTCTTTGCCAGAAAAGACGAGAGAGCTCACGAGCACAAAGCTGGATTTGCCAGGGTTTTGCCCTGTGCTTTCAGTGCTCTGGGCACTGCCAGACCTTTCCTTTAGCAGCAGCCTCTGATACAGCCCTGCCATCATCTCTGCTTATCTGCCCGTGCCAGGGCTGCCCTTCACTGTCTGAGTGAGACTCCAAACTTGAAATTATTATCTAGGCCAAGAATCTGTAATGAAAGTTTTGTGTCCTTCCATCAGCGGATGGATCTTTAAAAGAATCATGACCAGCCCTTAAAAAAAATGTCAGGACAACCTGCGTCGAGCCCACAAAGATGCAATGGGTTAAATGTGGAAATTAGATTTATTGTGATGTCTCTTATGTTACTTTCATTCATGTTCTTTCCTAAAATAACTCCATTTCTAAGAAAAATGAGCTGTAAATAAGAGGATGTCAGCACAGTTAATGAAATATTGGCTGTGATGAAGGCAAAGCAAAGGTTTGGCTGCTTTAGCTACCAGCAGAAATGAACAATTTTCTGAGGTAAAAACCTCTGCCATGTTTTACAAAGCAGTTAAAAAGCAAGGTTGATTTTTTTTTTTTTAATGCTATTATTGCTCAGTTGTTTTTTCACTAGTAAAACTATTTAATCTTCAGGGAAAAGTAAAGACAAAGTAACATTTACTGCTAAATGTGCAGCATGGAATTTTCTAAGAGAATTCCCCTGTGAGGTTGTTGAATGAAAAATCTTGTTTAACGCTTGACATGAGATTAAGATGATAATGGCTGGCAAATGCATATCAGTTTCCTTAATTTTCACTCTTTCTCAACAAGAGTTTCTGCCAGACAAAAGTAGAAATTTTAAAGGAAATTAGAGGATAATAAGCAGATGGTTTCTCCCATGTGGCAGGGAATTATTATTGTCCTGTATTTCCAAGCAGCCAAAACAGTGAGCGAAAAACTCTTGAAGAGCTTTTCTCTCCTTTATTCTTTATAGAAAAGGACTTACAAGATGCAATATTTTATCTTAGCAAAGCAAGCTCTGCTGGTTTTGAATTCTGTGCACATTTCTGGAGTGTGCATTAGGGCTTTGATTGGGAATATCTGTAAACACGGGCTGGAATTCATTGCCTGGGCACTCCACGGTGGCTGCTCAGCGCTCTGCTGACCTGCAGAGCTGTTCAGTGCTCAAGAGCTGCCTCAGTAGAGTTTAGGTTTTTGATGAAGGGATACTTGACAAAACAAATGAAACTTCAGATCTCATTCAGCACATGGCTTGTACAACGTGAACTGCTTGACTATTGACTTAATTCAACAAAAAACCCGTTTGCTGCTTTTCACTGGAACATGGAGAGATCACTGGTTGTTATAAATAGCACAAACACACTTTGGGGCATTTCCTATGATTATACAAAATGATTATAAAATATATAAAATTATATAAAATGATTTATAAATTATGATTGTAAAACTCAAAAAAATCTGGAATTAGGAGCCTCACAAGAACCCAACATGATGAAACCAAAGTAAAGACACAGGTGATTAAGTTCTGTCTACTGAAATGCTGTTTTTCTTCAATGTCTTGAGGCAACAGCTTTCCAAGAGCAATTTTAGTCCTGTCAGAGTCACAGGCTTCAGGATCACTTGCAATATCAGGTATCAGATATAATAATGGAAAGATTTCCATGGTCTTCTTCCAAGGAGTTGTAGTTCCTACAGCTCCCAGTCATGCCCATAGCTAAAAATGTTATTTTCTAGTCTGAGGCAAGAATGAATCTGATATCAGCTGTGGCCAGTGGAAGTTAAATTTGTCTGCACCACGTTGCTGGCAGAGATTTTCAAAGTGGAAGAGTAAATGCTCACCTGACCCAACTGAATCCCCGCTGAAGCCAAGCACCAGGAGTTTGCATCCTTTAGGATGCTATCCACTGAATTTTCCTTCAATCCTGGCTGCAAGTGAGGAGGCAGCCTGCCAAACTGTGATTAGTGAGGAGAAGGAGCATGAAATCGTGATTGCAATGAGGGGGCTTTCAGATGAGGATTTCTGTAATTTCAGCCAGTTAAAAGGTTAATTTAAACAGACTCAACTTTGGGACATTTTGGACAATTTTCTTTCTCGTCCCTGGGTAACAGGAGACAAAGCAGACCTGATTGCAAAACACTTACCAGCACCTGCAGATGCTTTTCATGTTAAAGGGATTTTAAGTGCTTTAGACTAATAATGCTCAGTGTCAGCTTTGTTCTCTCATTTACAGAGTGAGAGACAAGCAGACGTGATTGAGCCAGCTGCATTCTGCTCTTCAGCTCCATCAGGGCCAAATATCCCTGGAATATCTTCCTCATCTCCCTGGAAGCTTCACCAATCTCATTGCTGTGTGGTGCTGAGGGATGGGTGCACTTGGCCTTTTCAAACCTGATTGCTGCTGCTGCTGACCTCGCTCCTGCACCAGAGAGAACTGTGAGGCTTTGGAGGCTGGCAAGCTTTAAAGATGATTTTACTGAGCTGTCAGCTGCTGTGGAGGGATGGATATGGGGACAAATTGTTCTGCTAATGTTAAAGTGCCTCTGTTTGTTGCAGTACTTGCAGTCCAGTGCTGCTGCTTTGCAGACAAGCACAACAGAAAAAAGCCCCACAACCAGACCCTATCCTTTAATTTTATTTACCAGTTAGGTTTAACTTCTGCCTTTCTATTTTTTCCAAGCGTTTCCTGTTCTATTCTTTTTGCGTGTGGAAGATGCTGTCCTGTGGTTATTAAAAGTTCCAACTTTTGAGCTTTTATCTGCATTGTTTTTGCAAATAACTTCTAGAACAGAGCGAGGCAGTCTTTACTGACTTGTTATGGTTTGGGGATGACCAGGAATTTGCTGCCCTCCGAAATGTTGCTCTTCAACAGTAAAATGGGATTTAAATGCTCTTCAGGGTTGGAGAGGTTCCCTTTTCCAGATTCTGCAGTTTGCAATGTGATCCAGCTGTTGTGAGTAATGTCAGACTACAGGGTGCCAATACAGAATATTTTCAGTCAGAAACAGAACCATCTTGATGTAGAAAGCAAAACAGATTTGGAAAGCCAATATGATTCATGTAACCTTGTACGAATTTATTATGGAAAGCAGAAGTGACAACTAGTTATTCATACCAATTCTTTCCTTCTTTTTCGTCTCAGTTGAAGTGTACAAGGTTATTTACACATCTTTGAATTTAATAATAATCTATGGTTAGATGTTTCTGAACAGCACATTTTCCTATCTGGCATAAAAGCAGAAGCTGAGGTTTAAGGTTTTGTTTGCTCTGAATATTGTCTTAACAAGAAAAGGGCTTGTCATGAAAAGGTTACATCTGTCACTCATCCTGCACCACTTCTGATGGCAGAAATAATGGAATTGCAGCTGATTTCACACTTTTGTGGCTGCTTAGAAACTTCCCAAAATGTTCTGCAGCCTTGCTCTTCCAGGTCAGTGCCTTGGAGGACGCAGGTGCCAGAACCTCCAAGCAATCAAGGCTGACCTGAGGAGCTCCCTCGTTCACAGATGGGTTTTGTGTCACTGCTCCACAAACTGCTGCAGAGGGCCAGAGTGAACCTTCAATCCTCTCCTTCTTCTCCTGAATCCCTCTTTGAATCTGTGCTGTATTATTATCTTCTGAGTATTAGTTATTAATAAATTTTGATATAAATGCACAATAGATGCATCTAGGTACAATATATAGTGATAATATTACTTAGGATTTTCTTTATTTGAGCCTTGCCAGCTTGAAAGGCTTGTGTGGAAGGTCTGGAGAGACTCTGTGCTAACAGGGTGTCCAGAGATCTGCTGTAAATTCACCCCCTGCCTCGTGGGTTATTGTTCCTTCTCTGGCTAATTAGGTGTCAGAGCATAAAACACTGCTTTTAGCACAGTGGAGAGCTGAGATGCGAAGCCAGGGCACCTCATTCCTATATTCACTACAAGATAGGGTTTGGTTTTTTCCCCCTCAGTGTAGTTCTCCTTTCCCTCTCACTCCATGAAAAGCAGAGCAGGAAGCTCATTCAGCCTAGGATCTGGGCTTCATGTTTTCTCCTCTGTAGCAGGGCAAGCATTTTAATGGAAATCTCTTTCTTAATTTCCCTGTGAAGTGGGAAGTGAGGAGTGAACGCAGCCAAGCTGTGCAGACCCCCTGCTCTCCCCATCCCCTAGCAGAGAGCCTGGTGATGAGTAGCTCCCTGGAGCTGAGGCTGGAGCTTCGAGAAGCTCTCAGTAACAAGCTGCCTCCAGCAAACATTGGTGGCTGAGGTCTGCTAAGGGCAGCTACGAGCAATGACACAGCAGAGAGTGCAGCCGAGTGCTCCCTACGTTGCAAAAGAGAGGATGATGATGAATTCCTCCTGGAGGGAGCACTGCCAGGGCAGGGGCTCAGTTTAGCCCATTTCAGTGTTTTGTGGATGCTGCCACCCAGGACTGTGCCCTCGGGGCTCTTTCCCTGGGGATGCCCTTCCAGCCACGGTGCCAAAAGGGCTGCCCAAAGGCCAGGTTTATTTCCATGGATTTCCTCATTTAACAGCAATTCTGGCAGTCGTTTTCGGAGCCAGCATCGAGGAAAGCTGCCTGGTGTTCTCTGTGTCACAGCTTCGGAAAAGACAGCCTTGCAAAGGTGCTTGCTGAAGTTTGGGTGATTCGGTGCCTTGCTTGGGCTTTAAATTACACCACTGGGTGTAAAAAGGGTGAGGATTTTGGGGAGCGCTTGGACTTTTGTGTTTGCAACACTCCTGACTGTGGCCTTCAATAGAATTCCCTGTTCAGGGGCACAGATGGATGAGGAGCTTCAGTGACATCGCTGACCTGGGACACCGTGGCTGCGTGTGGAACCCTTTGTTTTGTTCTTCTCTTGCTGCCCAAGACTGAAAACAGAGGAAGGGACTGGTCCAGAGCTGTCCCAGGCTGTGGTGTCAAGACCAGACAAATAAGGAGGAGGGGAGGAGGCAGCTGCAATCTCCTGTCATCTTTTAAATATTTTGTCATTAAATTTTTTTTTTTTTAATATTTGGTTTGCTAAAACCGGATTATCTGTTTTGATTGATGAAAGGATTGAAGTTTCAAAAGGAGGTTATGGGAGAAGAGGCATCCCTTTGCCTCTTTCCAGGAGGAAAAGACCTTTCTGGACTACAGAGGGTCCCTTTTCTGTACCGACTCTGTGCCCCATTAAAGGGTGCTGCTGTTTCCCAGCTTTCAAAAGATGATCCAGCTTCCCTCAGGATTGCTTTAGCTCTCCTTTTGATTCCACAGCCAATTCCTTGCTATTTCAAACCTTTCAGCACTTGCCACTTGCCCCTGCTGTGCCCAGCCATTCCCTGGACCACTCCCTGGGCACAGTCACTGGAGAGTCTGTGGTTTTCTGACTCCTCTCCGTTAAAACCACAAACTCTTCAAAGGTTTTGCTTTATGATCCACCTTCTAATAGACTGAAATTAAGGCAGTGTCTGGTGCCACCTTGTGTCACAGAGGAGCAGATCTGTGGAGCTGTCCCTTCCTCTGGGCATTGGAATAATGTGGGTTTAACTTCTCGACTTTGGGGTGCAGCATCAGAGTTAACAAGGTGGGATCACCAGGGAGATTCAGAGGGTGAGACTTTTGCATGAAATGTGTTTTAAGCAGTTGAAAAATTAATTAAACTATGAACTGGTGCAGTGATGCTTTGGTTTTTCCTGGAATTGCCCAAGGCCAGGTTGGATGGGGCTGGGAGCAACCTGGGCTAGTGGAAGGTGTCCCTGCCCATGGCAGGGCATGGAATGAGATGAGCTTTAAGTTTTTTTCCAACGCAGGGGATTCTGTTATTCCATGATTTCCTTTATTGCTGTTTGTTGCACACAGTGAGAAGCTCAAAGGAAATTGCTCAGGCTGATGAAGAATTGTTATTTTTAGCAACATGTGGGCTGCTCCTTTCCCCTCCTGGACACTGACCATGAACCACTGGCAAAGGCAGAAAGCTGCTGGGAACATTTTTGTTGTTCAAAATTCAAAAGCTGAGTAGTTTGTGCATTATCAAGTCACAAGGGAATTAATAATAGCTCTGTTGCTAATTACTGATTTGCTTTATTTATGTATCAGGCTACCACCGTGCTTTGCAGATGTATTGCACAAAAAAGGGAAGAATAAGAAAAGAAGCCAAAAAACAACACTTCCATCAATCAGACCTCGTGTACCAACTTCTCCATTGTAATGAGCAGATGTATTTTCTCTACCTCCAAGTTCCTACCTTTATTTTTTTCTCCTTTTATGGGTTCTCCCATTAGTCATTCAAAATAGTGAATTAATTTAAAAATTAGCTCAAAAATTACCTGAAAAAAAAATTAAACTCACATTTAAACTCACATTTAAACTCACAAATATTTCTTTTGTGGTCTATCTGGTGAAACACGGTGAAAGTTTAAATCTTCTGCATGAGTGAGGGTGCTGCAAAAATAGGCAGAATTTGTGCTGAGCATCACTAGATGTCACCCTCGACCTGAATTTAGTTTCACAGACTCACTTGTCTGAAGTTTTTATTTCAAATTACTCATCTTCTGTTCTCATACAACCCCCTTTTGTCCCCCCCCCCTGCATTTAATGCATCTTCCACTTCAGTGTAGCACAACCTGTTGTGCATCAGTATTTTCCTTGCTTAAAAGCAGAACCAAAATTAGGCCAAATGGAAACAGCTGGAATTTGCAATACCATCAGTTTCTGTGCTAGATAAGCACTGAGGAAACAGAAAAAGCAAAACTCCTGGAACAGGGCTTCTTTCTAACGTGTCTGGGTGGATTTGGTTCAGATCTTGTTGGGGTCTCCATCATGTAAAATGAAGAGGAATGCTGAGGTCAAAGCCCCGTGAAGTCACAAGGAGCTCTGACTTCCTCTCTGTTTCAGCACCATTCCACAGGAAAAAGAAAGAAAGAGCCCTTTTATAAAACAGGCTTAGGCAGTAATTTTCAGGTGAAGCAAGTTTTCAAGGAAAGGCTTTGTTTTTCAGCTCTGAAATCCTTTGTGAGAGCATTCCAGCCCTGCTGGAACATTCATGCTTGAATGAGAGGCAAAAATGTGTCTATGAAGTTCATGCTGTATTTATTTATTTAAAGAATATTTAATTCAGCTCTCATTTTTTTAACCTGAAATAACTTATTTCATGACATCTATTTCTTAGGTATTGAAAGGTTTAGGAAAATTCTTTAATGAAATGAACATGAGACTTTTGCCTATTAAACACATATTTAATTTGATTGAAAATATTGTGATCATAGGGTTGGGGTTTTCTTTTTTTTGACTTCCACAAAAAGCACAAAACAATGAGTTCACATGTGGTTATCCACAATATGCTGTTGAAAAACCCTTTGGGCTTTAGAATTTCAGAAAGCAGGCAGAGAATTGGATTTCTGGCCTGTGAAGTCACTCCCAGGGCTGAGATACCAGAAACCAGGAGGCTGGAATGGATGTTCACACCCTGTGCCTGGAAGGAAGTTTAGGAAAAGGTGTTCAGAATCTCTCTGAGTAAATCTGAGAGAATCCAGTCTTTTTAGCCTAAAAACCCCATAAGGTTTAAGGAGAGAATTGGGATTGTTCAGCCTGGAGAAGCTTTGGGGTGACCTCACTGTGGCCTTGCAGTGCCTGAAGGAGCTGCAGGAAAGATGGAGAGAGACCCTTTATAAGGGATTGAGTGCCAGGATGAGGGGGAATGGCTTCAAACTGCCCAAGGGCAGGGCTGGATGGGATATTGGGAAGGAATTGTTCCCTGTGGGGTGGGCAGGCCCTGGCACAGGGTGCCCAGAGCAGCTGGGGCTGCCCCTGGATCCCTGGCAGTGTCCAAGGCCAGGCTTAACAGCATTGTTGATGTTTTTCTGCAGCAAAACTTGCACTGCTGCTCGGAAACATTTACCTTGAGCATTGTTCAGACAGTGCCCAAAGAGTTCCTGTTCTTCCATGTTGATTCCAAGCCCTTTCCCCCACAATTGTCATCTCCACTGGAGGGTGGTTTATTCCAGCAGGGAATTTTCCCGTGTGTTTGCCGCAGCTCGTGATTCTGGCCCATGTTGGAATCGATTCACTGAGAGCAAAAAAAAGGGAAATTACACCAGAGCCTTTGTTAAAGGAAGGTGTAATTAACGGCTTCAGATTAATTGGAAATGTTTGCTCCAAGAGTAGCAATTGAGCTCTATTCTGATTAACTGCTTTCTCCCAGACTCTGTAGCCTTGCAGAACATGCTGCTCTCCAGGCAGCGGAGGGGAAAAGATCATCTCATATCTCTGCAGAGCCTTTGTGAAAGGAACCTGTCATTTCCCAACTCTGAAACGTTCTGTGCTGCTATAATCATGTTATAAAGAAAAGTTCCTTGGGATTCTTTCATTTAAAAAGAAAATCGTAGTTCCTCAAGGGCTGAGGATTCTTAGGGGGAATAGGCCAGCACTAGAAATGCGATTCTGAGTGAATTAGTTGCTATTGTATTTTAAGCAAATGGCTTCAGATAGCTGTCAAAGAAACACATTTCCCATTATTTCTTTTTCCAGTTTAGTGAAAAATTTCCATCTGTCACACTGGACATAGAGCAGTCAGAACTGAGGGTATTGAAAGACAATCTTTTATTAAATTTTTTTTAGAAGACCTGGATTTAGTCAAGCCCTGTTACATGAGGCTGTGTTAAGCTAACACCCCTTCAAAGACTTTTAATCAGTTCAAATGATTAAACCCTGTTTATATTAGCATATATTGACCTCCCATTTAGTTTCCAGTGCCTCAAGTGATCTGGGAGAGTTCATTCCCAATCCTTTCTCTCCCACTTCTCACTCCAGAGCTCTGGCACTGATGGGTGGGATTTGTACCTGTGGGTGTGGGGGCTGAGCCAGAGCCCACCCTGGGCTCAGAGTGATGCAGTGGCACCTGCTCTGCCCTGGCCTCCTCAACTTCCTGTGTTGTTGCTATTAAAAAGCTGCTTTTAGAGCAGCAGAGGAAGGAGACCTGCCATCAACCCCAAATGTTTTCAATTCCTGTTGCTTCTTAAAAACTCTGCTTTGTAGGTGACGTTTCAGAGCTGCTGATTTTCCCCTCTGCTTGGAGGAGAAGACATTTCAGAATATGAAGAGTTCATCTTCCAGCTGTGTGTGTCTTCAGAACTTTCAGTCTCCAGATTGATTTTGATGTGGGTTTGTGATGTTGCAGGAGTCACTATATAAAGGTGGGGAAGCCAAGGTGTGTTTTCCCTGTAGCTGCTGAACAATTTTTGTCAGGGCTGGGGTTTGATTTCAGGAGTGCTTTGCTGGTAATTTCCTCTCCTATTCACAATTCTCTTCCCTGTACAGACAGCAAAGAAAAAGTTTAAAATGTTTTTTGTCTTTGGAGGAGTCTTGTGCATGAAGCTGCGGGTGCCTTGGTGCTCCTGTCCAATATGCAGATATTCATGCTGGAGTTTGGAGATGTGTTAAAAATTGCTGCTGTGCATAAAAGCACTGCTGGGAAAACTGGGCACTGTGTTTGTAGCTCCTCAGGCAAACTTTCTTACATTTAGCACGGACTTTATTTGGGTAACTAACATATGCTGGGTGTTCAGACAGATGCAATGTAATAAATCATAATAAATAGTAATAAATCATAATTTCAGCAGTCTGGGCTTGGTGATTTCAGGAAGTCACTGGAACATAAATATCAGTTCAGGAAAAGCAAGCAAATAACTTCTACTTTTTTTTTTTGTCTTTTCACAGAGCTGCCATAAGGAAGAAAAGCATCATTATTGTTTCTTTCAGTTCTCAGCATAAAAGGAAGTAGCACTTAATAAAAGCCATTGGCTGCAAGATTTCATAAGAGACAGAGAGGCAGAGAGCGAGCAGCATGCTGTGGAGAAGCAGGTGTGATTCATGAATAAACTGCACTTTGCAGCCCTGTAGGATACTGATGAAACAAATAGAATTTCCCCAGACATGGAGAACACAAGAACACCAGACACTTTTTCACAGGTAAAGGCAGAAAGTGTTATGGCTTGTGTGGAAGTGCTGCTTGTTGTGCGTAGCTGGAGATGGTTTATCAGAAACTGGGAATGACTTTGTGCTTTATTGGCAAGGAATTTGCAGTAGGTTGTTTGATGTAATGGACTATTACATGATATGAGCTCAGACTGGTCTCATATATCAGAGAGTGTTTGCAGAAGATGTGTTGGAGACAATATTTTTCTGTACTTTATTCTTGAGAAAGTTGAAACGTGCAAAGTTTTCCTGATACAAGGAGAGAAAATCAGTCTTTCTCTTGCCATGCTAGAGAGGATTTATTAACACTGTATATTATCTGTGCTAAAAATTTCCATAAGGTAATTGGAGGGGAGAAAAAGCGCTTTATATTATAGGCAAAAGCAGTCTTTTGATAATCCTACTGGAATCTGAGGTGATTGATATGCCAGAACTGAATATACATCAGCTTGCAGCACTGTGGATTTGTCTGAGTGCCTGCCACACACAGAGACTTGTAGCCTCCTGCTTGTTTCAATATTTGCATATTTGGAAGTCTGTTACCTGGAGAATTGAGCAGTGGGAAGCTCCTCTGTGACTGGGACAGCTGATGGGATTGGCAGAGGGAAAAGAGCACTTAGGGAAAAGAAGGATTGTGTTGTGTGCAGGCTCTGAGTTCTCCTGGCTGGCAAAGTGGGAGGGCTGGGGAGGATCCAGCCCTGTTTGCATGGTTCCCCTTGTTCCTCAAATATGAGAGATTTGCTAGGCCAGGCTCTGGAAAACCCCAGAGCAACTACACAGATGAGGAGGAAGACCTATTTATTGGTCTTTGGATTGTCACAGGGGGAAGAGGGCAGGGGCTGCCTCTGGGTACCTCCACACAGCACCAGCCCCCTGGGCCTGGCAAGGTTTTTGAGCAGGGCACTGACAGGTGATCCAAAGACTGAATTCTTGAGCTTGACAGTTAATAATTGCTTCACCTCAAGTAATAGCACCTTATCTGGCACTGCTCCTGCCTGGCAAAGTGTGAGGGCTGGGGAGGTCCAGCCCAGTTTTCATGGTTCCCCTTGTTCCTCAAATATGAGAGATTTGCTAAGCCAGGCTCTGGTGGTGCTGGGGTCTCTTTGGAGAAGCTGTTGATGCCAGAGGGGTTGGAAAAGCACAAACCCAGCCCTGGAAGGGTTTTCCCTTTCCCTGCTGCCCGTGGCTCATGTGTTTATGGCTTGGCACAGACACACAGGCACGAGTGGCAGCTTATGAATCTCTCATCTTCCCTCTTGCACTGCTGGGCAGGTCGGGGGCAGCACAGATGTGGAAACAACCAAATGTTTGCTACCAAAAAGGGCTTTACATGAATGAGAACCAGCAAACAGGAAACCACGACCAGATGGTGTCACTTTTCACTGACTTTCACTCCCCCAGCCCTGCAGTGAAGCACATGCACAAAGCTCAGCTTGTACGAGCACCAAAATGCCCACACAGAGAAACTGTGCCTGAGAAAAAATGTGTTTTAAACTTCTTGTGAACTCCTTTTAAAAGTTAACTATATGTCTTTCTGGGGCTTTTCATCTGAGTCTTCTGAGAGCTGATAAGATCATGGTGCAAGGTGGAATGGCTGCCAGACCTTTTGCTTTTCTACCCTGCTTTACTTTAATCAGCTGCTTTAAAGTACTTTATCCCCATGGATTTCCCCTACAATTTTCATTAGACTTTTTCTTAAAGGCCACCTCTCTTAGGTGATTCATTTTTTCCCCCATTTTTAAAAATTTCACTGGTTTTTTCTGAGGTAGCTTAAAGTGGATTTTCACTGTATACTTACCAAGGGATCAATTCCATTTAAATGAGGCCAAATGATTCCATATTTTCTGATATGTGTATTCATGAAGGTGCCCCCAGCCTTGGCAGCAGCTCTGGTAGCCTGAGGGACAGGGATGAAGCACATCCTGAGATGTCTTCCTCATCACCCAGACAAAGGTGAAGCCTTGCTGTTAAATTTCTTGCTCTTGAGGCATTTGGAGCTCCATGTGTCTTGTTTAATTCTCAATATTGCCCACATTCCTGAAACTGGGAGCGCAGTGAATATTCTCAAGCCTTTTTTTGAACAGAAATTATCATCTGACTTTAGAGCCCAGCTTAAATTGATGTCCAGGTAGCTGATCCTGAGGAATCTGCCCCTGTTTGGAAAATGTGGTGTATTTTTATAGGCAGGTAGTCAGAACAGAACAAAACCATTATACAGACAAGGATCATATCCTGCTAAATCTGTTGGAGTTTAGGAGGAGATGGGTAAGGAGAAATTTACCTCAATATTTTGCTAGGATGATTTATTAGCAAACCAGAATCCTGGGGAAAGGAGAAATCAGGTCAGAAATGTTGCACCAGCAGATGGATGCTCGTTGGGGGTTTGTTTTGTAAGCTCTTAGTCTGTATTTTGATTAGAACGTAATTTAAGGGTTTGTTCATTAAATGTTCCAGCTAATTAATGTGAAACTCATGGAGACCCTGGATCCTCAGTTAAATGTGTATGAAATCAGTGCTGCTTTCTCTGTTGCACTTCATACCTTTGCTTAGCAGGTGTTAATGTGATTTAATAAACCTCCAGCATAATGAAATGTCTTGTTCAGCATTCAATAATTTTAGCAGCCTGGTTCGTGCTTGATATGAATCTTTCTGTTACAAGGCATGGGGGCACAAGATGAGATTGTGAGCCTGTGAGCAGAAGGATGCATGTTTTTCTCCAAAATAATTAGATGTTGCTGTTAAGTAGCCGAGCAATCTTTTTGTTTCTTCACAAGATTAATTTGACTATCATGTTAATAAGCAAATATGATAATCCTTGATACTTCTTATCACTGTGGGTTATTTTAATTACCGTAGCTAAAGGCATAGAATGTTATTATTTTAGTAGCAAACTGAAATGCTCCTGTATGAGCCACCTTCTTTATTCTATTTCAGTCCATTTTGTAGCAGAGCATTTAAATTATACCTCAGTACACCAAGAAATTACTGGGTAAGTTTGCACTTAAATATTGTTTTGAAATCAAGTCTAATTTAAAATATTCAGGCCACAAACTGTGGTGATGCTGAGGCTGGCTCTGATAAAGCAGCACATGGTCCCTGAAGGAGAGATTTCCAGGGAGCATCTCTGCCTTGGAAGTAAAAGCTCATAGGCTGGATGGAGTTTTCCAAAATTTTTAAATCTCTGACTGCCTCTTTCCCCTGGAAAAGCAGTGAAACCTTCTGTTCTTTGCAGGCTTGGACTGAACCAAAGTGCAAAACGAGTGTGCAAAATGCGGGTCCAACAAGGAGCAGGTTAGATATGGCACAAGCATTTGTTAAATTCTTCTTAAGGATGTTTAGTGGTGGGAGACTCCATAATTTTCCCTGGATGGCTCAGTGTTATCCTTGTATTTTCCAAACATCTCAGCAGAACCTCTTTTGCTGTAATTTATCCCGTATTTCTCCTTACCCCACCACACAGGGAGCCGCCTGCTCCTTCCCTTTTGGCAGCAGCTGTTTATGAACCTGTGCCTGCCCCAGCCTTCCCCAGGCTCTGAAATCCCAGTCCTTCCTCCCTTCCCTTGTAAATCCCGTTTTCCCAAAGCTCTGATTGCTCTCATTGTCCTGAGCTGGACTCCTCCAACTCTTTTCTGGAGGCATGGAAAACGTCCTGCCCTGTTCCAGCAGAATCCTTCCTCAGTGCTGAGCTCTCTGTGTTTTGCTGCTGCCTGGAATCTCCCCGAGGGAAATTCCCTTTTATTGCAGCAGCACCGTGTTGGGAACTGCTGTCGTTGTGCAAGCTGCTCGAACTTCTGGGCTTTTTCTGCAAAAAATGTGTTCTTCAGCCAGTGCTTGTGAAGCTGGCAGTTCCTGCTGAACATCCTGATTTTTTTTCCCCACCTGCTTTCTGAATTATAGATTATTGCTGCTCTCATTTGTCAAAGTTGTTTGGAATTTGAAGCCCCCTCGCTGTTCTTTCCACCTGCCCGTCAAAATCTGCGAATTTAATGAACATAATCTCCAGTCCTTGAGCAGATCACTGAGGAAACAGTGAACAGAACAAAGTCAGTCTCCTGTGCAAGCAGCACCACTCGATTTATCCTGAGTTTCCACAGTGAAATTACTTTCCAAGTGCCATTTCCTGACGAGTTCTCAGAGCTGTTGGAGCAGGAGGGTCCATGCTGGTAACTGAGGGAAAATCTGAAGTGTTTGCCTCATGTGAGACCTAGAAAGTGTCAGTTTTTCAGAGGGGAATTTTAAGAAATGTCAAGGCTTTGAGGTTCCTCAATATGGTGATGTTTTCAGTACTGAGAATAGTTAAAATTGTTGGTATTGTAGCTGTGCTATGGACATGTCACTGGGCACCAGTTTATATCTTCATATTTTTTGAGAATAGTTCTTTGAGATTTTTTATGTTATAAACAATCACTCCATACCTTTATACCAATAAGAAATAAATTACAGTAAAATATCTTTGGGCTCCTCCAGCTCCTTCTGGAAGTGGCAGAATTTGCAGTATTTTCAAGGAAATCAAGCTCCTGTTTGATGAATACCTTCTTCTTTGAATAAATGTTGACAGATACTATTCAGCCAGATATGGATCTGAAGAAATAATGCAAAACATTATTACAGATGGATAATTTATTTGATGAATAGCAGCTCTGTTTGACAAATAATATTGGTCTGTCTCTAGGTCTGGCTACAAAAGATGGTATTGCCACACAAAAACACCACATCAGTCACCTGGATTGATATTTCACGTAAATTAAAAGTGAAGGCCTTTCAGATACCCCAGTCCTAGGAGACAACCACTCCCTTGGAAATGTATGGGAGCACTCAGCACGTTTTGGGCCAAGTTCAAACTTGCTGGAAGTGAATAAATTAGGAGATGGAAGTTGATAACACCAAGCTGGAGCTTTAACGCAATCCAGACTGTGTCTGGTTTTAAAATCACTTAAATGACACGTTCAGCATGCAGGCAGAGTGAAGTTCAGTCAGATTTATGCCCCCAAATTAATGAGAGTTCTGTAAAGCCACAATTAACCCTTACCTGATCCTTTCCTCTTGGGCTGAGCCCCTTATCCTTGGAGCATGGAAGTGCCAGGAGGGAGATGCTGCTGTGGAGGGCAGAGGATTTGGAACAAGCCCTCCCAGTCCCACCTTCCCTCTGGATCCTGCACACCCAGGAGCTGCTGTCTCTTGCTCCTTGCAGGGAGCAGATGAGGATGTTTAATCTTTAATCGGGACAAGTGTAAGGAATGCTTAACAGTGAAAAGCTTGACTAGAACTGCATCAAATTTGCTCCTCTTTGGTGCAGGGAGCAGGATTTCTGTATGACTGGGCTTTGTTGCCTCAGGAAATGATAGAGCTGGGGGCAGATGAGCTGTGATCTCCTCCTGGGTGAGCCTGAAATGATGTCTCACCCAGTCATGCCGGTGTTTGTGACAGCTGTGGTCATGTGTGGGGCTGTGGAGCCCCATGTCCTGCTCTGTGTCTCCATGGATGCGTGTGCACAGATCCCAGGAGCATTTTTGCACTGGATTGCTGTCATATTGTTAGGATTCAGGTAGGATGGTCCAAGGAATAAGAAGAAGCTGAGCAAAAGCCACATAGCTCCAATTCCTCTGCAGGCAGTGCAGGGAAAGGGTTCTCAGGTAACAAGACAGGTCTGCAGGGGTGGATTGTCCCCTGGAGAAGGCCAGGGAGCTCAGGTGGCTGCACAGGAGTCAGAGCCATCCTGTGACCCTCTGGGGGAGTGGGCCAGTGTTTATTGCAGGGTGAGAGTCAGGAAGAAGAGCAGAGGAACACATTTGGCCTTTTATCCTTGAGCAGTGCCCCACGTCCTGTGTGCTTTCCTCTGCCCTGCTCAAGCGTGACTCGGGTGATGTGGCTTTTGCTCAGCTTCTTCTTATTCCCTGGACCATCCTACCTGAATCCTATTTTTCCTATATTTCCACAGTGTGGAGACTCCATGCAAAAGACCTCTAGAGGGTCCTTTTAGGGCCTCCTGTGAGCCTGTGCTGGGGAGATGGGGAGAGGCAGGAAGGCCTGGGAGGGGTCATGTGCAGGGCAGCGTTGGCAGCTGCCCCAGAATGAGCCAGAAATCTCCTCTCTCCCCACGAAACACATTTTGTACCAGGCCAAAAATGTAAAAGCCTCTCCTTCCAGAGAATGTCTGGAGCCCCATGCTCTTCCTTCAATTGTGAATTCTCTCAAATCACTTGTGTGGCTCCACTGAATTTGGGGTGGGTGATGAAAATTTAATCTGTTTTAAACAAATTGCTTTAACCTGGCAGGTGAGTGAGTGCATTATTAACACAATCTCATGTATTTCCTTAAAGTGCTGGCTTTATAATGGAAGAATTTAATTTTTTTCTAAGTTTTGTTATTCAGTCTTGTATAAAACATTCAGTTTGGTTGCTTCAGTCACATTTTATTAGGCAGTGTAACACAGACTGGCTTAGTGGCATTTTGGTGGATAATATGACAAATTTAGCTTCTTTTTAAGAAAAATATAACCAAAACAAACACATTACAAAAATTCTGTCATGCTGAGAGAAAAGCCCCCGAGGTACAAAGTGATAAAGGTCAGGATCTGATATTGGAGTCTTGTTTGCAAGTAAAAATACCATGAAACATGTGACTGTCAACAACCTAAGTGAGCCAGACAGGTTTCTGACAAATAATTCTGACAGTTCTCATGAGCTGAAAAATGCCCTTTTTTGCCTCTCTTGGCTTTGGAAATGTTCCCCTCCTGCTTACAGATGTGCAGAGAGTTAAGAGAGGTGAAAACAACAAGGTGCTGTTAAAAACAACCTGCCCCAAGCAGTGCCTTTTGTGTGCTTCTTGAGAATGGATTCTCTGTCAGTCTGACTTCCTAACAAACCTTCCTGAATTTAAATACACAGAATGATTTGTTTTTCTTTTGTAAACACCTTTTTCCTCATCCATTATTAAGCAAATTAAGACATTTTCCCTGTTGCTTTCATGTCTTGGGCAGAAATTCATTTGAGCCTAAAAGAGACTTTGGTGAAGGTAAGAAGGAGGAAGAGTTGAATATTAAGTTGAATGTCTCCCTTTCTGCAATTTTTTTTTTTTTTAAGAAAAAAAATCTTAAAAAATTAAATTGGAAAAAATGAAATTAAAATTGTCATCATGCTGCAAAAAATCTTTGAACCTTTCTCCATACAAAAAGGCCTAACAGGCAAAAATACTTTCCAACTTCATCTCAGGAGCTGCTATCCTGAATAAATAGGATCTTGCAGTTTGGAGCTGGCAGAGCTTAGCCTTAGGGTAACTGTGTTTTTCAATTCAGATATATCCATATTCTTGTTTACTCACACAGAGCCTGTTTGGTGGGGAATTGTCTTGTTAAGATCCAATCCTGCCCAGTGCATGTGAGGTGTGAATATGTGGCCATTTAAAATTCCAGCAGCGAGTGGGGAGGTCATTGTAGGAACCTTCTGTGAATGAATTATCAGGCTGCTTTCCCCCTTTCCTCACTGTTCCCATTTCTGCTTGCAGCTGGGAGCTGTGCCATAAGTTACCTTTATATTAGCATTGAAAATTCCAGGGCTTTAAAAACAAAATATTTCTTTTGCTGTCAGTTTTATTTGGAGGCTGTAAAAACGTGCAGAGTGTGTGTCCCCCAGAAACTGGCTGAGATGTCAGAAATTTGGTAAAATAATGAGTGTTGGGTGCAGTGTGGCTTGGGAAAAGGGGAATCTGTGGGTTTGCTGGACCTCTGTGGTGGGACTGGTTGTTTTTATGGGGCACATCAGCTGTGCCAGGTGTCTGGAGGGTTGGGGTGTCCAAGGAAGGACTGGGCGTGGGTGGGGATCAATCACAGGTTGGACACAAGGGTTGGGAAGATTTTTTCCAGCCTCAGTGATCCTGTGTGACTCTGAGAGGACCTTGTGGTGCATTGCTGGGGTGGTCAGCAGAGGAGCTGCTCTCTCTGTGGAGAGTGGTGGGTGTAGGAAAAGCTGGGCAGGTCCTCAGCATCTCCAGCTGCAGGAGAGGCCCCTTCCCAACCCTCCTGCCCTTCCCTCGCTCCTGCACAGCCTGGGCTGGGCTCTGCACCTGGATATCCCCCTGGAGAGTTTGAAAAGAATGCTTGCAAAGCAAGATTTCCCCCTGCCAGATCTGTCCCGGTGGTGAAGCCATTCTCAGGGCACAGGGAACGCCGGATCTTGGAGCTAACGGAGTCTGGATAAAAAAATTCCAACTTCCTGAGCTCTGCCTGTAAAACCTCCAGGCTCCTCCCGGATTCCCAGCTCTGCTGCTGTTGAGGGATGCATGCCACACGCGGGGACTCTGTGGTCTGTCTCAAAGGAAGTTGTTTATTGCTCTGCAAAGCCCGTGGCTGTGCCTTGCCACTGCTGTGACAGCTGCAGCTCTGCATCCCTGGTGCCTCCCCTCGCCTTTCTGCTTTGCTCGATTCCTGTTTGCCACTGCAGCCACACCTGCTGCACTCGGGAGTGACAGAAATATGTGTCTTTTACTGGCAGTTCAACCTCCTGTTTTGGGGAGAGAAAGGGGAAGTTCAACGCTGGCTTTTAATGTGCTTCACTAAGTCCCCGTGGCAGCTGCACCTCCTCCTACCAACAGCAGTTTGCCCCCTCTTCACCCGGAAAATTTCAAATGCTCCTGATTTTTCTTTCATGTTGTCTTGTATGCAGGACTTTACACTCAGGATTAGACAGGCTCCCATGCAAAATTGATGTTTTCACTTCTTGCCAGGGTTTCTAACTCAGAAAGGTTTCCCCCTGGCAGTTCTATCTCCAGATATTACCACCACATCTTCTAAAGTTGTAAAAACCCCTGTATATTTGATATCTTGTGAACTTTCACCACGTTTCAAAGGGAGATTATATTTGCCGGGCAGGTTGTGAGTAGGACATAAAATATGAATGAAATTGTAATTTTACGGCACCTACCGTGGCTGTGTCACGAGCACTCTGTATCCTCCACAGCCAGATGAAAAACCAGTCTCCAAAAACATTTGATTGACCTTTTTTTTTTTTTTTTTTTGCCAGTTAAGCCAGGAAAAAATCCTCAAAATTATGAATATGGTGAAAAATAAAGAAGTGAGCATTGAAGGAGCTCTGCATTTGGCACAGAAGGAGGTGTATGCTGAAAAGGTAAGGCCACTCCTTTGATCTATTTTGTAATATAGTCAGAGGTTCTGGAAAGCCCTGCTGAGATGAGGAGCGTGTCTGGATTGCTGTCAAGGATACAACCACAGCTTGGGAAACACAGACAGCCTCGTTCATAACCACAAAGGACAGGTATGACTGGCTGGTGCTGCTGGTGATGTCCTGTGTGATGGATATTCCATGGAAATGCTGCAGCTGCACTGGTGGCATTACCTGGATGAAGGAGTCCAAATCCACACAAGGGTTGTTATTCTGAGTGCTGCATCAAATACTGGGTTAATAAACGTGGGGCAGAATTGCAGAATCATGGGATGGTTTGCATTGGAAGGGACGTAAAAGCTCATCTTGTTCCACCTCCCTGCACTTCCCACTATCCCAGGTTGCTCCAGTGTTCCCATCCAGCCTGGCCTGGAACATTTCCAGGGATGGGGAATCCACAGCTTCTCTTTTCCAGGGCCTCACCACCTTCATAGTAAAGAATTTCTTTCTCATATTTAATCCAAACCTGCTCTGCGTCAGTGTGAAGCCATTCTCCCTTGTCCTGTAAATCCATGCCCTTGTGAATAGTCTCTCTCCCCATCCTCATTAACATGATTAACAAAGCTCAGGAGGATGCTTCCATCTATCTCCATGTGGAATTCTCCTGCAAAACCTCCGGTGCTGTTTCTGTTCACAGAGAGAGATTTCACCTGAGAACGGCTGGATTTGGGTGGCCAAACGTTATCCCAGTGTGGGATGTGTGGCTGATCTCTGTTCTGTTTTCCAGGATCCACAGGATTTGCTAACTGGGTCACAATTTAACTTCATTATCTACAAATACAAACACTACCGCTGGCAGAAACGAATTTTGCAGGTACCTTTAAAAATCCTCACTTTTGGTGCAGTGTATAAAAATATATTAAAGCAAACTTGTGTTGACAACACCTGATGGTGATTTCCTGCTTCCATGAAGTCAGGGACAAAGGTTTCACGGGTTTTTTTCACAGATTTCACTAAAGCTTCTTGTAGTTTGGACAAAATTTGATAATGAGTAAGTCCAAGTCATGCATGCTACAGGGTGGTTTTTATCTACTGTGTCTTAACTGTGCAAAATATAATCTCCTTAATTCCATCAATATTCACCACTTTTTGAATGAAAAGATTATTTGTTTAGACATAAAGTGGAAAAATGGAGAGTGGTATAGTAGTGAAAAATGGAAGTTATCAGTCTGGGAATTCGGATTAGCTTAATTTCAATCCTCCAATTACCAGCAGCCTTCAAAAGTCAGAGATAATCACGAGAAAAGTTCTGCTTTGGAGGCTTCCTGCCATAGACAGGACAGCGGGAAAGGCCACAGTGTGGGCATTTGGTTGTGTGGTCTGCACGTACAAGTTCTTGACTTAGAACTGTTCTAAACACCTTCACTGCATTTCAGTGCTGGGGCAGAGATCGAAGGAGGGAGGAATTCAGTCTCTGCTGAGGTGGTCCTGCCATTATTCTGTGCTGAAGGGGAAGTTTCTGTGCTGGCTTTTGTGAGACAAGGAGAATTTCAAAAGAAGTAATATTTCAGAGTGATAAATTGATGCATATTCATCAAAAGAGAAGTGGAAACACAGCTTCCAAGGAATATCTGTTTGCCTTGTGACTAAAACAAACATTGGGCAGTATCTTGATGGTGGAATGTCATTTTTGAATTCTATTTATTCTGGTCTTTTATCTAAATGCCTTCACATGGTAATACTGGGATGCTGCCTTTGCCTTTCAACAAAGATGGCCTCAAGTGATGAAGAATTTTCTATTGCAGCTGGATTTCAACACCAGGATCGTTTTTAACATTGAGAAAGGAATTATTAAGAAGCAGTTCCCTTTCTCCCAAGTCAAAGGCTGCGAGGATGCTGAGAGGAGGCGCTTCAGCATCGTGTTCCACGGGAGGCAGGATTACGAGCTGGAGGCTGTGTCCCTTGATGACAAAAGGAAGGTGGGTTTGTGAAAAACCCCAGACATTGCCATAAATCCCAGCTGGTGGGGTGGTGGCACCCAGCAGGCCCCAGGCATTGCTGGGCATTGTGCAGGCAGGCAAGGAGGGATGTCTGTATTCCGTGGGTGTTTGGACAAGGAACAAAGGGAATGTGAGCTCAGGAGGAAGTTTGGCCTCAGGATTTTGGCACAGTTCATAGGACTGGGGTGTAAAGGCAGCTCGAGATGAGATAGGAGAGTGGGGGCAGTTCTGCAGCCACACCTGGGATGGAACCACTCTGGGAGTGTTGAAACAAGCAAACAAAACTGCTGATGTGCACAGCTGAATCCTAATTGGAACTTTCTAAGCACTTTTTGTCCTCTGTATAAGATATTTCTTAAAATGCTCAGTTTTAAGGATGAATGAGGATCGTCCTCATGCTGAGAAAAGACCCAGTGGTTTATCTTTGACCATTGTCTGAGATTTTCAGCTGAATCAATCGAGTGCTGCTTGGGCTTGAACTGAGCTGGACAGAAACTGTGTCCTAGGCTGCTTTGTATATGAATGAAAAAAGTTGTGTTTTACAGTAACCCCTCCAGAATAAAATTATATTCTCCTTCCACTGACAGGTTTAGAATTGTGGGCATAAAACCAAATTGCAGTTAAGTAGTTTAACATCATAGAAAGACCGGAGTTATTTTATGTTGGTTTATTTTACCTATTGACTGTGGCTTTGTACTTGTAAAATCCAGCTATTGATGTGTTTGTTATTGAAGGCAATGAACATGGAAAGTATTTTTTCTCTGCTGCCTCTTATTAACCAGATAATCTACCTGCTGAGCAGAGTCATACAGAGCAATTCTTACAAGAGACCAGCGGAGTCCTGCTCTGGGGGACCTGCAGAATGTGATGTGATCCACGAAGGGCTGCTGGATTTGCAGCAGAGCACTTCAACCTCCACTAAATGGGTGAAGTATGAACTCTGGCTTTTGTTAAAATTTCTGATAGATGCATTGAGATTTGAATGTGCAGATAATAAGTTAATTCTTTAGTTTCTTTTTAAAGTGTAAAGGTAGATGCATTGCAAGGAGCTGTCAGTGCAGTAGTGGCACCCACAAAACCAAAGCTGTGGTGTGGTGTGGAGCCTGCTGGGAGCATTGGCAACACAAATCTCTAATGGGGACGGTGCTCAGAAGAATTTTGCTGTTGGGAATTTGTTTCCCTCTTGACTTTTCCCTCCATTCTCAGTCATGCAATGGTTTTCCATGTTTGCTCCCTATTCTGCAAACAAACCACCCTTCCCTGAGACAGCTCCTAAAACACCTGGAAATTTCTTACACCATCAAAGGAGAGAAAGAGAGAGGAAAAAAAATTCTGTCTAGCAAAACCTAATGAAAAAAAATTCGCATTGCAATTATCTGCACAAGGCAATTATCTCAAAAGACTTCACAGTTCACAGAAAATGATTTTAATTGCCTTTAAAAGGCTACCACTGTATGTCTTGTAAACACTGTCCTCAAGTGTCTCCAGGATTTGTTACCTCACAACACTGAACAGGTTTGTTAACAAACAAAAATTGATTTTTATTTATCTTGTGAAGCAAAGCCCTTGTTGTTTTCTTCTTGATATTAATCCTCTCTCTTTCTCCTTTTTTTTTTGGCAAAGTAAGTGATGGTGGAAGCATCTGGAGATCCGATTAAACCATAAGTCCCTGCCTTGAAGAGAGAAGAGATCAATATAACTGCCAGCTCCATTAAGCAATTCTTATCACCTTGACTGTTTGTGTGGGAATAGATGCAATTTATATTTTATGTTTAATTTGTTCTGGAGCAGCTAAACTTATTTAAATTCCTCATAGAATGCCTTAATCAACCGGCCACACCTTGAAGAGAGAGTGGAGGGAAAGAGAGGTTTGATAGAACTGCCAGAATGATAAAGAAAGGGAGAAACCTCCAGAAAAATGAGAAGGCAAATGCTTAAATAAGAATAAAACCCACATACAGTAAAGCCCAGCCTGTTGTTGGGCCTTTGTTATAAACAGCAGGGCAGAATTCCAGAGGAGAGGCTGAAGCAGAGGATTCTGCTGGAATGGAAGCTCTGTATGCTCAGGCAATTTCTTCCAGGGTTAATTATAATTTAAAGAGCTTTCCCCCAAATTTTTCCACAGTCACTTCTGCTGGAAGCCCTAATGAGTAGAATACTTTGACCCTTTCCTGCCATTCCTGGGAATGAGGGAGCCCAGGATGAGTTCCCATGGAGTAACAGGATTTCCAAGAGAGAGGGATATTGGACTGTATGATTGGGAACTAAATTTGATGATTTGTTTATGGCTTGGTGGAGTGAAACATGGAAGGCACAGAAACTCTGAAGCCTTGTCACACCATGCACTGCTCAGTCACAGTGGATTCCTTTAAAAGCTCAGAGTCCCAAAGATCCACTGTCCCAAATAAACAAGAGGAGTAAATGGAGAAGGAGGGACAGAGCATAGCTAAAAAATTAACAGGACTTGGATGATTTTTAATTGATGGTCAGATTTTAGTTTTAGCTCTCACTGGGCTGTTCAGATTTTATGTCACACTTTTTTAAAGTGTCAGATGAGAACAAGAAACTCTCAAACAAGAACATGTCAAAGATTTTATGCTTTACTATTGATATTTTTGACTGTTCCGTGGAGGATGCTGTAAAAATGTGGAGATTTATTGACACTAGAAAGCGCTTTACCAAGGGCCAGGCTGTGTAAATAAGAAGTCAATGAAGAATGAGCTGTGTCTCCATCCCTTGTCCTCCAGGTGCTTGGCACAGCTGCGGGAAGGAGAATTGGCTTTGTACTGCCTTGGGCTGGGGCACAGGGGCCAGCCTGCAGCCCCTGCCACAGCCACAGTTCCTCTCTTGGCTGGGAACGTGGGTGTCAGTGGGGACAGTGGCTGCAGCACCTTCTCCCTGCACACCAGAGATCACCATTATCTGTGAGTACAGTTGGTAATTAATAATTTGTTAAAGCAGAATTGCTGCAAACAAGGTCAGGCAGCAGAGGGTCTCAGTGTCCTGGGATAAAATAACAACACTGGAGAAATGAGGCCACCAGAATTATTTCGATTACCCCTCCCATTGCTCTGCAGAGATTTGATGAGGATCTTCTGGAGGAATCCAAAGTGGACCTGAGCTGATCCACTGAAATCCTGCCCACAGCAGCTTGTGGAGTTATGTCAGGAGCCAGGGAGGAGATGCCTGGTTCAGCTGCTGGGACAGATGTGAGCAGGTTCTGAGTGCCTGTTACACCCCAGCCAGGTGTAGCACGCTGATCACGAGGTCACTGCAGAGCCAACACATGGCAGAACCTCAGCTCTCCAACCACAAACACATGAGCAATTAACTCTGAGGAGGTCAGAGCCAGCAGCCCTGGGCTCCTCTGACAAGTGCAGCTGCTGAACATCACTGTGCTCAAACCAGGGATCTCCGTGTTAGGCAGGATGTTGTTTGCACTCCCTGGCGTTTATAGATGACCTTCTTCCATTTCAGGTTCCGGATACCCTTCACTGTCCTGAACACCCGGCCAGAGGCTGCTGGCAGGCTGCAGAGTGAGTGGGTGTCTCTCCTGGAAAGGCACTGCCAGCCGGGCAGCGGTGCCTCCCTGCCCCAGGAGGGCTCTCAAGGATGCAGCTCCCCCGAAGCTGATTATGAGGAATTTATTGTGCCTCTGAATGAGCAGAAAGAGGACACCCCTCACTTGAGTGGGAGTTCTGCAAGCAGCAGCCTGAGCAAGCCTGCAGTGCCCCCGGCCAAGGTTGCAGAGGGGGAGGCAGCCCCAGCAGCAGCAGCAGCAGCTCTGCCACCTCCCACGGGCAGGGCAGAGGTTCCACCAGCCCCACCTGCCCTCCCACAGCCCTGCAGCCTCTCTCCAGCAGCAAAGAGAACCAAAGCCTTTCACTGGGATGTCGTTCCTTGGGACAAGGTGAGGATGAAACTGATGGTAGCTGTTAAAGGAAAGAAACCTCAGTATTGTAGCCTGGATGACATGGAGAGGTATAAAAATCCAGCTGTGCCACGAAACGACCTGGATGCCCTTCTCCGGGTTTGGATGGAACAAAGGGCCTCTGTTCTTCTGGCTTTTTGTTTACCCAGTGTCCCTCCTGTATTTTTAGATTCAAAAATCTGTCTGGGCATCATGTGACCCATGCAAGAGAAAAATAGATGTATGCAGGCTCTGTGAGCAGTTCCAGATCCAGGACACGGCAGTGCTCTTGGGCAGTGAGCCCTCGGTGAATCAGCACATCCTGCTGGATCGGAAAGTTGCACATAACTTCAGTAAGTGGATAACAAGGGCTGTGTGCTCCTCTCTGGAAGCCTGGGCTGAGCTCTGCCTGCATTTGCTGTTTGTGCTTTCTGCCATTCCATAGGCAGTAATCAAGGCTGTGTGTAAATCATCTTTTAATTCAGTGCTTCTCTCTTTACAAAAAATGACCCCATGGCTCAGGTGCTCCGAACGTGGTCCTTGATGCTGTAGAGATGAACCCCCAGGCTGCTTCTCTTCTACAAAACCTGGAAGTGCCACTGAGCTGTCTTGGGGCAGAAGTGTAAAATCATCCCTGACATGTGCAAAATCAATTTCAGCCTCTGACTTCAAAGACTTTTCAAATTTTGTGGGCTGCAAAGTCAGCAGGAGCCGGTTGGGAGGCAGAACTGTGACTGCTGTGCTGCACTGGGGCCAAGAAATCCCTGTAAGGGGAGGTGGGTTGGTGTGAGGAGCCTTTGGGGCAGCTCCAGGGCAGGCCACAGGAATTCTTGGCTTCTCCCTGGCCACGGGCTCAGGCTGTGAACAGGATCCTGTTCTTGAACAGAGCCCTCTGCTCTCATATGTCAGGTGGGATTCTACGAAAAGCCGGACCTAGAACAGCCTGGCAGAGCTAATGGAGCAGCTCAACACCCAGTCCTGATCTTCCTAATAAAATACTGTGAAGGTTTTTCAATTCCTCTGATGAGAAGATATTAAAGGAGCAGGAGTAATTGTTCTTCACAGAGCAGTGGGATTTCTGTTACAAAAATGGATTTCCAAAAAATTTCTATAACCTAGAGATGCTTTTAAGAAGTGTTCCATGTGTAAGGAATTTGGGGCAGTCAATTCTGAAGTTTTAATGATTTCATCTTGATGAATGTTAATAAGAAAAAATTATATTTTGGAGAGCGTGTAAAGTTTTAATTGGGAAATGTAAATGGAGATAACTTGGAATTATTGCATCCCTTGACTAACAATTTGAAGGGTTAAAAGGAAGAGTGATGGCAAAGTGCTGTTGCAGATAAAAGAATCCTGTAATAGCACTTTTATCTACTGAATTATTCCAGTTTCTTTGAGGAAATGTCTTTCTTTTGCTTTGCAAATTGCACCATTCCTCCTTTTGATCCTGTTCCTCTTACAACGTTTTTCACTGGGACGTTCTACATCCATTTCTTAATCTTATCCTCGTCAGTGAGAGTTTTGGCATATCCTTATTATAATGGACATGACTTAGATCAAAAGTTAATTTGATCCTGAGAATTCTGATTAATCTTCCTGCAAGTGCTGCAAACCGCGGCCCTTAAATTAAGGAATAAAAAGATGAAGCTCCAAAATGCCAGGAGGTTAAAAATTCTGGAGATTTTGAGTGGAGTTGTGAAGAGCAGAGGAAAATGAGAGTTCTGAGAGATCTCCACACTAAATTCAAGAGCAATATAGGAGAAAATACAAATAAAAGCTAAGTTCTCTAAGGGATTCTTGTTGAAAAAAGAAATTCCTGCCACACAGGGAGCAAGTATCAGTGGGAGACCAGAAAATCATCCTCAGATTTCTTTTTCCTTGACTACTGGCTATGTAAATTTAAAGAAAATATGAAGACTGAGTTTTTGCTTTAGGATACCAGCTGCTGAATATTTTGGTATTTTTTTTCCTCTTTGGTTGGGGTTTTTCTTATTTCTTTTTAAAATCTGCTAAGTTCAGATGAGATATTTTGGTGTTTTTCCTTCCCTTGAGCATTTCCTTCCAAGTGACCCAAGAATCCTTTTTCTCCAGACATTTTTCTTAAAAGTTTCCGTACAAAACCGAGTGAGCTGAAGGAAAAACTGTACATCATCCACGAGGAGAGTGGTGGGCTTACAGATGAGCAGATTACAGCACTGAGAAGGTAACTTTGGGGGGAATTGTTTGGTTTTGGGACCTTTTGGAGAAGGCAGAATCTTCTGCGAATGATGTGGAGTTTGGAAAGGTGGTTTGGAGAGGAGGAAGGCAGACAAGTGTTAAAGGAGCTTTATGGGATGATGGGATATTGGGAATATTTGTGTGCCTGAGTGGCAGAGATTTGGGGGTTTCAAGCAGAGTGCAGATTTCTGTGGCTTGAACAAAACTGAACAGATTTCAGGAATTTGAGCAAACTATTGGTGTGTGAAATTCACAGGAACTGGATTTTATCTTTTTGGACAGTTTGAGATGCAGAAAGAAAGGAAAGAAGTGGGATCCTAGAGCGAGATCTGTTCCACATCCCAGCTCCCATGTAACACTTGGGCCATTTTAATAAACATTTTTACATGTGAAAGCTTGATGTGAAAATGTTTCTTGCCTCAAAATGAGAAAAAAAAAGGAGTGTTTTGCTAAAGAAAACTGGGAAAAAGAAGGCACTGACAGAAAAGTGAGGAAGTAAATAATTGATGCTTCTGCTTCTCATGGAATCTGTTTAATTTGGGCCTTGAAATCCTGATCCGAAACAGAATTTTGAAGTCTTCAGGGTCATGTCTGTACTTGGGAAGTGATGTGAGCAGGAAGAACGTGGAATTAATGTCATTCTGTGGGATGGCTTGTGGAAGATGAAGGGCCAGGGGCAGGATGCTGGGTATTTAAATGTTTTTGATGTTCTGGAGGGTGTTTCCTTGCTGCCCCAGGGCTCTCCCAGTTAAACCCCACACTGGTGCACATGAATTAGGATCTGGTGGAAGGTGCATGGCCCCGCTGAGGGGGCTGCTCAAAATCTGACCCTAAAGCCTCCATGAAAACAGGAATATCTTATTGCAGTGCTGGAATTGGGCAGGAAATAACTGCAGGGAACAGTTGGACATCGAGGTGCTCTCCAGTGACGTGAGGCTGTTTCTGGAAAGGCAAAGGGAAGGAGATTTCTCCAGCCCCATTTCCCAGGGCATCCCCTGCTCCCATCTTGGTTCAAAGGGAAGCACTGACCCCACTCTGCCACTCAGGATTCACTCCTGACGCTGCAGACTCAGCCCAGGATCTCCAGGCTGCTGGAATTGCTGTGGCATCACTGATTTATGGCATCTGGGCTCTTTGCCATCAGACAATAATAATAATAATGATGGCAATGGAGCTTGAAATACCACATTTTTTTCCTTGAAGTCTCTCTTTGAGGGTAATAATGCTGAGGGAATATTCCCAGCAGTGGAATGTGGAAGGGATGTTGATTGTTGTGTTGCTCAGTGTTAGATATTTTCAAGGACTCGAACGATAGTACGTGGCTTCAATGATTCTGTCCCTGGGATTGTTATTTAGTGCCAAAATCGAGGAATCCACAGGCAAATCTTGCACTGAAAGGAAGATGTTTCTTTTTCCACCCCAAGAGGTTTGAGTGTGACTGAAACAGTTGAGATGCATCTCAAAATGAAGGCTTGGATTCCCAAGGCAGTGGAAAATCGAAGGAGCAGACAGGAATTCTCTTGAGCTTCACCACTCCCACGCTGCTCTCGTGCAATGCTCTGTGGTGGATTTGTCACGACACAAGGAGGACACTCAGCACTTCTGGAGACCTTTCCACTCCATTTGGGAGTTGCAGTGAAAAATTTGACCTTTGAGAGCTGTGGCCTCCAGCTAACTGAGAGCCCATGGGCAGAACAGGAGCTCAAACAGGACAGTCCAGGGCTGGAAAATTCCTCTCAGTGCAAATCATACCTGTCAGAGTGTCTGAGCCAGCGCAGAATGTCTGAATCCTACTACTGTAGAATAAAAAATACTTAAAGTCAACCCCAAAATTCCATTTTCAAGGCTGCCACCGGGGAGCAGAGTGTCCTGCTCGTGTATCCAGTGGAAGTGGTGGGATGTCATTGGGAACTTCAGGACTGAATTTGATGTGGAAACCTCTCCAGCATTCCCTGAATGATTCTTTATCCTCATGTCTTAATAACAAAGCACTCCATGTCTCTCTAAACTTTTCTTTCTTTCTAAAGAAATGGGAGTCTTTTTCATTGTACAGATTCCATTAGAGCTGCATTCATGTAAAAAGATATTTATGGAGTGCATTCCCATGTTTGTGTGCCTCCTTTCTCAGGGCTCCCATTGTTTAATGCTTTAAGCTTCAAACCTTCCAGATAATCTGTTAGTTCCATTTTCTATGCATAATGCAGCTGAACGACTTTATGGGGTATCAGACTTCTGCTTAAATGAAGATGTTTGCTGTCACCTTTTAAAATACGTTCTGTGAATTTGCTTAAAAACTCAAGCTATTTTTAATGATGAATAAATACCCTTTCATTTGCCAACAGCTAACTTATTTTTAAATGAGAATTCATTTTTTTTTTCCTGATGGTAAAGTGGGCTGAAAGGATTACATTGTAATCTGCTTTAACACAGGTGGAGTAATGCAAAGCCACCAATTTTTCAATTGAAATGTTATATTAATTATTGACAACAGTAAAATAAATCTTACTCTTTGTCCTGTGTTTAACGTGCTAAAATATTTGCTTTTTTCCATCTTTGAGTACATTTCCTGACTTTGAATGGAAATGTATTGCTATGGCCATGAATGTTTAATCACTCTTGCTGCAAATTTAGAAGGTTTTTTGAAGACAAAGAAAAGAGAGTAGACCTGAATACTTATTTCAGCTTCTTTACACTCCTCTATGTGAGCTCTGACATCGATTCCACTTTTCTTAAGAAATGCTGCGAATTCCCCCAGTGATGGCTCAGACAGGCAGGAAGATCTCCAAAGGAAGGGAGCTGTGGGGCTGTGTTTGTTTTTCCAAGTGAAGGCATATTTGAAGACATCCATTTTCTAAAAACCTGCAGCCCTGGAGGATATTCTGTGACCTTGTGCAGAGGGGAGGAAGTTGTGGGTCTGTGTTCTGTGCTGTCACTATTGAAACAAGTAAAAAACTCCGTGAAAATCAGGGTGAAGAAGAGAACCACTCCCAGGGTGGGGTTGCTGGGGTGCAGGGCCAGGATGGACTGGATGATCCTTGTGGGTTCCTTCCTGCTCATGTTATTCTGTGATATCAGAGATAAGAAATGGATCCAACCTCTTTGCAAATCAGGGCCTGAACTCCTCTGTCTCATGGTTTTGCCTTTCTGAAATATTCTGTCATTCTAAATTATCTGTACAGCTGCAGGGGAACATTCTGGCTGTTATTTTCCTCGTGTACATATCAGCATTTCCAGGTACCCAGAGCTATCTGCAGACTTTTGCTTTCCATCTCACAGCTGGTTCAACTACCTACTAAGGATAAATATGAAACACATAAACCACAAAAATGTAGGAAATTCCAGGGCAAGGAATGGAATTTCATCAGAATACAGAATGAAGAGGAAGAGGACATCTAAGTTTCCTTTTCTCTTCACAGATATTTGCCCACACCAAAAGATGCAGAAAGGTACCTGTCCTTCAAGGGGTCATGCTCAGAGCTGCACATGGTTGACCAGTTTATGTTAGAGGTAAGGAGTTTCAACATTAAAAGATACCACATCCTATTTTTAGGACATTCTCCAAGCTAAAACCACCACAAGAAGCTGTTGATTAGCACTTAAGTTTAAAATCTCATCCAGAATCAGCACAGGAGGATTATTCTGATGAAGAGTTGAGACAGGTAGATAATAAAAAGAGAATTATGGATCCCTTTGTGTCTCCAAGTCACACTCCCTCCTCTTCCTCCAGAGTAGGAGCTGATTTATTCTGAGCTAGATTCCCAAAATCTATAAAATTATATGTGTTTAAGTATTTTTGCTCACAAGGAAGGATTGCAATTGATTTTAAGAATGTGTGCCCTAGGAGCAGACAGTGAATTTGCAGTATGTGCCAGAGTGTACCCCCAGGATTAGACCCAGAATAAAATGAGTAAACGAACACAGAAATTAGGAAAACAATGGCACAGCTGAATTGCTCAATAAATAATGAAATGTTTGTATGTTTTGGTGTAAATTGTAAACAATGCATGTTTTGGTGTAAATGTGAGTTCTGATTGCTGTTCTGTTCCATTCTGTGCAGATGTGTAAAATCCCTCAGCTGGGCCAGAGGTTGGATCTCCTGCTCAGTGTCCGTGAGCTCCCCGAGAGCATCAGAGATCTGGAGCCTGTGAGTAAGAGGAGCCCTCATGGCGTGTTTGTGATCAACATCTGTCAGTTTGATAAGAGAGGCCCAGGTCACCTCAGTGCAGATTTCAAAGATTTGTAGTTGTGGAGGATTATTTTGGGTTTTTTTTCCTTTATTTTCCATACGTGCATTTAATATCATCCTTATTCCACCAAGGTTCAAGGTAACGGGCCTGGCAGTAGAACAGACTTCCAAAAAAGAGGGAGAAAAGAACAGGAAAAGATCTTCAAAATTTTCTTTGGTGCTGTTAAGCTTTCCTCCTTCTTTGGGCAGTGATAAGACAGAAGTGAATTTCACCATTAAAATTCAATTCCCTTTGTGGGGAGGTTCCTGCCCCATGAGCTGAACGAATCAATCTAAGACACGGAGGAAGTTTGTTTGACAAATCTCAGAGAGATTTAATATTTCCTGAAGACTGAAGGAGCTGTTCTCTCTAAGGATTACAGCTCTGGACTGAAACTTTTGGGAATCAGAGCTCAAGTCCCTCTCTGCCTTTTCCCAGGATGACCTAAGGGTGGGGGATGCAAATAAACCAGTGCCAGTCTCATGACTGGATCCTGCTGTGCCAAGCCATGCCTTACCTGCCAGGTTTTGCCCATGCTTTGATTCAAAACAAGGATTTCCACACCATGAAAATGTTTCAGAGGTTTTGCTGTGGTTCTGCATGGGAATGAGAACAGAATGTGAAAGTTCTGCAGGACCAAGTTGTTGTCCTTTGTCTGGCTGTGATTAAAACCATAGTAACAGTGAGGAAAGCTCAGAAGAGGAACAGATGGAAAGCACAGGGGAGATGCAGAGATTCCTGACCCTGCCTGCTGCAGCTACACCTTTGCTGTCCTCCACTTAAGCCAAATATTGAATATTTGGAAGCTATTTTCTGCACTGTTTGCTTTGATGGACATTTAATGGTCACTGAAGAGCTAATTAGTGTCTAAGTATGTTCTTATGCACACTAACACCTATGATTAAACCACAGAATACACACCTAAAATCCTATGGGACAATGTGAATATTGGCTGTCAGCATCCTCTGGCCTGAGCTGTGCTGTAAATGCTTTAACAACAGCCTTCAGCTCTCCCATGTGCTTCTTCCTCTCCCTGTTTTTAAATTGGTGTGTTGGTGGCTGCTGAAAAGAGGTGTGGTGCTAAAAACCCCAAATTTTCTAACTGAGAACAAAATCACGTCTTGTGCCTAAAGCCCTAGATGGGAGGTGGCTTTCCTGGGAAAAATGAATTATACTGAGTTTGAGTACAGGAAATGATTATTCTTCCTTGTGGGGAAACTGTGCTAAGAATTTTGATAACAGCATTGAGCTGGTGTAAAGAGAAGGGTGGGAGGTGAAGGATGGAGCTCCAGACTCTGCTTCCGCTGATCCCTGAAATTTGGGCAACCAAAGAGCAAAACACTTTTCGTGCACAGGAGGCTGAAGCTGGTTTGGCAGCCAGAAAGGATGTGGCTCCTTTTGGGGTGACTGTGCCAACACAGCTTGGTCTTAGGGGAGTTTGAGCTGGTCCTTGCTGAAAATCCCTGAGGGATTTGCATAGGAAGGTAGCCTTGGGCTAGGGAGTGACTTCAGGTGGGGACAGTGAGGGCTGGCACAGGGGAGGCACAGACACCACGGATTGCCCACATTGTCAATCTATCTGAGGGCAGGTTTGTGCATTTCAGCTGATAATCCAGAAAATCCAAGCAAGCAAGCAGCTGCAATCCAGCCAAAAGTTTGTTGCTGTCTTGGAGTACATTTTAGCCATGGGGAACCATCTGAATGAAAAAGCTGGAAAAGAGCTGGCTAAAGGATTCCGATTGTCATCTCTGGCCAAAGTGAGTACTTATTTGCTTGTAATTAAAGCCATCACATTCTAAGGTTTGTTAGCCATTAATATTAACTCTGAATGTGGAGAGAGGCAGTAATTCCTAACGAGGAGCCAACATTTTACCACCTGCCCTTGGTTCCACAAAAACCAAGTCCTGTTAACAATGGATTCTTTCATTCTGTGAGAAGAAGCTGTGTTGCCCCATTTCAGGCAGCAGCACTGGCTTTGTGGTGCTGAATGCCCTGTGTCTCTAGTGAGGTAGAACATCAAAATTCTGCCTGCCCTGATATTAAAATCCCTTGGCATGAGGAATTGTCTGAGCTGCAGGCCCTGCTTAGGCACAGTTTAGATAAAGTGCATTTTGCAGTTTTGTTGAATGGACCCTTCTCACCTCCCTGTGCTCAGAGGATGGACCTGGGCATTTCTTCTGCAGTGGCCACTCTCCTGTGGCCCTGCAGCAATTTCTGAGTGCTTCATTTCACTCCAGTGCAACTCATCCAGCCCTGGGGCCAAGCACAGGGAGGAGCTGGAGCTGCTGGGGAGAGCCCAGAGGAGGCTCCAGGATGAGCAGAGGGATGGAGCAGCTCTGCTGGGAGGAAAGGCTGGGAGAGCTGGGATTGCTCACCTGGAGAGGAGAAGCTCTGGGGTGACCTCAGTGTGGCCTTGCAGGGCCTGAAGGAGCTGCAAGAGAGATGGAGAGAGAGGATTTCCAAGAGATAGAGGGACAGGACAAGGGGGAATGGCTTCCCACTGATAGGGAGGAGGTTTAGATGGGATATTGGGGTGAAATTCCTCCCTGTGAGGGTGGGCAGGCCCTGGCACAGGGTGCCCAGAGAAGCTTTGCTCTCTCTGTGAACACAGCACAGTGATTCTAAGGGGAAAGGAAAGATGACTGTGTTTGCTTTGGGGGGCCAAAATCACTTGCAATCAATTAGAGTACCTGAAGTTGAAAAAGACCTGTGGGAATAAGAAGACACCAAAGAACAGGGAAGGTCAGGGGATATGAATTGGGAATGTGAGTGAAACAGCAACATGAAAAGGAGAAGTTTAATTCCGTTGTTTTCTATTCTTGCCAAATATACCTGGGATCTGTCAGCATCTCTGCTGTTCCTTTTTCGTGTTTTATTTATTTGTTTAAGGTATGATAGCCCAGTGTGTCAATCATTGCTCTGCTCTGTTGCAGTTGCCTCTGCTGAGGGGGAAGGAGAGGACGTTCACCTTGCTCCACGCCCTTGTGGAACAGATCCTCTTACACGAGCCTGAGCTGGCCATGTTTCCTCAGGAGCTGACAGAATTTGAAGCTGTTCCTGATGGTGAGAGAAGGCAGGGGGGAAAATAATCAACAAATAAGAAATGAAGTCCTTCAACTTCCATGCAAACTCCCATCCTGACTGTGTAAATGATATTTATTGTCATGTTTTTTCCCCTCTCTCTTCCCTTCCAGCATCCATGAAGGGCCTCAGTGCTGAAGTTGATGGTATGTAAATGTGGTTTCTACATTCAGAGACAAATTTTCATGCGCTGTGCAGTCATTTGGAACAGGTTTTCACTGCACCTCTGTAGTTTATAAAGGGAGTTAAAGGTTCAAAACATTGAGGTGAAGTGTTGCCATGGTGATGCTTAACCTGCCATGTTGCTGTGAAGAATTTTAGAAAAAAAAAAGAGATATTGAAGTGTGTCCAGGTGGTTTAGAAATGTAAAAAATATGTACTGCCCATGGTAAATAGAGTTTATCATATAATACAAAAGTTAAGTAGCACAAGTGCTCTGTCACAGTGAGGGCTGTGACAGTCTCTGGGAATTGGGAGTGGGAATGCAGCAGGAGAAAACTTCCTGGAGTTCAAGAACTTCCTGGAACCAAACTGGTTTCCTTCTCTAGAAGGGACTCCAGCACCAGTGAAGTCATCTGGAAGCACAGACCAAGGTTGTTCAAATGTAAGATGGATTTTGGGGAGATGGATTTTGGAAGATGCATTTCCAACTCCCCATGGAGCAGTGTCATAACCTGTGAGCTCAGTGGCTTTTAGACTGAACCCTTTGAGAGCTGATAGAGGCGTGTGAGTGGGTGGAAATGATGTGTATTTTGTTGATATTTATAAAAATCTGTGTTTTGAAGGTGTGCATGGGTGTTGGCTGTGACTGCAGACCAGTATTCCCAGTTTCAGCCTTTGGTAACAGATCTCCATGATGGTCACTCTCAGCCTGGGTTTGGCAAACCCCTTGCACCCCTTGGGGGCCCTGGGGTCAGCTTTGGGAGTAGCTCGAGGCTCCTTTGGTGTGTTTTGTCCTGCTCCAAGAAATTCCAATCACCTTTTAGGAGACATAAGTGACTAAATGTAACAATATTTACCTTCAGTCACTGGTGGTCTGCAGGGACAATTCAAAATCACAGAATATTTTAAGGACAGTTTTGGAAAGTGCTGGGCAAAGCTGCAAAATGGGCACAGACCCAGGAACTGCGGGGAGAGGTCCAAAGAGGTGACTCAGGGGAGCCAGATGAGGCTGACTGGGCTCTTCCCTCCATGGATTCCTGATGTGCCCAGGGCAGAGAGGAAGGAGATGCACCAAAATCCAGGGAACCAGCTTTTCCCAGTTCAAGGCACATCCTGGAGCTCGGTGCTGCAGGAACTGCCTGAGCACAGGGGAGGGAGATGCCAGAGGAGCCCCCAGAGCCCAGGCTGTGTCCTCTGTCCCCCCTTTCCCAGCAGGAGAGCTCCCAGGGAAGCAGCCCAGTGCCGGCTGACAAGAGTTCTTACTGTTCCACAGAGGAGGATTTCTGTTCTTTTCTCTTTGAAGGACCCCAGAGCTTCCTACAGAGAAATGTGGGTTGAAGAATGTTATTTCCATGGCTAAGCCAGTGCTCAGGCTGGGGAAGGTCAGATTTATGGCTGCTGCTTTACCACACTCTTGCCCTCTGCGTTATGCTGCAGTTGCTGGGATGTGAGCACGTTTTTGCCATGAGAAAATGCCTCTTTCAGGAGCTCTACCTCAACCCAGGAAGTGAATACTCCTAGATAAATGTATTGTAGACCCATATTCTCTTAGATTTTCCTTGTGCCCTAAATCAGACAATTGCAGCCCTTTGGACACCTCTTCATGCTGCTGAAATTCCTCATTTTCTTTCCCTTGTGTTAGTTTTAAAAAAAGAATTGGAGAACATTATCCAGGGCAGGAGGCTCATTAAACCCAAAGCAAGCAAGGCAACACCCCAGGAGTCCCAGTTCTGCAAGGAACTCAAGGTAACTCTACCACACCCTTCTCATGGGCTGAAGTAAGGGATGAGTAACCTGGGAGTTTGTGCTGACACCTGGGAATCAGGAGGATTTGAGGGAAAGTGGCTTTTTACTCCCTTCTGGGGATGTCTCCTGTTGTAATTTGCAGCGTGGGAAGGGTTTTCAGGGTTTCTGCATCTCCTGCTTTTCCTTCCCAGGTGAATGGATGAGGAGCAAGCAGCCCCACAGCTGCCCACAACATCTGCTTTGGGATAATTGGGATTTTAGAGTGAATTTGTTATCATTTCTTCTGCCTCCAGAGAGGAGAGAAGAGAGCAGAGATCTGAGAATCACAGAATGGGTTGGAAAGGGCCTTAAGGATCATCCAGTTCCACCCCTGCCATGGAACACAGAACCATAAAATCCTTTAGGTTGGAAAAGCCCTTTAAGAGCACTGAATTCAAACCCAGCACAACCAATCCACGTCCCCAAGTGCCACATCCCCGTTCTTCTGAATCCCTCCAGGGATGGGGCCTCCAGCACTGCCCTGGGCAGCTGTGCCAGGGCTGGACAACCTTTTTGGTGGAGAAATTCTTCCTGAAATCCCAGCCAAAGCTCCCCTGGGGCAGCTCAGGTGTCCCCACCACGTCCATCTCTGCTGTCCCACACATCTTTGTGCTCCCAGGTGCTTCTTCCATAGACATTAAGTTGTTGAAAATGTGGGTGTTACAAACAAAACAAAATTAAGAGATTTCATTTCCAGACTTGTTTCTAAGGCCCCCTTCTGCCCTTTAAGGACCTGGAGCTTGGCAGTGTTTGCTGCACGTGCAAAAAGGCCGAACGTGCTGGAAATCAGGACCTTGTGATGCTTATCTGGCCCTGCCACTTTTCATGGATTTAGGTTTTGTCATTTTAGAATACAGTTAAAATTCTCTAGAGTTAATGTTTCTTTTTTTTCTTGTCTTCGATGTGTTAATGGTTGCAAGGAGATGTGTGTGCTGCTCTTTTGTGAAATGTGAAATTTTCATGACATGAAAATTTCGCCTTGAATGATCTTGTTTTCGCTGCTGTTTAATTCCTGCTTTAATGGTGTGCTCCTACAGCAAATTAAATTTATTTTATTACAGGATTTAATTCAGAAATATGAAGGGGATCTCTCCCAGCTGTCAAAAAGATGTGATGAAATGAAGAAGCTTTATAGCAACGTACTGGTACATATCATATTAAAATGCAATGAAAATAAAGCTGCATTTCTTTTTAAAAGGGGAAGAAAGGAGTGGAAAGGAGCACAAGAAATTCCCACTTGCTTTTTATTTATACTGGCTGTAGAAACAGAAAGAAAATCCCATATTTAACAGTCAGAGATCTTAAGGAAAGGGACAGAAATGCAGTGATAACCTCCGAAACTGGAAAAATCCTGGGATTAGGACATGACTTTACGTGGTGGTGGTGGTTTTTTGGTGGTTTTTTAACTTCTATTTTATTTTGTGATGGGGGAGGGATTAGAAGCAGAGAAGTTTAATGATCAGCAAATGTCACCCAGAGGATGCAGCCCAGGAGGACCTTTGGGGACCTGCCTGAGCAGACACTGAAGATTAATGAGATGTTTGACCATGGAAATTTAATTACAAACGTTCCACTAAAAGTAATATTTTCAAAAAGGCACCAGGGTTTCTTTGTGGCTCCTGCAAACAGGAATATTGCCTCAGTGTGGGGCAGCAAGCTGGGTCTGTGTGCAGCACATAAACGAAGAACTCTGTCCCCAAAAAGATTGAGAAAGCAAGAAATAAAATTGGGACAATGAGAGAATTAACAACAAGTGGAAATGGGTGGGGGATACTGAACAGATTTAGACGTGGGGAGCCTTGTGCTGCGGGGAGGACACTTCTGGAGTGGGGTACAGACAAATCTCTCCTGTTTCTCCTGAAAGCCCTGCTCAGGACGGGGTGCTGGGGGTGGCTGCTCCTGCTGCAGAGCTGAGGGGTGCCCAGGCAGTGCTGGGGTCCCCTCGTGCCTGCGCTGGCCCTGCCCTGCCCCTCCTCGTCCTCCTCGTCCTCCTCGTCCTCCTCCTCCTTCTCCTCCTCCTCCTCCTCCTCCTGTGCTAAATATCCTTTTATTTCCGATTCCCAGGTCAAGTTTGGGGAGGCACCAGACCTGGACTCGCAGGAGCTCTTTGGATGGATATCTTCCTTCATCAGGGAGTTCAGGAAGGCCTGTGCTGAAGTCACACCGTAAGAGCACAAATTTTATGGAGAGCTGAGGGAAAGAGGAGTCCAGGAAACAACCTTTGGTTGTTTTTTTCTTTACTAATCAGTAGCACATTGCCAGCATCTCACCTGTGCAGCAGAACACCTCGATTTTGAGAGACAATCGGTTTATAATGTGGAATTTTAAAATGGTGTTTAACCTGTAATATCACAGATCACTTATGACCCTCTCAATTTTGTGCTTTTTTTACCTTGAGATCTCTATATATTGAGAAAAGAAAAACACTTTTGACCTTTTATAATTTCTCTTTTCAATCTTGTCCTTTGAATACCCTGGCATCTGAGGCAGTTTTAATATTTTCAAGGAATAACGATCTGTGTGGTGATCTAATTTCTAAATAATATTTTACATGTTTTATGATGAAATGGGGAGCTGTTACCCGCAGAGGAGAATATTTAAACAAATTCTTGTTTATTTTGCTATTAAAACATTGCACCCTTAGTATGTAATGAAGAAAGTTTTTGGCTGAGTGTTTTATTTTGCCCTGTCCCCCTTAAGTAAGACAATAAAATAGTTCTTTTTATGGCAAATGTCATGTGTTTGCCATAAATGCTATAGAAATTAATCAATAGATAACGTTTGCATTGTCAGGAAGAGAAAAATGTCAGAGCAGCAAAATAAAAAGGTCTCATGAAGCATCAAAGTAATGGATACGGGAGGGAATTATCCATGGTTTTCAAAAAAGAAAATATTTCTGTTGTGTTTGTTGGCTTTTGCACGTTTCTAATTAGAGTAATTATCAGGAGCTCAATGTATGGGAGGAAAAGAGGCTGAGAGATGCAAGGACAAAATGGATGTGTTGAACATGAACAGCAGAAAGGAGCTGTAAAAGGGCCCTGATAAAATCGGGCATTTTCTCTCCCAGCTTTGCAAACAGTGTGGGTTGAGAGAAAAGTGAATTACCTGATTTATTTTGGGTCTTTCTGCCCCGTGTTTGGGCTTTGATGGAAATGCTGAACTTGAGCACTAAGAGGAGTTGGGATTAACCTCTCTGAAGGGCTTAGATGCGCTCACACGGCAGAATTCCATCATCACAGCCCTCTCTGAGTTGGCATTTAACACTTCTCCATATCCAGCATCGCCTTTGCTGCTCCAGGTGTGACCTGGAACATCCAGGAGTTCAGGAAAAGGCCAGGACAGAGCCTGGCTGCTGCAGCACAGAGAATCTCAGTGCTGGGGCAGCCAGGGACAATCACCAGGAGTGCAGAGGCACTTGGGCACTGCCTGGAAATTGGGGATGGAAGATTTTTTCCATGTCTGCACCAGCCAAATGTGTCATTTTGGCTCCCCAACAGTCTTTTGGAGCAGTTAGCCACGTGCACTCATGTTTCTCAGAGGCAAAAGGAATGAAACAAAACCAAAATTAGCACCCCCGAGACTTACTTTGCATAAAAATATTTGCAGAAGCAATTCAAGTATTTAATTTTACACACAAAAATATTGGCTGTATTTGCCTCCAGTTGGCATCAGAGCAATGATATCTCCAGGATCTGCAGCTCCCACCCCTCATTTCTGCCTGGAAGAGGAAAATTCAATTCCTTTTGAATTCCTTGCACCCCTCATCCACAGTGGCCTGTGCAGTGCAGGTGCCTGCCCTGTAACCACCACTGGCACCTTTGGATGTGTGATTACAGCTCCAAAACCTGAGCTCTCTCCATTGGCATGGGAATCGTGCCAGATAATCCTGCATCCAAGGGCCATTTCCATGGATCAGGATCCCTGCATCCCTGAGCAGCATTCGTGATGCCCATGATAGGTTTCATGGTTTTTTAGCTCCAAAGTCCTGGAAAGTCTCTTATAACTGAGGATTCTTTCCTTTTATCCCCCTCATTACTTTTTTCCCCTCATTACTTTTTTCCCCCAAGTCTTTCTTCTCCATTATTCTATCTAACAGCTTGTACTTGTTTTATAGCCCAGCTGGCACGGCCTCTTCCAATTAAAAATATATCCTGCCCAGTGGTCGATATCTGGGCCTTTGTGTGAACATCCTGGAGCATTAATTAAAGAAATTAATGCCCAAGCACCTTCTTGGCATGAAGTTCTATCCTTTCAGAGAGCACAAAGCTTTCCTATGGAGTGGGAGATGTTTCTGTTTTCCCAAATAAGCTGTTCCTTCAGTGCCTGGGAGCTTGAGACATCCCAATCTATTAATAAAAATAAATAGATCTCGTTCCCTACCTTGTTCTTTGTTTCTTTATTTAGCATAAGGCTGGGGTTTTTCAAGTCTCTTCAAATGTATTCTTGTGTTTTAGGGGTATAAAGAATAATGGTTTTTACACCTCAGTATTTATTTGGGATTAGATAGATGAGCTCCAGGTCTCCCTGTGGATAATGTCCTTAGAATCCCTCCTTAGCAGGTGATGGTTTCATCCTGCAAAAGTCATAAAAGTCAGAGCGTTGGGTGAAGCTTCTCTTTGTGTAGGTTATTGATATTAGGAGCAATATGACCTGCAAAACTGCAGCATTTTTACATCTGGGCTATTTTTTTCACACAGAGCTGATTTTTGGCATGTTCTGGAATATGAAAGCTTAGTGAGGGTGTTACAGAAAGTTCTGGTCAGTGGAATTAATCTCAATATTCAGCTGTGTGGAGCAAGGCTCTCGGTCAGATCTGCACTGATTTTCCTCTGCTGACAGCTCAGCTGTGCCAGAGCCGCTGGATCCAGGAGGAAAAGGAGAGCTCTGTCCATGGCTTGTTTCCTCAAAATTCACATCACTGGTAGGGTGAGCAGGAGCAGCAGGGACAGGGAAGATAAATTCGGTATCTCCTTTTGGACAATAATGGCCCTCAGCAGAACCACGGCTCAGAACAGCCCCACACTCCAGGCTTGGAGCTCCCAGAAGAAACCCCTGACTCCAGGAAATGCTGGAAGAAATGGAGCTCATTTAGGCACAGGTCACTGAAGGGATTTGAGCTCCACAGGGGCACCACTCACAAGGGGTTTTCAAGAATTCACAGGCTGAAATACAAATATCTTTCCCCAGGGGCAGAATTTTCCCGGGGTTTCTTCAAACCGATGATGTGAAGAGCAGAGATTATCCAGCACTGGAGTCAGTGGAAAAACTTTAACTTCCATAAGTGCACAATTACATCCCAGGGCAGTGGCTGACCTTTGCTTTCCAGTTGTCCTGGTTTTTTTCCCCCCTTTCCTATTTGAACTGCAGGCACCAGGCAGAGTGCTCCTGCTAATTTGTATAAATGAGCAGTAAAAATAAAACTTGTGGTCACTTGGAAGGTGTTCTATGCAGAAATCTTTGATGCCGCTTATGAATACAGGTTTCTAGTTTGAATTAATGCCTTTCAAATCCAAACCAGCTTTAGGAGAAGGGAAAAATGGTGTTGGATAAAGAGAATAAAAGTGGGGTTTCTGAAAGGGCACCTGTTGGGTGCTCACTGTACAACAGCTAAGGCCTGAAAGAGTTGGAAAATCCTCACTCCTGTGCTCAGGAAGTTGCTGGCACAGAAAAGCCACAAAGAAGTTTTAAACTGCTCATCCTAAAGAAGAACATGTGGAAAATTCAGGCCTGGGGCTGTTTTGATGAAGAGTTGAGGTGGCTCAAAGGTCTCCTGGACAGATCCTTCCCTGCCTCGATCCCAGAGGTTGGGATGTGAATATTCACAGGAACAAGATTCCAGTCCCTGAGTGAACGGCTCAATCAGGCTGCCAAAATGCTCAACTGGTAAGTCTTCCCCCTAAATTCAATGTAAATACTCATTTTTTCACTGTTTAGCATGTACTAAAAGCTTTATTCCCAGAGTAACAAAGAACAGGAGAGCCTTTGAAAGCTCCAGCTCATTCTCATGCAGGTGTGAATACTCTGTGAAAATAAGATTTTCTTTAGCACTGACTTGAATCCTTCACCTCACAGCACAGTGTGATGTGCCCGAGCAGCCCAGTGGCTTTTTGGGTGTACACTGAAATGACTGCAGGCATTGCTAAATGTGCTTTAAGCCTTCCCACTTGCTACCTATTTACCCAGGGATGAATTCTGCCCGCTGGGAATATTCTATACAACGGCAGTCATCAGTAATTATACAAGAGAAAGCCACAAAGTAGCTAAATATTGCTTTAAGCTCATTTGACAAATAAGGCATTTGAAACAAAAGGTCTCAGATGCAGATTTGAAGTCCCTGGATGCAATTCAAAAGTGCTGCAATGTGTTTAGAAACATAAATCACTGACACACTTTTGCAAAAGGGTAAATAACTGGTGATCTCTGCTGTGGTGATGTCATTTGCTCATAAGCACTGACCTAAAAAAACCCCAAACCCCAAGGGTTATTGTCCATAAAGATCAAGTACTGATGAGCAGATTTTTACCAAAATTCTTCCTGTAGCTCCTAGAAATGTTCCTGGACAAGCTCTGTAGGACTCGGCCTGAAATGGTGCAATTATAAATAGAAATTTGCTCAACTCCAGTCCAGGAACTTTTCTGAGTCAGTAAATAACTCCCAGATGACATCCCAAGTTGCTGTCATTAATACTGAAGCTTGCTCCTTGGAGTGCAGCCATTTGAGACAATCTGATCTCTCACGTTGCCATCAGGAATTAAGCTGATTAGGAAAATCAGACCCCTTCCAAATCCTGTAGATTATGGATTTACTGAACTTGCCCTGTGAAAGGACAACCTTGCTGGGATGACTCTGCTCTCCAAGTCCTGCCTGTGGTGGATGAAGCAGCTCTCCAGTTTCTTGGCCCAAAAGGCACAAAAATTGGTGGTTTAGGTGTGTAAATCTTTTTCTGCATTTGTCTCTCCCTTTCTGCAGGCAGGAAGGCTGTGCTGGCCCCCTCCCCAAAGGGCCGGAATTCATGCAGAATATAACTTCTGTCTTAAAACTTTTTTTGTCTGAATCCCTTGAGACTCAGATCTGCTCATTAACACTGATCTCGAACTCATCCCGAGGGAGAGCTTTGAGACAAAGCTCAGTGCAATGCAGGCAGAAATTTTCTTACCTGCTGAAAGACAATGTCTCAAACTGAAAATTCCAAGGACTGGGATTGGTGTAGGCTGGGATTCACACACTGCACGGTAGGAAGTGACTTTTGGAATGGAAATCTTTCAGAAGGACACCCTTGTCAAGAACTTTGACCTCACAGTGGTTACTGAATGCAGATCTCCAGCAGTATTTACTGGATGGTTGGTTTTAACCTTTTCCCTTAGGTTTTCTTTGTTTGTTCTGGAGACCTCACGAGTTCATTCAGCTTTGCTCATTTAGGCCTCTGCAGATGGAGCTGTCCTGGGGTTGTTGCACCCTTTGCCCTGGCACGAGCCATTGCAAGCATCTTGTCTGCTGCAAAAAAGGCTCAAAAAACTGTTGGAGGAGCAGAAAAACTGGGGCTTCCAAAAAATCATTCCTTTTTGGAAGCCAAATACTGGGGAGAAGAAGTAAAAAAGGTGACATGGCATGTTCCTGTCCCAATTGCCAAGGATTTCCTAGAGATTTGGAGGCTGTGCCCGGCTCCAGGGATTTGCTCTTATGATACTTATTCTAAAACAGGAGGAGGAAAACTCAGCTACTTCCAGGTGCCCTGCTGTGATTTTTCTGTTTCCCAACAGTGTGTGAATGTGTCAGGAGCAGCTGATGTGACCCTTGCAGGGAGGCTGGACACCAATCCCAGCAGCAAAAGGATGCCTTGGAAGGGAGTGAGTGAACAACCAATCCCTCCAATAGAAAAAAAATCAAACCCTCCAATATATAAAAAATCAAACCCTCCAATACATAAAAATCAAACTCTCCAATACCTAAAAAATCTGTAGAAGTTGGCACATCTCAATAGATGGCACTAAGAATCCTAATGCAAAGCCATTCCCTGTGGCTTCCTCCCCGAATATCAGCACAAGCCTTCCAGTCAATCCAATCCCTCTAAATCTCAAACAAGCAATCTGATCAATGGACAACCTCCTATTCACTGCTTGTTTTAATGCAAATGACTCCCTCAGCAGTGCTAGTCTTAATTTTCCATTGGCCCTTGATGTGGAACTCCTTTGGTGAGAAATAAATCTGGGACAAGTCCTCCTGAGGGGAGGTGATCTGTGCACCTCGATGGATGTGGAGGGAGATGCATTAAATTTCACCACTCCATGAGCTCATTTTTCTCTGTTTCCTTGACACCAAATTAGCACACAAATACATCCACAAAATATATTCAACATTTTAAGCTAAACTGACCACCAGCAGAGTGCTGGAGCCTCTGTAAACTCCATCCTGAGTGTGGAACAAACCCCTTTGTTTGATCCTTCCCTCCTATCAAAAGGGGAAGCTTCTCCTGCCAGGCTGTTTTCCTGGTTTTCTGACTGTATCATCTGATTTTCTTGCATTTGAGCAAAAATCTCACTTCTTGCCTCATTAAAATGCTGTTGAAACATCCAAGATCACTCCCTAGGTCAGGGCAGAGCTTTGTAAAATTATTTATTCCACAGGATTGCACAGATGGATCAGGAAAATTAACAGAAAAACGTGGGAAAAACAGGAGATCTTTCCTAGACATGAACTGAAATACAGTAGTAAACCAAGACTTAAATTTTGCTTTATAACAAGTTTTAAATGCAAATACCTGCTTTAAAAGCAGTTAATGTATGTGCTTGATTTTATGGTCTTAATCCACCCAACCCCTGTTTTTACAGGAGGTTTAAACATGTCAATACTTCCTGGAAGTATTTTGAATACACATAAATACAGGAAATATCGAGCTACTTGTGGATAGTTTAGTGAGGATTAATGATGGCATTTGCTGGCCTGTTGGTGGCAAACAACTGGCTCCTACCTGGGGTCTAGGAAGGAGCAAAAAGAACCTCCAGGGTCATATTTTGCTCTCACTTTCACACTGATGTAATCCCAAAGTCTGCTGGACTCAGAGCACCAGAAACATTGGGATATTCCCAGACATCCATCAAGGAGCAACTGCTGCTGGAAGGACTGGCAGCATCTGCCTGGGAGCATTTCAAACCCCAGTTTTCACTGGGTGCTTGGGGCTGGGGTGTGCTCAGCTGTGGTCAAAGAGAAGCTCTGGCTGCACGAGAAATGCTGAATAAAGATCTCAACTGCCAGAGCTGTCAGCAGATCTGAGCAGTGTTACCTTCACACATGCAGGCATCCTGCTGACTCATTTTCTTAATCACCTCCAAAATTCACAGGGAGTTTTAAAATTCTGTTTGCTGAGGAGGCCATCAAAACACAGATTTATCATAGCAGAGTGTCAGGGAAAATAAAGCAGCCCAACAAATACAGGCAGAGGATTGGTTTTTATTGTTTTCTCTGTTCTGCTGCTTCAGAAAGTTTAAAAAATTCTTGAAGATGGGATGGACTGAGGAGAGGTACATGGAAATAGGCAAACTACAGAAAAGGCTTACTTCAAAAACCAAGGAAAATTGGATTTCAGACTAAAATAAAGCAAGGAAAATCTAGGCTTGAGTCTGCATCAGTGTGAATTAAAGACCAAAACCTTCTATTCATTGTAGGCACGTGTAGAGCTGAAGATTTTATTATATTCCTATAGGATTGCTTCGCATATTAGGCTTATTTAAATGAAGTGAAATTTACTTCATAAAATATTTACAGCCTGTTCTTAAGAACCATCAGGCTCATTAGCCAGGTGAATTTGTCTTGGGTTTGGCCAACAAACTGTTTGAGCAGCAGAGAACCACGGGCCAGCTGTCTGGGAGCCAACAGCCAGATGGAGATGCCAGCCAGCTCAGGAATTGCAATCCCAGCCTGAAAGGATGTCAGAGCACTGGGAAAAGCCTGCCCACGGAGCTCCACGAGCACAGGTGGGGATTGCCATCAGTATTCTGGGATGGAATCCCCCCCTGTGCCCCCTCATCTCACGTCTCCTCATTAGGGTGGGCTCGGCAGAGCACAGAGATGGGGGGAGATCCTGGGAGGGGCTCAGCTCCCTGCAAAAACCTCTCCACGCTCAGCAAACAGAAAGCTCAGCCTGGCAGAAGGGAAGAATAATTAGGCTGAAGAAGAAAGGCAAGGAGAGGAAGGAGGGCTCTGTCACCGAGGGGTTAGAAGGATTCCAAAGGCCTCCAGACACAAGCACGGAGCTCAAAAGCACGAGAGGAAGTCTGAGGCAGATTATTCCTCCCTTTTGTGAGGCAAATGACTAATTATACAAAGCAAGATGTTCTGTTTCCAAAGAGATTTGGAAGGTATCATGCAATATTGATACAGAAATCTTATTTAATGCAGGTTTACAAGGCAAGAGGTAGAAGGAAATGTAAATGCAAACATGGTGTTTTATCCTGATTCTCCCTGTGGCTCTTCCCTCTGTCAGAAAGCCTCCTCAGTGCTGGGGGTCTCCTGTGAAACAGCAAAATTCTTCCAGCTGGAGGCAGTTTTAGGCTTCCACAGTGTGTCCAGAAAGGGAAAGATGCTGTGAGCTTAATCTAACTGTTTCCATTGTTGTGTACTGTTGCTATTTATTTTACTCATTTTTCTTTCAAAGGAAGAAAAACCAAATCCCTGTTAGCAGGAGCTGGATCAATACTGGGAAATTCTGTCAGATAAAATAAGAGCAATCATTAACCTTGTTGCTTGTGAATTAAATGCAAACTCCACTTTTCAACTCACCTCTCCCACAGCATCCCCTGCAAACTTCCCTCATTTTGCTCAGCAATCAAAGCCCAGCTCAGCCACCCAAACAGAGATTGTTACAAATAACCTCGGAGCTCTCTTCCTTCTGCTTGGCTGGGAAGAAAGGAGGAGGTGTTTCCTGGTATCAGATATTTTGGTGATAGGGACTCTCCAGGCTGCTTCCTTAGGTGGATTATGGATATCATTTATAGCCCTGATGTCTCTTGGAGGAGCACATGGAGAACGTTCATGGCCATGCCCCAGCTCTGCTCTGGTCCAGGTGTGGGGTCCCCTGGCCAAATCCCAGTGCAGTGAAAGTCATCCATCTCTAATCCCAGCACAGGAAGGATGTGGAGCTGCTGGAGAGAGTCCAGAGGAGGCACCAGGATGAGCAGAGGGATGGAGCAGCTCTGCTGGGAGGAAAGGCTGGGAGAGCTGGGATGGTTGTTACTGGTGCTGTTACTTGTGCAGTGTTAAAAGGCCACTCAGCAGCTTTAGGGACAGAAGAGATTTGAAGCAGGAGATGTTGAAATAGTGCGGAAATATTTATATTTAACTGTTTGTATTTATTTACAAAACACTTTTCCCACAGCTTTGTTTTGCTAGAGTCCTCAAACTGGTGTTCCTGTGCACAGGAGGGAATCTTTTAATCTGCAGCTCAAATTTCTACAAGAGGTACAAAGCTGTGCTCAAGTATTTGTTTGATTTCTAGTTTCCTTTCCTTAAGGGAAGTGGTGCCTCTCAGCTGGACCCTTCCATCCATCTTTGTTGTGTCACTGAGCAAGAGGATGTTGATGCATTCCTAGAAAACAGAAGCATTTCTTTTTGCCTCTTGCCTGATCAATGGGATTTCTTAAAATTTGAGTCTGGCCTTCTGAATTTTAGGGAGTTTGATGCTTGCTAAGAAGACTTTTGGCTGCTTTATGGCTTCTCAAAGACTTTGCTGAGTTCTGCAGAGTTAATGCTTCACCCTTGGTTCTCTGCATCAACTGAAAACCAGTCCCAGCTCACACTTGCCCACAGAAAGCTTTGCTGTTCAGCAGAGAGTGGATTTTGGTGCTTTTTATTCCTCCTCTTAGTTTCCTGTTGCTTGTTTAAAATCTTCTTCAGAGATGCCTTGGGCAAGCAGGGAATGGAGGCTGCTGCTGTTAATGGTTGGCACAGGATGTATTTGTTGCAAAGATGTTAAAGGCACAAACAATTTGCTGTACTGAAAGGCATCTATCTAAAAATCATTTGCTCAATTTCTTCTAAACTGTTGGCACTTTTTTGGTTTGGATAGAAATCTGTGTAGCCAATTCTGCGTCTGGGAGCACTGTGCCACTTCTGCCAGTTCCTGAAGTGAGTTTAGGTTTCACCATGAGATTATTTCAAACAGGGCCAGGCAATGCAGGAAGGGTCTTGTCCAGAAGCCATCAGCAGCACCAAGCCACTCATGTTTTTAATAATCTCGAAATTCATGGGACAACTACGCTAAGGTACCTGCTCAGTCTCCCAATCCTTCCAGTACACACCACAAAAGTAAATTAATCAGAGACAAAGGTGTTAAATCACACCATAACCATGTGGCAGCACTGTGAGGTGGCACCTGGCCACGTTAATGCTCGAAGAGGAGGCAGGAAAGTCCTGCCGGTGACCTCAGGGTGTGATTTGAGGAAAGCTGCTCCCTCCTGCGTGCTCGGGGTGTCCTGCCCCGAGCCCAGCTGCAAACACCTGCACAGGAGCTCCGTGCCCTGGGACACTGCCGCAGGTTCAGGGCAGCCTTGCAGGCTGCAGCGCTTCCCCATCCTCCTCCTCCTGAAAATCGGGGATGTTGCGATGTCCTGGCGCTTTCCCTTGGGCTTTGCAGCGGCTTCAGAAGTTGCCTGGGAGGACAAGAGCGTGTGCGAGCAGGGGCAGTTCCGAGGGGAGGCTCCCTGGGGATGAAACCTCGAGCCTGCCCCGCTAGGTGAGAACTGGGCAGGTTTGTTCTGACACAGCTGCTGCGGAGGGGGGGATTTGTGGCGGGGGAAGATAGAGACAGAGAAGTGCAGTGTGCAGCACCCTGCCGCTGCTATCAGAGGCAGGATCTGGCAGCTCTGGGGGAAGGTGCCACCTCTCCGCTCCGCCACTCCGAGCATCCTGGATCTCCAGCTCGAATTGCCGGCAGCGGCGATCATGGCAGCTCCAGATGGGTTTATTTCTTCGCCACCTCTCGTTTCTCTCTCTCTCTCAGCAATAATTCACCTGAGGGCTTCTTTTCCCCCCGCCTCCCCTTCTCGCGCTCTTTTTTGATGTGCAGAGAGGGGAGAAAAGGGCGTTCTGGACAGCGCGTATTTCGCTCGGCAGCTTTTTGCGGCGCGCTTTAAAGAGCTCGCCAAAGGACCCGGGGAGAGAGAGAGAGAGAGAGAGAGAGAAAGAAAGAGGGGGGATAAAAAAAAGAGCACGGCACAAAGTGGTGGCGGTGGGAGGAGAAGGCGAGGAGAGAAGAGCCGGCGGGCAGGAGCCGGCGGAGAGCAGAGCCGGAGCAGCGCGGTGTGTGCGCCGAGCCGCCCGCGGTGGCCGGAGCGGGGCGCGGAGCGGCCGCGGGTGCGGACCATGGGCTGGCGGCTGCTGCTGCTGGCCCTGGCGCTGGGCGGCCGCGCCGCCACCGCGCAGAACGACACCGAGCCCATCGTGCTGGAGGGCAAGTGCCTGGTGGTCTGCGACTCCAACCCGGCCCCCGAAGCCAAGGGCTCGTCCTCCTCGCCGCTGGGCATCTCCGTGCGGGCGGCCAACTCCAAGGTGGCCTTCTCGGCCGTGCGGAGCACCAACCACGAGCCCTCCGAGATGAGCAACAAGACGCGCATCATCTACTTCGACCAGGTGAGCGCCGCGCCCGAGGGACCGCGGGGCCGCTGCACATCCCCCGCGCATCAACAGGTGCTCGCCCCTTCCCGGATCCCGGCTAAAACTCGGGAATCCACCCCGAGGCGGAGGGGCAGGGCAGGGCGAGCTGAGGCTGGGGGCTGCAGAGGTTCCCCATTTGCCCCCCGGGAGCGGCCCCTCCGCACCTGCGGCCCCGGGGAGAAGCGGGGACCGAGCCCGGGAGGTGCCGGGCTGGCAGCGCTCGGTGGCACCGGGGGGTGCACGGCCCCGAGGGGCTTGGGGACAGGGGGACCTCAGGTGCAGCCTGTGTAGGGTTTAGACGGTTTGTTCAGCTTTTGAGAGGGGAAGAAGAGAGAATTTTTAGGGGAAATCCTTTAACTTTCCCTGCACAGTCCGAGGTTCACGGTCCAGCTCTGCTGAGCTCAGCACCAATATTAACGTGCAGATACCAACACACGTTTTAATGCCAGCTCCTGTCCTGGGGCGAGCCCAAAGTCATTGAGACTGATGGTTCTTCTCGTTCCTCCACCCTTCTGTGGTGAGCAGTGAATTGTCGTGGCAGCTGGAGCCAGATATGCCCCACAGCTTGGTACTGGCACTGTAAATGACCCTAAAACTCCATGGACAGTCCTAGAGGCTTCCGAGGGCTGTGCCTGGCACAAAAGAGCCTGGAAATACCAATTAAAATAAAGCACAACGAAGTGGAATGAAGGCAAAATGCAGTCATTGCAGAGGATGTGTACCATACTGGTGATGCACTCATTTCTTATCTTCCCCTCTGTCACTTGCCTCTGTTTAATTAAACCCAAATCATTATTAGTGCCTGTAAGAACAACTGAAGCCAGGTTTTGCTGGGATGTGCCGGGTATTCCAGTAACTCAGCCTGGCTGTGAACTGGGAATGACTCCTGTCATTCATGCAATCCTTCCTCACACTTGGTGCTTGGGGAAGGCAGTGTTGGCTTGGCCGTTGCTTTTTAGCCCAAAGCCGTGAGCCACTCCCAGGACTGGTGTTTGGATGTCATTTCGGGGAAAGATGAACAAAAAATGCCTTTTTAAAAACGTGTATGGAAGAAAGGACTGGAAGGTATGGTATAGTATCAAAGTAAGAAATAATTCTCACCTTAGTTTATTTGTAGTAAAGTTGTCCTATATATACAACTAAATACCCATTTTATGAGTTATTCCAAAGTAAGCGACAGAAAATGAATAAACCAACTTAGATGTAGATTAAAAATTTTCCATGGGTGAATGGTTTCTAAAGTTGATAATCTGTATTTTCATTTAGCACTCACTACCTGTACTAATCCCCATGCTATATTTTTCTGTTTGTAGATCCTAGTAAATGTGGGCAATTTTTTCACGTTGGAGTCTGTCTTTGTAGCACCAAGGAAAGGAATTTACAGTTTCAATTTTCACGTAATTAAAGTCTATCAGAGTCAAACAATTCAGGTATGTTGATCGAGTATGATTACAAAATCTTTACTTAAATTGTTTGTTTAGGATAGGATCTTGACTGAGCACAGGAGCATTTAACAGGATTTTAAGGAAGAATAGTTTAGTTTACAGCAACCTGTGGTGTTGACTTCCTAGCAGCAGAGTCAATCATTTAAACAGAGCAGCTGAAATAAGGCAGAATCCTCACCTCAGGTAAATCACCACAGCTTCACTTCTGTGCCATGAATATCTGGGTGACATAAAGCATTCAAGAGAGGGAATGTTCCAAGAGTAAAAGAGAGCTCTGTTGAAAAGTTGTGTTTTGCTGCAGGTTAATCTCACTGTGTGGAACACAGGAGTTCTGGGTACCAGATTCGAGTATTTTTGGAACAATTTGTGCCCTGGCTCCTGGTGCCAGGTCCCTGGTTATGCCCTCAGTGTGCTGAGGACCAAGGTTGGTTATATCCCTACAGCAATATCTTCTAGGGAGCTTTTACAGCAATTTAAACTTCTTTTTTCACCGTATAATGTACAAAAGATGTGTCATATATTAGAAAAAAGGGGTAATTTTGCACTTTCTTCTGTAGCTTAATAGCAACGGAGCTGCCTCATTAAATACAAGAGGGAAAAGCCTCCAAGTTCCTGAACATCCCCTTGCTGAGCCAGCAGCAAATTCCTTGAAGCAATTCCTTAATCTTCCTGCCAGGTCAGGCAGTTGCTGTGACACCTCCTGGCTTCCCAGGGCTGGAGTAACATCTGTGGCTTCCCTCGTTTCCACCCACGAGACCTCCGGGTTCATTGAAGTGTCTGATGCTTTTTCCTGCTCTCTCCTGCTCCTGGACGTGTTTTTAAGGCTGCCAGGCTGAGCTGAGATGGATATCTGCAGGAGGAGTGATCAGACATTTCTCTGTGGCTGCTCTGCCTCTGCATTGCTGGCTCTGGATTTCCTGGGAAAAGTGTGAATGGTGGAGATGGGGAGAGCTGGTGGAAGCCACAATCCTACCTCTGGTGAAATTCCCCTTCAGTTTACTGTGTAAAATCCTAATTCCAATCAGGTCAATGACAAAGCCTTAAATGAAACTTTGGCTTCATGAAAATCTCTGTAATGAGCTTATAGGCTGTTTAATGTGCTCAAAATGTGTTCTTTTCACTCTCTTGAATGCTGAAGGTTGAATAACTCTGTCAGCCACTTCAGTGGATTTCAAATGCACAGTATCAGGAAAGATGCCAAGCTTTGGGTTCTGGAAGTCCAGCTCGGACTTTGGTGTTTCACAAAGCAGGAGCTCAAACCTGGGAGTTTGGGGCTCATGGCAGGGAATGTTCCAACCTGTGCATGACCTGAAATCTTTCAGGAGTAAGAGATTCTGAAGGGATGGATGGGTTTGCTTGGCTCTGTTTTGGAACAGTCAGTGTGAGACCAAGCTGTGCAAACCTGTGATGTGTCCTCTGATTAAATTCCTGTAAGATGTTGTGAGGAGAACCTGATGGTACAGAAGGAGTGAGATAAACCCAAGCCAAGCAATGAGTAAAGCCTTGATGCCCTTTTTCTGCGTGGTAAATGGGGAGGAGAACTGGAAACCATTGGAGTGGATCAAACTGGTTTGAGTCTCAGCCACATCCAGGCTGAAGCCCCACTAAATCACCTGCAGGCTTCCTGCACAAGTGATGTTCCTCTGCCCCCACAACATCTGTCAGTGCCATTAAATATCATTAAACTGCAATGGGTTCCCCGGAGACTCCTGATTAAGTGGATTTCCCAGACAGGTGAATCCCAAATAAATACCAGACCCTGCTGCCCTGACTTCTGCTGAGCACTAATTTATTCTGTGGTGACTGCCATTAAAATTAATGGGAGCATATGCAAGGCCAGCAGAGTGGATGTGGGTAAGCATCCCATAATTCACCCCCTGTGACTGCATTAGAGCTGCTTGGAATGGAAAAACAGAGCAAAGCTGATCATTTGCCATGGGGGAAATGAAAAATGCCTGGAACTGCTCATTCCCCCAGGCCCTGCCCATCTTTATTAGAGATGCTGCTTTCAGAGCACAGGCTGTGCTGGCTTGCAGAAGTGTTTTACAGAAAAAATGGAGTGAGTTTATAAAGCTAAAAGTCAGTTCTAAACTTTAGAACCAGGCTGCCATCTGTATTGAGAGGGACACACATTTTGTTCCCAGTGCAGTGTAAGCTCCCAGGCCATTGTGGTGCCTCTGACACCTCGTGTCACATCTCTTGGTGACCAAACTTATAGAAAATACCTTTTTTTTTGCTCCTGTGTGACTAAATAATCCCTGAGATAGGCAAAGTGATACAAACTGAGGTGATGCCTCACTCAGCTGCAGGTCCAGCTCACATCCATTTGCTTTTGCCAAATAAATGTCATTACTGGTTTAAAACAACCCAAAAAGCACCGAGGATCGGGCCCTTGCACTGTGGTTAGTATTCAGGGGTGGTTCTTGATGTTTTGCTGTTAATTAGAGCTTTTCAGGGCTTCCCTTGCAGGTGAATTTGATGCTGAATGGGAAGCCAGTGATTTCTGCTTTCGCTGGGGACAAGGACGTCACCCGTGAAGCTGCCACTAACGGGGTCCTGCTCTACCTGGACAAGGAGGACAAGGTTTACCTGAAACTGGAGAAAGGGAACCTGGTCGGTGGATGGCAGTATTCGACATTCTCTGGCTTCCTGGTCTTTCCCCTGTAAAGTCAATTCTCCTGTGACATCCATCCCGGTGTGGACTCATCCTTGCCTCTGTTTACATGAAGATCATTTTGTCATCATGGCAGTGGTGGTTCTTTATTGCTTCCTCATGGGTGATTTTGGATTCTCTCTCTATGGATTTTGGCCCCATCTGAACTACTCAGAAGTCTCACAGAATTTTGTGTGTTCAAATACAATATCTTTGGACTGAGACTAGAGCAGACAATAAATATCAATGCTTAAGGTTACAGTCTAAAGCTCTGCAAGATTTATTCCAATTTCATTTTCTGGACTTACTTCGTGGAAGAAGTGGATTTTCTCTAACTGTGAAAAGCCTGGCACCAAGTCTTTCATGTAGGAGAGTTTGAGTTCAGACTCCAGTCAAGAGTTAGTGTGTTGCTGCCAAAGAACTGTGTATTGATAAATTGGTCACACGTGTTTCTGTCCCTGGGACTGGACTGCCACGATCTGTTCCATTGTCTTAGGAAGGTAATTCTTACTGCTAAGTGGTCGGCTTGAGTTCTCCTCTGCGTGTTGTGTGTTGGATGGTTCACCCAAATATTTAAGCTCAGTCACAATCAAGTCCAGCCTCCATAAACCCGAGGGGTTATGGATGTATTTTGGTTGGATACGGAAGGGGTTCCTCTTTTCCACGTGCTGATTCCTAAAATGAAAAGCAGATTATAACCATTCAGACAAAACTCCCCAGGTTAAAGGTGATCATTCAGGCACAGCTTTACAAAAACAGCTTTGCCCTGCAGGACACCTCACACTTGTTCTTCAATTTTAATTAACATGATTGATAATTACTGCTTTATTCAGCTCCTGAGGGATTCCTTCCTTAGACACAACCACTTTGTCAGCTGGAGATGAGATCCCCTTGTTTGTATTTCTGTGTATTTTCCAACCCTTCTGTTGTGTTAAAGGTCTTTTCTGGTTTTGCCTTAACTCCACAGCTGTATAAAATTTTAGGTCATTTGTTCAACAAATATGAAATCCAAATAAGTGGTACCTAACTTGGTACAAAAGCTTCCCAGCTTTTTGTACAGGTCATGTGAATTCATAAACTTATTTATTATCTCATTGTTACATAATAAAGATTAATATATGTTAGCTGAATTTTTGACCTTTGGATTTTGGAAGTCGCTTCATACTATTTTTTTATTGGATATAATTGTTATATGCAAAATGGAAACTGCCCTGGGAGGCAGGAGAACTGCCACGAGTTAGTGTGGCAGAATCCTGGAGGTAATCAGAGGGATTGAGAAATAACCTATGCATTTTATTTAAAAATAAAATTTAGGCAGAAATCCTGGCCTCACTGAAGTTGGTGTTCAGAATCACGTTGATTCCAAAGGATTTTGGATGAAACCTGTTCTTTAGGTTCTGCCATCAGCACCAAACTCCAGTGCCATCAGATTGAATATTAAATAAAATGATTTTCTCATGAGCTGCTAATGAAAGCTTCATCCCTCGTGCCCCAAATACTCTGAAGTGATGGCTCTTTGTGCCTTGTGTATCAGGAAGGATGTGGCTCTATATTAAAAGTTTCTGTGTACTTGAAAATGTTGGTGGGTGGAAGCATCTGCAGGAACCTGGGAGCTTCCCTAAAAGCCAGTTTGGGCTGGGATTTGCTGCTTTTGGGACCTGGTTCCAATTCCTTCCCTTGCTGGCCAAGTGCAGTGTGTCCTGTTGATATTTCACTGATTTAAAATCGAATTCATGGCTGGTTGGTGCTCCTTGTAAAAACATCAGGGAATCAGTGGCACAGCACTGTGCCCAAATTCCTGATTGTCCAGCACCTACCACCCAGGACTTTTTGGGCAGTTTCAGGAGGATTGGTGGGTACTTTGCACTCCTGTGAGATAAATCAGATGAGAAGGTGATTTCTTGGACCCAATTTTGTTTCTGTACTGACCACTGCAGTTGGGGAAGAAGTGGAAGGACCTGGCAAGAAGGTGAAAGATTCACATTGCTGAAAAATATTAAAAAGTTGTGATGAGCAATCAAAAATGTGTCCCTGCTGTACCCCCAAAATGTGTGTATATAAATATATGTATATCTAAACCCCCTGGAATTGCAGATCGTAGTTTGCATGATGTTATAAAGAGGTTACTTGTCCTAAGAGTTTATTTCAGAGGGGAGCATCAATATTTTGTATAAAATTGGTAAAATCTGCAATCTCACCTTGCCCATGGATATATCTGTAATGTAAAAGAAGTGTTGCTACTGAGACAGAAGAAAAACGGCATTAAAGGTGTCAGTATAATTTCAGAATGATAAGTGTATCTAACTTCTTTCATCTGTAAACACGTGATCTTTAATGGCTGCCTTTAGCATCCAGCAAAAATCCTCAACCATCTCATTATTGCCTTGATTGCCCCTCAGCAAAACATTTCTGATTTCTTCAGAGTCATTAATGCTTACTTCAACTTGAGCTGGAGAGACTGGGAAGTTGTTCCGTGGATACTCCTTGATGGAAAGTGCTTCTAAAATCTGTTGAAAAGCCTGCACAAATAATTACCAACTAATTATTTTGCTGGTCAAAGCAAAGGTTTAATTGGAGTTGCTGTCATCACACAGGGCTGGGCACTCAGAGGTGGCCTCTAGGGACAGGCAGGTCCCATTTAAACATTTAATTAAGAGCAAACTGTGAGGTTTAGACACAACTTGAGCTACCAGATCTCGTCCTCATTTTTGTGTTGTCCCACCACAGCTGTGCCAGCAGGAGCTGCTCCCAGAAGAGAGAGGATGAGCCAGGCTGGATGGAGCCAGGGCTGGAAAATGAAATTCCTTTTCCTTCTGCCTTCCCATGTCCTGCATTTTCCTGTTGGGAAGCAACAGCTCAGGAGACGCTTCACTTTTTAAAGGGTATTTAAGATTAGAGGTTTGATTGTTTTCAAAGACCTTAAACCCTGTGTTGAGCTGCACTGTAAAGGTTAGAGCCGACTTTCTGATCCTCTTCAGTTCCAGCAGACTCATTGATTTTGGGGAGGGCAGGATTCCTCCCCCTGCTGCACAGTGGGAGGATCTATACCCACATCCTTTACCCACTTTGCAGGGAACTTTGTAGCTGACAAAGTTGATTGTGCAAGAAAACCTTTTAGCCACGTGTGGTAAGGACAAAAGAAAGAAGTTCCTTTCTGAGAAGAAGAGATTTATTATCAGTGATGTCTTTATGAATGAGATCAGTATTTTTACTTTTTATCTGGTTTATTTATATTTTATCCATATTTTATCATGGAAAACCCCTCTCTAATTTCCTTTCTTTCACTCCCCAGTGATGTAAATGTTGTTGATAGAGCCAGGTCTCCCTGCTCACCTCTGTTCATCCAGTGGAGAAATCTGCTGTTTGTTGAATCCTCTGTGCTGTGAAGAATTTGGGCTGCACAAGCCAAACAACTGCAGAGCCCAAAAGATCCTGTTCAAAAGAACCTGGTGGCAAAACTATTTTTGGAAAAGGCACTGAGGTAGCTTTGAAATTTTCACAAGCTCTTTTGTCTCTACATAAAAAGGAAAAACCAGCTTTGAAGGAGAGAAAAGGAAAAGATATTTTTTTAAACAAGGTTTTATATGTGGTTTCTGTTATGTCATTCTCTAGCAGTATCTGAACATTTCATGAGTGTTAATTCAATCACTTTGGCCTTTTTGTAGCTGAGTAACCTACTGAGAATACAGAGACAGGGTTTGGGAAATGATTCCCAGGTGCCAACACATCCAATCCTGGTGCTTGGCCCTGTTCAGTTTGCTGGATCAATCCTTTCTCTGATACTGGACATTTTTTGATACAAAGGATGGTTTAGGAGTAAATGGAATTCTGCTCTATTTCCCTTTCCATGTTTCATCTAAATAACATTCCTGGAAAGGGGAATGCAGTGAAACAGTTTGAAATGCCTGAAGAATTTCACAATTAGCTGCCAACTCTTTTTTTAAGCCCCATGTCTGCACCAAGTTTAAAATAGAGAAATTAATGCAAGGAGTTCTGTGTCAGGAGCACACCAAGGAGCTGAGCCATTAACATGAAGTATGGGCTGAAGAAAACAGAAAAATGTTCTCCTCCTTTATGATCTCCTCCCTTTCTAGGGGGTTCTGAGTTGGCAACATCTTTTACCTCGGCAATTCCTGACTGTTGCCCTTCATATTGTAAGAGCTCTTTAAAATATTCCAACTCTTTGTCTTCTAAAGATAACATCACCCAGATAACTCAATGGAAATAAACAAAGATGCCCAGGGACAGAATTTATTGGCTGGCACATGCCACAACACCATTTTTTCTGTACTGTTGCTGTTCAGACAGAAAAGGCTCCTTTGAGAAAAGAAAATTGTCTTGGACACTCAGCTGAAGTTATTTATTTGTTGCTGGTTGGGAATAGGGAGGGGAATAAAGCCCTTTTCTGCCCTAAGGGGAGTTGATACAAAGAATAATGATAAAATCAGGCACTCTTATGGAACTGATGATGGGAATATTGGGGAAGTGGCTGGAATAGTCTGTTTGGTGCAAGCTGTGAGCTGAGGCATTCCATGGAAGTTGTGATCACTATTTTAATCTTCACAGTTTGGGGGGAGGGAAAAGTTGCATAATTTTTAACAGGTTCTTTTCCTTCCCCCCCTTTCCCCCTCATTTTCCTTCTGCCTCCTGCTTCTTCTTTGCTGCAAGGGAACAAAGTGATCCAAAATGATCTAAGAAAGACTCATTTCTGGAGAGGGATGGCAGATTTGGGGTTTTTTGTTGGGTTTTGTTTGGCTGGTATCTGATGTGGGGGAAATACCCAAGTGAGGGATGGGAAGGACGAAATAACAAACAATTTAACCTAAATACATTCTTGTCCTATTATTCACCTCACTGAATTACCTCAGTATGTTCTGTTTATTCATTTTCTGCAGGGCATGGTTCTGACCCGTCCTGTTCCAGCCACCACGTGGTAACAAATGGTTTTTGGTCCTGCTGGAGGACAAGAGATGTCCAAGGGCAGTGCAGAGAGCTGGAGATGGGCAAACAAAGCAGCTTCATCCCTGGATTCCTGAGTGTGCCTGGGTTTACTCCCAGCCAGCAGCTCCCTCACCCCACTGTGCTGCCGAGGGCTGATGTGGGCAGGGAGGTTGGCACGGGGCAGAACAGGATGGGAGTGTGGAGCTTCGGGAGTTGCTGCTGGCACGAGGAAAATGCTGCATTCTGATCTCTTTGGGAGGAGGTTCAGAGGTGCTGGATAATCCTAATGCTTGGGAGGAGGGAAATCCCCAGGCCACCAGGGCAGTGACAAAAAAGCTCCGTGCAGGGGACAAGATCTGCCCGCAGAGGGAGGGTCTGAATCACCCCAAGGGTTTGGTGGCTGGGTGGAATCTGAGAATGGCACTCAGACATCTGGTAGCTGTCCTGGAGTCCTGCTCAATGGAAAAATCAATGTTTGGGGTTCTATTTTATCCCTTGCTTTGTAAAAGGAAGTCTATTTCCAGTGAACAAAAGGGTTTTTCTGACAAAGGCTGCCTTTAGAATTAACACCACCTGAAAATAAAAGTAAGAAAAAGTCCTAAGGATCCAGCAAGGCTCAATTTCCCTTGAGCTGAAGCCATTCCATTAAGCAGCAAAATGAATGAAAATAAAGATTTGTCTGTGCTCTGCTACAGAACTAAATATAAAGCAGCGGGGTTGAGAGATGCATTTTCAGAGAGGAGGGTCAAGGCCAGAGGGGCATTCTCCTCCTCCAGAGCCTCCCAAGCACCTGAGCAGCCTTCACAAGGTTCCCAACTTTGATTTTACTCGAAACCATTCCCGACCAGGAAATGCCACTGGGATCCAATTACTGTTTGCAAAATGCAGATGGATTAGAAAAAAAAGAATTTTTATTTTGCAAATAAAAGGAGAGAGTTGTTTTGCATCCAAAAGCCTGTGTATTTAATTTGAAACTCACTTTTTGTTTGAAAATTCACATTGGTTCAAAGAGAAAAGGGAAAGAATTGATGCTGAAATAGAAGATTTGAACTTTTCAAATGAATGATTGCAAATAAAACAATTAGACTGCTCCAAAGTGTTGTGGGGTTTTTTGTCACCAGATTTTGATTAAGGGAAAAATGGTACAATTTTGGAAGTTCATTTGGATGTTTTTGGTCATCGTATTTCCAAATGTCTCTCTTTTATTTTATTTATTTTTAGCATAAAACAAATGTTTCCCCACAATCTTTACTTTCATCCTTTCATTGATTTTCTAAAGCATACAAAACTGGCTGTTGAAAAGCCTGCAGTAAGATTTAATAAGCTTGCTTTTTTTAATTTCAGAAGGTATCTTTAATGTCATGGTGAGTGCAGCTTTCCCTTGAGGGGGGATCAAACAGTATGGATTTATTTTGCTGAGAAAATCCAGATCACGTTAAGCTCACCTGGTTTAATGATTTCACCAGAGGCTCATCCCAGTGGTCAAGCTCAGTGAAATTTCCAGGAAGATTTTGGACATTTTAGGGCCAGGGTGTGGAAGAAAAGGTCCAGGTTTCACATCAAAGGTGATTTTCTTTGTGCCTAAAACCCGACTGTACCTTCACCCTCAGCCACTGCTTCATGACATGATGGTGGTGGCCAGTTAATTTTATTTGTTAATTAAAGATTTCTATCAATTGTAATTCTGATGGTCCTGTGAGACCCTCAGAAGTGGCCAAGAAGTGTCACCAGTCCCTCCAAAGCTGGGGAAGAGGTCACGGGTCCTTTCACCCTTCCCTTTCCTCTCTGAGGGCTTTTAGACAACCATAAATATTTAATATAAATATTGAAATCTTGATAAACGTGGCTTAGTCCAGCAGCTATTGGTACAAATGAACCAGCTCAGCTCAGTTACCCAACACTGTCAAATTTGGGTAACTTTTTGACAATTTTTAAAATTTATTTTTATTAATAAATCTCCCTGGGCACTGAAGAAAGACCCTGAAGAAACCTTCGAGCCCAGGAAAATGGAAAAGCTTCCGGAGCAGCTGCAGGAATCAGAGTCCAGGGGGAATTGCTCAGTGCAGCCCAGATTTACAGCCAGAACAGCAGGAGATAACCCGAGGTACAGACCTCTGTCAGAGATCACCTCGTTCCTCTTTTCTTCGGGAGAAATAAACTCTGGCTCATTTCTAGAAAGCAAAATAATTGAAATATTTGAAGAATGAAGACCTTAAGCACAGGAATGCTAAGGAACATCAGGGCAGTGAGAGAGGAATGAATTCTCCAGCGGCATCGAGTGTTTTACTTTTTGTGGGGTGTTTAAATGCATTTCTACAAAAATAATAAAGGCTTCTGGAGGAGATAACTCCAAGACCATCTATCTTTGTTGCCTCAAATTCAATAGTGGTTAAGTGAGATAGTCTGGGCCTAGTCTGCTGCAAACACTGATTCAGTGGGCAGGATTCAGCTGTCAGCTCCTTTTTGTACAGGAATTACTCCCCTGAACAAGTGGGGAAGACACTTTTCTTCAGGTCTCTGAGAGACAGCTGAGGGTTTACAGCTCTGATCATATAACAATGTCAGGAACAGGGATTGTGGTGAGTTTAAAAGTCTATCTTTCAGGCTGCAGCCCAAATCCCTGGGTTTTTGGAAGCTGTATTGAATATTTCACACATACATTGCTGGAAAAGGCTTTTTTTGTGCTTGTAGGTGTCAGTCCTGGCTGAGACATGGGGGTGGCTTAAATGAGGTTTGCAGTAATGACAGCAGCTCAAGATAACAACTGCGAGCACTTCTAAACTCTGATGATTTGTCAGGGACTCACCCTGAGATGAGAAATTTCACCGAGCAGTGGATCTGAGGGTTTGCAGTGAAAGGCTGCTCAGCAGAGCTGGAAATGCAGCGAGTACATTTTGTGGAGAAAAAAGGTGACGGCTCACAATATTTATTTCTTTTTAGATGCAGGAAAAAAGAGCAAAGTCTGATGTGCAACAGCATCTGCACAACTTGGAAAAATAGCACTCAAAAGATCACTGCAGAAACACATTGTTTAAGCAGTAAATAAATCAATAACTGTGTGAGCACTGCAGGTTGGGCAACTTCAGGGGCGAGCCAGGGATGCCTTTAAGCCGAGTTTTTTCCTCTGTAGTAAATCTGAGTTTAAGGTGCTCAAAAGGGCATTGCTGGATTTTTTTTCTGGAAAGCTCAGCTAAGGAATTTGGTTTTCATGATGCCCCGTAGGGTCCCCACAAAGTAACAAGTCAGCATCATTTTCTAGCTGCAGCTGATAACATTTATTGCTAATTCTTTAAACCCTGCTTTAAAAGAAAACAAGTCTGCAACCTGCATTGCACCCACAGGAATAATCTTTCTTTTCCTCAGTTTGGTAATTCAATTGTGACTTGTAAACTTGTGCAGCTGTAGCAAAAAAAAGTCTACAGTCAACTCTAATCTATCTTGAGGAGAGTAAAAAGTGCTTACCAGCACTGGTGTAGTAAATCCTGGCTGCTTTATTAGATAAATGTAAAATTTCACTCAGAAGCCTTAAGGAAGAAGAGTTTTAAAATATCTGAACAATTTAGCACATTCTGAAGCTGAATGAAGATTGACTGAATTTTGGAGTGAGATTTAAACTGATGACAGACCAAATCCCACTTAAATGCACTTGAGAAACGTGGGCATTATTGATGTCTTCTGAACGGTGAGAGACAAACCAGGCTGCTGGAGAAATTCCTGAGCGTCACAATCCTTCTGCTGCTGGAAAAATAAGATTCTGAAAAGATCCCAAAGCTTTTTATAAGTGTAAGTCAGACCTTGAGGAGTCTTTACATAATCAGCACACACATAAGCAGGACAGGATCCAGCAGACAGTGGAGCACACGTCCAGTGCTAAAATCTGAAGGGATTTCATGGATTTGGGCTCATTCCCTTCCATGTCTGAAGCTGTGCATCTGCTTAATTCTTTGTTGCAGCAACAGAAGAGGTTTTCCAGGGGTAGGTGATGATTTTAGAAGTAATTCGATGTGCAGGCAGCCAAGCAAATTCCTCTTGCTGGGCTAAACCAGGGGCGTTGCTCACTGATGAAATCTCCTCCCTCTTCCAGGAGTCTCTGAACTGGAGCAGTGGGGGTGGCTTTGGGCTCCAGACCTTCCCAGACAAAACCAGGGTGAGTCACTTCAATATTCATTAACAAAAAATAGAAATCTGCTGTCTTTTAGCCAAGCAAGGGCTGTGACAAGGTGATAAATATCAAACCCACCCTCCTTTAGCCCAGCTGGGGTTGGGGGAGCAGATGTTGCTTTAGCCCCCCACAAATCTCAGCCCAATCCCCAGGACGGGACTTGGGGCACTTCCCTGCCCTTTGGCTGCACTCAGGATGACACCAGCCCTGCCAGGATTATCCCACAGGGCAGAATTCCCTTCTCCTGAGCTCCAGAGGAGCTGATCCCCAGCAGACTCTGTCCTTCAGTCAGCATTGGTGAGCCCACCCTTGTTTTGGGGGATTCCTCATTTTGGGGGACTCCTTGTTGTCCACCTGGGAGGAAGATGGGTCCCAAAACTTGAATCTTTGCTTTGTCTCAAGGCCTTTTTTAGTCTTCAAGAAAACTACAGTGAGGCTTTGTTTCCAAAGCACCCCGTCTCTTGGATGTGCCACACCTGGGGACTGTTCCTGGCATGCTCCTAAATCCCTTTGGGTGCTCTGTGTCCAGGGGATTTAAGAACAGGGTTTGATCCTGGGGAATGTTCCTGCAGCACCAGGATCCTGCCATCGGCCTGTGGGATCTGAGCCATTTTATAGCTTTTGGAAATCTGAACTTGTTTATCGTCTCTAACAATTCCTGTATTTTTATCTCCCCAAATAACCAAGTGCAGAAGTACCAGCATGGAGTGGGTTACAAAGTACACATTATCCTTTAATGGATTAAATATGCTTTCTCAAAATTCCTACTGGCATTAGGAACACGCCAATTCCCCTCGGCTTTCTGTCTGATGTCTACACAGAGCGAGGAGAGCAGATGCCATTCACCTTTGAAAAGGTTGGGAACTGGGTTATTTGTATATTTATGCAGAAAATGGTTTCTAGATGCTCATTCTTTACCAGCAGATAAGGAGGCCCCATTTAGGCTTAGAAATATTGGTGTGGGTGAAGTTGTAACACTGCAGGAAATCACTGCACTGCTGGGGACTGTTCAAGATTACTTACAGCAAGATTAATTCATGTGGCAATGAGCTCCCAAGGGCCTGGCCTTGAACACAGCACCGGCATTAAAATGCAGTTAAAACAGAAATATAGAGACAATTATGAATGGCTCTCAGTAGTGGCTGTAGGGCTGCTTTTAATTCACCCTGAATTTTCAGTGGGAGGAGGCTGGAGATCCTTGTTAACTACAGAAGTTAAAATCGGAACTGGGGACCTCAAATGGAACAGGATTACATCATCTTCATTTAGGCCAGATTCTAAATTCAAACCTCACATCTGTAGGGGATCTCATGAAAAACTCCCACCCTTAAAACACTGAGGTGCTCAAAGGCAATGCAAAATATAATACACCAAAAATATACATATTTTTTCTCCATGAAGCTGGAGAATTATGGAATTGGTCACAGAGAAAGCGAGCACCAGACAGCACACGGGGGTTTCTCTGCTCCCAGCTCTCTTCCCAGCACTATTTTACACAAATATTGCAGAGTTCCCCAGTTTAGCTCAGTTTCCCCGAGCTCTGTGCTCATTACTGTGTTTCTGTAGGATAAAGAAGTGCCTGAGAGCCACAGAAATACATTCATGCACTAAGTGAGGGTCAGGGCTCAGAGTGCTGCAGACTTGGGTCTGCTCCAGCCCAAAGCAGCCCAGAGCTGCAGGACTCGAGGAGAGCTAGAAAAGGTTTAAGCCAAGAGCAGAGGGACACACTCACATCCACCTTGGGCACTTAATTTGCCAGCCTTGGGGGATTTCTGGCTGCAAAAGGAGCAGGACTGACTGAGAGCCTGGGATTGAAAACACAGCAAGTTAAAGTGAGTCTATGAGGTGACAAGAACGTCTGCTACTGGTATTTTTTTGTTGAATATGACCTCAAGCACAAAAAAGTAAGAATATTTCTGCTTTATTGCATTGGTCTGGCCAGAGCTGATGTACTCAACCGATGCTCTATGGGTCCAACAAATCCTCGAAATGAAAAGTTCTTACCTGATATAGGACACTTCCCCCAGAAAGTTGTACAAATTGCAGAGTGATGTGTGAAGAGAGCTCTGAGTTGCAGTCTTGAATTTCAGATTTCCAGGGCTGGAGGAACTGAACTGAGCACACAGGGTTTTAATTCACCCCTGAGAGTTCAATAAAAGTCACATCCAAATGCAAAAGGGAATTGCTTCTACAGAAATTGTGGGAGGAAATCATACATATTTCATACTGGGACTTGAGCTTGATTCATTCTTATTCCAGTTTCTGCATATTTATATATACTGGAAGTGTCCAAGGCCAGGCTGGATGGGGTTTGGAGCAATCTGGGACAGTGGAAGGTGTCCCTGCCTATGGCAGGGGTGGAATAGGATGAGCTTTAAGATCCCTTCCAACCCAAACCACTCTGGGATTTTCTATTTACAACTTTGCAAAGCTATAGGCAATGAGAATCAAATTAAGAGCCTTAAAAACATGGCCAGAGAAATATCTTCTAATGGGGCCACAACTTGGAAACCCCTTGACTGAAGGAACCTGCTTGTTGATTGTCCATTCTCCCACACGAGGAAAGCACAGGGACAAAATTAGTCCTGATGAACAAAGTTCCATCAAATCACCACTGAGCTGTCATGAAGCTCCACTCACGGCCTCCTGCCAGGGCTTTCTCTCTTAAATAAATATCAGGTTAATGTGACAAACCTCAGGCTGTTCACTAAAGCCCCCCTCCTCCAGATCCACGCCCTGGGTAAGGAGTGGGGATAAAGAGCAGCAGAAGAAAGAGGGTTTGGGTTCAGTGGCAGAGTTGTAGCTACTCCCATGTGTCTGGAGTAAGGGACTGAGTAAAGGCAGCTGAGGAATGACTCCCCTGACTCACGGGAACAGAGCTCTTCTTATCTGAGAGGGCTTGGAAGTGCTGTGAGGGCTGTGAACAGAGGGAGACCACGTGTGACAGGAAAAGCCAGTGCTGGTGGGATATTGGGAGGAATATTGGGAGGAATATCCTACTGCTAACAGAAATCCCAGTGTTGGATCATCCTCTGCCTGCAGCCCGGATCAAAACAGGTCAAAATAGAAGGCTAAAAGTAGAAAAATAACACTTCAGGGTAAGCTGCTAAAAACCTTTCTCAGGAGCAGCTCAGGGTTGTTTCTCTAAGAACCTCTGGTGGAATCCAGACTGCTCAAGATCTTCAGCCATTGAAAAATAAAAAATCTTCAGTGTTGAAAAATACCAGCCAGAGAGTCTGGAAATCTGAGCCCTCTGGAATTCATTTGTTCAGTTAAATGCTGAAATTCCCTCCTGTCTTCTCCCTGTTTTCACCCTCACCGTGGATCAGGTCTTCAGGATTCAGTTCCCTGTTTCGATTTGGGTAAAAATAACCCAATTTATCGTGTTTGATGGAGCAGCAACATCTGGCAGAGCAGCTCCCGGCATGGGCTGTGCTGCAGTTCCCTCCCATGGGGCTGTCTCACCCTTCCTGAGCCTTAGAGGAGTTTTTTGGGATGAAACTCCCCCTGAAACCCCATTTGGATCCTGCTGCACTGGGACCAGTCCGTCCCTAATAACATTTAATTACTTTATAATTCAGCAGTGAATTGAGCTAATTTAACTGTGTTATCAAGGAAGGTTGTGCTGTTGTTTCTCTGCAAAGCCTGGCTTGCTTTTGGAGCATTTAAAATGTCCTTTTTTACATGTCAATTAGCAGCTGACAAACGTGAAAGAAATGGATTTACGACAGGATGATCTCAACCCTCAGATCCCTCAGTCTTGGAATGTGTCATCACATTTTTACTCAAGTGTAGCTTTTGTTGGAGGCTTCCCTTATTTTGGTTTTAATGAGAATTTAAGAATGGAATGGAAATATAATCCTGATGCTTAATTCTGGCATAAACCTAATCGAGTTTATGCATAACAAAAATGTCAAGGCTTGTATATTCTGCTAGAGGCCCTTACTTTAAAGCAATGCAATTAATTACATCCTGGAGGTTTATTGCTTCAGATAAAAGCATCCCGAGCCACCTTCTTTACTATTATTTCTAGAAGAAAAACAGTGTAAAATAAAGATAATTGAAGTATCTCTGACAGACAGGTTGTTTTTTCTTTTAAGGAACTGTGTGGCTTTAACAAAGAACCTCCTTAAAGAAATTTAGGAATAGCTGCTTTGCATAGAAAATTTTGGTTTGTGTCAGCCTAAGTCATAATTTACTTTATTCTGTGCCCTTAAATAGACTGTTGTACATTTCCACGGGTGATCTGGATGCCAGTTTAATTACCCAACGTCACTTTATATAAGACTGATCAAACTATTAAACCAGAAATTCAGTGCTAGGGCGGAATGGTGCTCCTAAAAGTGAAAAATATCCCTTTAGTTCTGTCAGCAATCCTGGCACAGCTGAATTTCCTTCCCCTGGGTGGGAGGGATGCTGGATGGAGCTCACAGCCCTTTTCTGAAGACACACAGAGCTGAGTCTGAGGGCTGTGCCTTCCAGAGTTGTCTTAAACTGGCTCTTTGACAGGGATTAGGATTTTGACACTTATTTGAGTGACTGCTGTGGGCATCTTGTGGAAGAGGGAGAAAAAAATCCATGAAAATGTTACACTTAAATAAAAATCCCCAGCAAATTGCTTGGCTGCAGGGAGTGCTTGTATGAGAAAGAAACAAGGACAAAAGAAGTTTTTCCAAACTCCTGGCGTAGTTTTCCTGATCAAATGTGTCATTCCCTGCTACTCCTTGTGCCTTTTCCTCATCGTGTCTGGCTACAAGAAACTCACCCCGATTTGGATCAGTTTGATTTAAAAACTTTGTGTTTTGCCAACAGCCAGATTTTGTAATAGTTTCTTATGGAGCAGCTTTTATTTTGTGGAATCAATGATATTGATTTCCCTTTAAATATAAAGATTGCCCAGTTCCACACTGGATGCAACAACAGCATTTCAAAGATGAAGTGACTGCCTGGTTTGTTAAGGTCTCTTCTCAATAAATCGCCCTTTGTTTCACAATTTTGTGTGAAATGAATCCCCAAGAACGAGCAGGTTTTGATCCTTAATAGTGAAAGCTTTAATATACGTTACACCAAAGGTTTTGTCAGTGTCCAGCCACCCTGTATAAACTCTAGATTATTTTTGTTGATCAATGTTTATTTAAGTAAAATACCACTGAACAACTAAGAACAACTCAGGGTCCTCTTTGCCTCACTTTTCTGAGTCTTTTCCTTGAAAATGGTGCAGGAAAAGGTCTAAAGCAAAGTTCAAAAAACCTCCAAACCTGTCCTCCTACAATCTGTTAAGAGGTTTAATCGGAGTGTTTAACAATATTAATACCTAAGAAAAATTTCTGAGCCAGTTCAAGTTCCTCATCCCTTTTTTTGCTTTCCACCAAGGCTTTTCCCTGCAATAAAAGAAGCCAAAAATGAGAAAAATATCTTTACATTCTCCCTTTTTCACTTTGTTACAACTTTCTTTAAAAGAATTTAAGAAATGTTGGACAGTGGCAGTGATGAGGGGAATCTATTCCCCAAATATCTCCCATTTGCCTCTGTGAGGAAATTGAAAGGCCCCAAATTTTTATTTCAAATTATTAGGCTGGAATCCAGCTGGAGGAAGAATGGCTGTTTCATTCGGGAGTGAAACTTTTGAGAAAGCTTTAATGGGAAATTTCTGAATGGATTCTGAACACCAAAGAGAAGGAGAAGAAAAAGGGAGGCAAAGCATTTGACCATCTGCAGCAGGAAATGTCGAAGCCTGACCTTTCCATCCTCCCTGTAAAGAGAGGCTGATGTCCCCTGAGCTCAGGGGTTCTCACTTGCTGCTCCTCCTGCTCCTGAGTGTTGCTGTCAGCAGAGCACACAAGGCTGGAAAGCTGCTGAGGTTCCTTCTTAAAAATATTAGTATTTATTAAATGCAATCAGTGCTTTCCCACGCTGCTCACACCTAACAGGAGAGACTTGTAAGCGTGCCACAAGATGTGAGATGCAGCTTTGCAGCACCCCAAAATATCCCAATTTCTTTCTCAGCTACTCAACCAGAAAAAAGAAACCCCAAACCCCCTTTCTGAACACCTGAATGTAGTTTCCTCCTGGACAGAAGGGCGTTTTAACTGAGAAGCCTCAGACACAAAATCCTTGCTCTGGTGCTGTGCAAAGGTAAAATTCATGATAGGAAAATTACGAGAAACAACTTGAACTAATGGAGAATTATGCTGCTACAAGTCACAGACCATTTAAACTCCACATGACACTTCTAGCCCAAATTAACAGAAGATCTGTTTCTGACAGAGTAAATGATCCTGGCAACATGAGCTCCTGCCTGGTTTTGGAGGAGATGAGACAGCCAGGTGCAAGTGCACAGGTTTTATCCTTTCCTTGGAGATTTTTGCCTTTGCTCTCTCCTGGTGCCTTTGTTTCCTGCTGCCCTACATAGAGCTGAGCTGAGGAGCCTCAGCTGAGAATCACTAAAAAAAGCCACCAGCAAGACACAAAGTGGGAGTTGGGAATGTTCTCTCTGCACACTCCAGGAGCTGGGAATAACTTCCAGGCTGACCACGAGCCTTCAGCCCCAGGGATCACAGAACACCCCCGGTGCTGACAGCAGAGTTCCAGCCCAGCCTGGTTCCAACAATTAACCCTGTCTCCTCTCATTTGGAATGTTCTGCCCATTTTTAGGGATTCAGTGAAGCCACACGGATTTTTCCCTCCTGGAGGCCTGGGAACAGATGCTTTTTGAGCAGGAAAAGAGCAGGAAAAGTCCCAGGAAAGAACAAGATCCCCTTGCTCAGTTTCTCTAACTCAGTTCATGCTTTTGGCTTCCCGCCCTTCCACTTTGTCCTGAGACCCTCAAAATCACCTTTCCATCACATCAAACCCCGTTAGCATTTATTGCCTCCGTAGCACAACATGTTTGATATCCTATAACGCAATAAAAGTCAGCTGCTCTACGTTCGACATCTGAATTGTGTTAAGAAAGGAAAATCATTATAAAATGAGTATGGAGAGACTCCACTCCTCTGGATCATTCCCCGCTCAAGGCTGCCCGGGAGCCACTGAAGCCAAGGAGAAAGAAAGGACATCATAAATTCCATAAAGGGGTTTTGTCATTGGTCACACTGCTGGAATGTAAACGAACTCTTATGTACTTTGTTCAGTGCCACAATTAGTGAAGATCAAAGTGCCTGCAAGTGCAGTTTATACTGTAAATTAGTAGGTAATTAACCTTAATGCACCCTGCTTAGGATCTCCGAAATAGCTGAGAACATCCTTCAAAAGCAACAATACATGACTCATCACTGCTTAATTGTAAATAAAATGAATAAAACGAGCCTCTAACGAAATGTGAGGGGTTGGGGGGGTGCTAATGGAGAGTGGGCAGGAGGAAGAGGGGGGAAGAGAGAGACAGAGAATTAAACCATCTTTCTTCAGAGCTGAGAGACGGAGATTCATATCACAAAGATAAAAATAATGCATAAAAAAGGAGCTGCAAAGCTTTGAAAAAACCCATCCAAATTGCTGGGAGTAATCATTTCATGTTTGTTTATAATTATAATCTAATTATGAACCCAACCTTGCAATAATTTTTTAAAGTAGGCAGTTAACATTAAAGTACTTTTTATGCAATTATCTGCTATTGAGCTTCCTCATTATGCAGCAATTGCTACACAAATTTTCCTGTTGTTTAAGCACCATTTTCACCATTTGCAGATTTCAGTTGTAGCCTGATAAAACAAACCCTTGGATCCAAGTTAACAGTCCTGTTTTTCATTCCAGTTGCCAAGAAACCATTGTTAAATATTTGATATAATAAATATTGACAGGGAAGCTCTTTTTATTGTTTCCTCTTGCAGGCAAATTGACAAATGGAGAGTTTTACATATTATAATAATCTTGCCCATAAGCTTCACAATCATCCAGCTTAAAATAAAACCTATTTAATAAATCATAAGTTTGCACTTTAGTGGGAAACATCCTGGAGCAGGAGGTGTCCTGGTGGGGAACATACTGGAATCAAAGTGTGGAAAAGGACTTTACATTTCCTGTGGGTGCTGTGAGAATAATCTTGTGTAAGGACTTTCCTGTGGTTACACCTTGACTCTGTCACAATATAATGGAGAAAATTCTTTCGTTGGAGTTGGCTGAGAGAAAGGGGAGGAGGTGGGATGTGGGTTTTTCTCATCAGACTCTGATTTGGCATTGTGAATATGGAAATAGCTCTGGACAACTGTAGAAAATGGCATGAGGTGCAAATCCTGGGAAAAAGGAGCAAGGCCTGCTTTCACAAAGAAAATCAGAACACACCACGCCAGGAGAGTTTGGGGATAGTTGTGAGCAATTTTTAAAATTAGATGACATTTCCTAAAGCTTCCACCCTGTGGGGAACAGCTCAGACAGCCACAGAGGCCCTGGGGGGACCCACTGGCCCCACACTGGCACAAGACTTCTAAATATTCTGAAAAAGTAAAAAATGCTAAATTAAAAGAGAAGGAATTTATTCAGTGGCCTGAACAGTTTTCTGTTAATAATTTCCCACTGTATAAACGTAGCTGGCCAAGGAATTCACAGCTGGCAGACAGACATCCATCCCTTCCTCTGGCATTAGGAGAAAATGCGCGTTTGCTCCAGCTCTGCCGAGAAAGCCACAGCAACACCACAGAAACTCCACGGCTGCCTCAGCACACACAGACACATCCTTCCCACAGCCCCAGGAAACCCGAACAGGTGGGATACAAGTAGGGCTGGGTCAGTGGGGCCCTAATTCCTCCCAGACTGGATTCCCACTGGAAAATGGAGCCTCCTTTAACACCTGCGTTCTCAGACACTTTTAACGCGTCCCTCCCCAAGAGCCCCGAGGAGAAAAGCTCCTTCTTTTATGTTTCTCACAAATGGTGCTGCCCTGGGTTGGTACCTATGGGACACAATTACTTTGCTGTCTCGGGGAGCTGTGTCAGTGGAGCTCATTTCAACAACTCCCGATCCCAGGGGGAAGGCAGGGCTTGGAGAAATCGGGAGGCAGGAGAAGCACCCGAATTGGAGAGAGCAGCTCATCCCTGGATGAAGAATTCCCACTCCTCCAGCCCCTGGATCGACTCTGAGCAACGCCAGACACAGCCTTGGCTCTGGCTGTCTGAATAAATGACCACCACGGGGGGGGTTTGCTTCAGGAATAGCTCAGGCCATTCTAAAATCACCAATTTCAGAGTTAAAAGCCAGACTAATACAGGTGATGCAAGCCTCTTCCCATAAGTTTGTTAAAAGCACAGCTGGAAACTTTCAGGGGATGAAAATATAGAGAATATAGAAGAAAATACAGAGTTGTAAAGTTATGAGTAAGATAATTCAAGTGACTGATTTCTGTGAAGTTCAGTTCTGCAGTCCAAAAAATCCATTTGCACTCGCTTTTCCAAACTGATGAAGCAATTCCCCCGTTTGTGCGTCCCAGTCAGGTAATTGCAGACCTCATTTGCATATTTTCTGTCACCCAATTCCATGGACAACTGTCACACGTGGGAACTGGGAACGTTCTTTTGCAGCCAGTTTGAGAATCAAACCTCAGCATCTCTTTCTTATCTCACTTTCGTGCTGCAGTTCCCATTGTGAGATTTAAAGTGGGCTTTGGCCATTCCTCATTCAGAGCAAATAATGTGAGTTTTCCCCTGCAATCTGAGGTAATGAATCCGTTTCTGCAGGGTTTTTAGATGAATATCTCGTGTCATTAATAAAGCTGAAGGAACACACATGGATACAGTTACTTCTTGTCCAACACTGATAACAGTAAAATATAAAGTTTGTGAGGCAAGTTGAATATTTATGTAGGAAATTAATAGAAAAACAACAAAATACAGCAAAACAAACAAAAAAATGAACCTCACTGCCTTTAAAGGAAAGAAAAGGAGTTTTATGAGATAATTCCTGAGGTGATGACTGATTGATCAGGTGATCTCTGATATTATTGACGTAGCTCAAGACAGATAAAAATGAGGAAAATAAAAGAAAAGGAGGTGCAGATAAAAATGAAACTGTTTGCAGACCTCTAGGCAAATCGGAGCCCTGATCCAAGGGGGCTGTTCAGGTGTTGGGCTTTTTATTGGGTTTAGCATCACCCACCCCACACAGCAGTGAGGTTCCCACCCTCTCCACCACCACACTCTGAACCAACAGCAGCCAAAGCTGCAGAAGATTTTTCTACATTTCTAGTTTTACCAATTTCAGGTTTTGTGGCTGGGGAAAACAACTGGCATCCTTTTTAAAGGGGTTTGTATCTCCGAGGCTGAGAATTCCTGAGCTGCAAGAGTGCTAAGGCAGAGCAGGATAAACACATCAAGGGCTGGGAATTGTCACTAAAACACAGAAACCTCCTGCAATAAGAGCTGGAGCCTCCCTGGCTGCAGTGGTTTGGGAGGCAGGGCCCGAAATGTCTCTCACTTTTTAATGCTTTCTGGAATGATGCTTCGTTTTTATGGGTGAAACCTGTGGAAGGTAGGAACTGCCAGGAACTGCAATAACTTCCATGGAGCAGTGCCAGCCCATCCCTTCAGGCAATCTGTCTCTGTATGGGAACAAGAGGTAAGATTAAATATAGTTAATATGAGAGTAGAAGGGTTTTTTTCTAGAATTTGTTAAAAATAGTCCTATTTTCTCATCGTTTTAATGAGAAAGTAACCTTTTGTGGTAAAAGTATTCAGAGGTTTTTTTCCAAAAGTTGATTTTAGCATGGACCAATCACAGAGAATTAAAACTGCTTTAAGAAAGTTTTTTTATCTTTGAAAGTAGCAGCCATTTGGAGCATCTTTGGATGCTTTCAAACCAAAGGAATTAAACTGTTTTCCTATATTATTTACACTCTTCTGGCTGAAAAGGTGGTACAGTAATTAATTTATTCATTCCAAACCATGAAAGTCCAAATTACACAGAGCTTTCTGATGCATTTCTGTTCAAAGTTCTGCAAACTTGAAATCATTAACATGGCCAATATGAATCAATTCAGACCCTGCCAGAAGAGCATAAAAATGTTGATCTTACGAACCATTGGAGCCATCTGGAACCATCAATTGCCACGGAAGGAAATTCATTCCCAGACAAAACATTGGATTCAGCTTTCCCCCAGCCTGCCAAGCTGAGCGAGCTCCTTCCAGCAGAATTATATCTGTATTCTCTGACGTGTTATCAAGCACCAGCTCTCTGAATGAGGTTCAAATCAGACAGAGACTTTGTCAGAAATAAATGGAGCTTCAAACTCAGCTTTTCTCAAGCAGCCCTGGACTTGTCACTGCTGCTGCTGCTGCCCTGTTCCCTGCGAGTCAAATTCTCATCACTCAGAGCTGCTCTTCTTCAAGGTCAGCCCAGAGCTGGGCACCTGAAAGGGCTTTAATAATCATCAGTGGGTTTGGAGGAAAAAATACAGCCTTAATAAGCTCTAAGGGGGTTTTTTCACTCAAAAGATAAGCTTAGCTACAGGACTTTTTATGTAGAGATAGGAAATAATCTTTATGGACACACAGAGCCCTGCCAGGGCTGCTGCTGTGATTCCCTGTCCCCAGGAACATGGGATGAAGCCTCTTGGATACCCTTCCCATTTGGAACGTGCTTTATTGCTGGTCTGCACCGTGGGTTTTCCTGCCAGAAATTCTCACAGCCCTGGGAGCACCAGAACTCAACTCTGGTTCTGTTCCACTGTGCTGTTAAAGGGAGAGAGAGAACAAAGCCCTGCTGGGGTGGAGAGCCAGCATTTCTTGTCTGATCCCATTTGTTTCCGTAGCATTTGCAGGAGGTATTTGAAAAGGACAAGTATTTTTAAAGCCACAGCCAGGAGTTTATTGCTTCCTCATAACTGATTTAGTGCCTCGAATCAAAGGTTTAACCCTCCTCCTCTACAAAAGATACGCAGAGCACGGAGATGGATCATCTGTCATCTCTATAAAAATGTCACCCACTATTAGTTCCTTCTATTAAAATGCATCTTTATTACCTGCTGTAATTATGAGGAATTTAGGCTGGTTCATATATTTTCCAAGGTAAGGGAATTAAGAGCCTTTTTGCAGCAGCAGAGCTGCAATGGGCCTTCGTCAGGGCCGAGTCTGCTTTTATCAGCTAAGCCCAGCCAGGGATGCCAAACACAGAACATGATTTTAGTGGGATCCTTCTAATTTTATTAATGGCCTGAATAAGCACTACAGATTCCAGAGGATGTGAGGCAGTGAGAGCTTTTCTGGCTCAGAGATGAACCAGCCCAGCCCCAGGAGTCCTTACAGCTCAGCTGAGATGGGAGATGCAGAAGCAGAGAAAAGAGAACTTCTGTTAGAATCGGGGACAAGCTGGCACGAGGCACTGGGACACAGGAGTGAAGATCCTGGGGCCTCTATGAGTGATCTTTGCATCACTCCTATGATTTTACAACAAGTAAAACCTCTCTGGATTGAGTCCTGGATCTTGAGGAAGAAATTCTGGCCTCACAGAAGCCAAGAGCTGATCCAAATTGCATCTACCAGATATTGATACAAACCCTCCTTTGTTTCAAAGCCCTTCCATGTGCATTTTCTCAACTCCAAAGCTGGCAAAGCCAGCTGAGACTGGCAGAGATTTGTTTAAACCCTCCAGTGCCCAGACCATGTCCCCAGGCAGGGCAGTATCCAGAGAGGAATCTGGTCCAGCTCTGACAAGTTACTAGATCCTTAATTACTTAAAGGATTACCCAGTGATTAATTCAGTCCCTCTGAAATCATGGCTCTACATTCCAATGTCCTTCCCCCCTGGAGTCAAGCTGGGCTGCAACAGATCCCTCCACTTTGCATTTCCAACTCGTAGCACTCAATTTAACAGAGAGAGGCAGAAGTTCTGTCCAAGTGAATCAGCTCTAACCCCGATTTCCTTTCTCACTTTTCCAGCTCCAGAGAGAAAAAAAAAAAAGTTGCTAATCAACAGGAAATGCAGTTTTGACTGTGTGAAAACTGCCTTTTGCAACTGCAGGCAATTCTAGCATTGAATTGAAACATTTGCACTCCTGTGGCACTGTTGAAACGCTGATATTTTTCAAATTACACACTGGATACAAACACTGGATTGAGCAGTTTCCCCAGTACCTTGGGATGGGCTCTTACTCCCTTATCCCTGCTGAATAGGTGTTTTCTCCAGGAGCATTTCTATTGGCTTCCGAGGGGCTATTTGCAGCATTGAGCTTTAAGGAACTCCACAATTCACCCTGAAACTCTTTTGTGCCCTTGGTTTCTGCGGTTATTCGCTCTGAGCAGGTGCCCAGGCTCACAACAACACCCAGAACAGACTATCTCAGCTTTTACCTGGGCTAATTCACAAAGTATTTCTGTCAGCAAAACCTGCATTTGTTCACTTTTGTAAAGTCAGGAGGAACCAGCACACTGGCCTGGTAGCTGGGCAGCCCTGGCTGGGAACAGGAACCAGGAACTGGTGCCAGCCTGGTTTGCAGCGCTGGGGGTGCTGGGACAGGGCACCTGTGGGCACTGAGGGGATCCAAACTCCTCCTGCTTTGCCCTCGAAAGTCCCTTTAGATCCAAAACAGCAGCAGCAAAAGCTGCACTGCTCTTATCCCAGTCAGTAAATTCCCTGACGTTAATAAAGCTCATTCCCAGCTGGATTAATTTCCTGGCTTTTGGGATAAAGCCGGACTTTTCCAGCACCCAAGAGCTGTGAGTCACAGCTTTGCTAAATTAGGGGATTCCCCACAATCTCAGTGCCAATCTGACTGCAAGGAGCCTGGAATTCAGGATGGTTCTGTTCCTCTGGGGCCCACATCAGCTCCTGCTCCACCTGCAGCTGGAGCCGCCTGTGCTGACGTGGGCCCTGGATCACCCTCTGGCTGGGCTGGCAGTTCCTGGTGCTGGGATAGCACAGAGTTATAAATGGTTAAAATGATGTGATTGTGCTGGGAGCAAGAATCAGAAACAGGTCCTGCTCTGTCAGTCCTGAGCTCCGAGCCTGCAGGGTTAAGTTTAATGAGATATGTGACAAGGGGGAGTGCTCTCAAAGTGGCAGAGAGTAGGGCTGGATGGGATATTGGGAAGAAATTCCTGCCTGTGAGAGTGGTGAGGCCTTGGCACAGCCTGCCCAGAGAAGCGAGGATGTAAAAGGTGGTGTTTGATCCCAGAACACCCTTTCAATCCAAGGAATATGGTGCAATAATGCAATGCAGGACTCCTCAATCCATCCTAAATTGTTTTTTCTGTCCTTTCCCAAAAATTGCTTTTGTCTCTTTTCCTGTACTTTTCCCCTTTAATTTTCAGCATTATTCTTTTTTTTTTTTTTCCTGATTAAGCTCTGAAAGCCTTTCTTCACATCACAATCAGCCTGATAATTAGTTGGAAGGTATTCACCAGCCCACCGTAGTTGCCATTGACTCTCTTGTCAGTGAAATTCCTCACAGACCCTCAGATCTGGTATTTTCTTGATAGAATTTACTGACCCTGAAGCAGATGGGACAGGAGGGGGAGTGTATCAAGAGATATTATTGAGTTTTTATACTTCAACCTGCCCATAACCATGGATTGGAGCCTTGGGATGAAGCCTGGGAGAAGAAAGCAGAATAAGCAGGTGAAGTTGGACCTATGAGAGCAGAAGGGATAAAAGGAAATAAAAACAAGCTTCCCCCTCCCCTACATACTTTAGGGATAGATTTTTTTACTCTATTTCATTAGGGAAAGAAGCAAAAAACAATTTGCAATTAATTTTCCTCCTAACAAATTTTCTAAAAGCCCGTAATTTGTCAGGTTTGTGAATAAACAACTGAGTGTTGCCTCACCCCTGTTTCCTACAGCTCCTGTGGGTGATGCTGCTCTGCTTCCAAGAGGATTCCTCCACCTCATGCCAGGTGCTCCAGGCTCCACCACCTCAACTGGTGGACTCTGAGATTCCCTCGCTGCGCTTTGATGTTGTCCCCAGGGGAGGAATAGATGTGGAACTCTGGATTCCCTCTCCTCATCCTGGGATGGAGGCAGGAGCCCAGTGAGGTGGAGCCCAGCATCCATTTGTAGGAATTATTGAAAGAATTGGATTTATATGAAGCTACACAAAACCCCTGTGGATTTCAGCCTTCCCAGTGCTGGCCCGGAAAGCAGAGCCTGCTCTGACCATGTAGTAGGGAAACTTGGAGAGAAATTACTGCGTGGCCTCTTGGAGGAGCAGGGAATAAGATGGAGAAATATGAGGCAGCTCACAAGATATATTTTGTAAGAGCCAAACAAAATTCTGACCTCAAAGTATTTGGGATGTGCTCTAAATCTGGAATAGGGAGGCTGAGGTTTCTTCTGTCATGAGAAGAAGCTTCTTAAATCCAGCCTGAACAGGAGAAAAGGAGGAAAACAGGCAGGTTGCTGAGCAGGAGAGCTAATGAATTCTGATTCTGTGGATTGTGCTGCCTGGTGAACTGATTCTGCCTGAATTCTGCCAAGGTCTCCTATCATCTGTCTCTGCCAGCTTCCGCAGGTGTTCTCCAGCTCCTGAATTGGCTCTATTGATGGATAGTGATTCCCTGCAGTATTTCCTAGCCCAGACCAACCCCTGCAGGCTGGTGTTGCCTCTCCTAACCCCCTATGAACAGCAGTTTCTGAACGTTCAGGACTAAAATCCACCATCCTCCCTTCCCTCTGACCCTACTGGCCCCAAGCTCTGCGTAACTCCCAGATTCCCAGGCTAAGGACCATTCCTGGCCTCAGGAGTGTCTCCTGATCAATGCCTGCTGTGTTTAGACTTTCAAAGCTGTTTTCTCCCAGGTCACCAATTCCCCCATGTGGATTTTTCGGGGCTTGAGAGATTTCACACCCCTGGTGAAGCTCTCTCAGCATTTTGAATCTCAAAGCGTTTGTAGTGCTGCTGGCTGGTGCAGATTCTCTGCTGTCTGATAAACTCCCACTGTAGCTTTTCTCCCTTACTTGTTTGGGAAATTTGGAATCAAACAATGGGAATTTTTAGAAGGGAGCACAGAAGGACAGATATATGTGCCTAAACCTCCCACCCACCCTGGAAACATGAGGGTTTCCCTCGGGAACCAGGCTAAAATGGAGAGAAAATATCCCTAAGGCAGCTCCCAGGGTTTGTGTATCTCTGCAGGAGCTTGTACTGCCTGGAATACCAAATGGGAGTCTACCTGGAAAGCCAGAGGATTCCTTGGAGATTTAAAGGTATAAGAGACTGAAGGAATTTGGAGAAGTTACCTGACTCAATACAACATTCAAGCATTTTTGGCAGAATGAACTTTTCCCTTTGTGCCGTAAAAGCCGTCGGAGAGCCGAACAATCCTTTAGCAAATGTCAGCAGCAAAAACCACACATCCCAGTTTTTATCAAACTACCCAGGGCTAATCTTGCTTAGACACTGGGTTTTCATTGTGCAGACAGGGGGTTTTTGTGTGGAGAATGGGCTGATGTGGCATTCCAGGTGCAGAAATTCCTTCTGCATCCTCAGCCAGAGCCTGAAGCTCAGCCAGCGCTTTGAGGAGGTCCTGCTGAGGGCAGCCACAGCAGAGCTCCTGAAGCTGCAGAGCTGCTCCCCCTCAGCCCCTGCAGGTGCCTGGGGCTCATCTCCTTCCCTGGTCAGCACCAGGCACTGCTGGGTTTGTGCTCACCTGGAGCTTCCCAAGGATCAGGTAAGGCTGAGGGAGGATCTGCCTCACTGAGTACTCAAGGAAAATAAACTCCTGACCACACTCCCCGCTGTCATCTCACTGCTCCTTTTGATGCACGTGCATTTTTTTGGTGCCAGCAGCCCCGGCCGGCAGAGGGAAGTGCTGGCAGGGATCAGCTGGACCCCAGGCTCCACGGAGCCAAGCAGGCAGTGCTGACACTGGGAATGCATTCCCAGGGAAGCTGGAGCAGGAAAAACCAGCAAAGGGTCCCTATTCCTGTAAATTTAACAATGAAATCTGGGAGATATTGATGAAGATGTTTGTGGGTCTTCCTTTTCCCATCAGGTGATGGAGGAGCTCAGAGGAATGGTTGGGGTGCCTGGCTCTGCTTCCTGGCTGGAATATTTGCTCTCCGTGTGACTCTGGGCAAACCACAAGACCATTGTGGAGCTCTGAGATTTTAAATTTGTGTCTCTTCCACAGATCAACTTTTGGCACGTTGCTGTAGCTGCCAGTCCAATAAATCTCTCCTGTTGGGAATATCCTGGGCTTCACTAAAAGATCCACAGGAATAACTGATGGTCTCACACCTCAATACATCAAACAGTCGTTCCAAGCAGTCAATACACCGAATAATTTTTAAAACAGTATCAGCCCAAAGCAATGATTTTGGAAATAAACGTAAACAATCTTTAGTTCCTCTCAGATTAAAGCGGTTTATGCTGTGGCAGACATTTCTCAAATGCACCAAAAAAAAGCCAGCTATAGCACAGCCTGACAAATTCTAATTACTTGTGATATTCTGCCCATTTTGGTTTTGTGGTTGGTTGTTTTCAATTCCATAACAAAAAACGTGGTCAAAGTTCTGTTTCCTGGCCATCAATGCTGGCTGACTTCTGTACCTTATTCATTTCTCTGGTTCCACGTTCCTCTTTTATTGCCAATAGAGACGCTTCCATTGCTGTGGAACGCAAACGAAATGAGAATCTGCGGCCCTTTGTACATTCCCTGTTCATTGCCTGGGAAACCAGGCAAGATTAGCAGGGAAAACTGGGGGAGACACAGAAGATCCATCCTCTGTGGCTGTATGGAAATGCAGCTCAGGCGTTAATGCTGCCGTGACAGAAGCCAGGAGATTTTTGTATCCCAGGATAAAGTGTCAGCAAATTCCTTCTGTTGAACAGTTCAGGGACAGGGCCTTGGGTCTGTGCCGTATTCCAGCTTTGCTCCTGCTGGGATAGCCATGCAAAGCTGCTGCACCATCCTGCTGATGCTCATGGGATCACTGAGGCTGGAAAAAAGCCCTCCCAGCCCCTCGGGTCCGAGCTGTGCCCCATGCCCACCTTGTGCCCAGCCCAGAGCACTGAGTGCCACCTCCAGGAATCCCCTGGACACCTCCAGGAATGGGGACTCCAAACTTTCCTGGGCAGCCCCTTCCAAGGCCTGAGCACCCTTTCCAGGAAGAAATTCCTCCTGAAATGTTCATCTTCCACAGGATTTATTTGTCTCAGGACTTTTCACCTCAGGGCTGTCTCTTGTCCCGTTCCTGTTTATCCCTGGTCACGGCTCCATGCTCTGGGATGTGGCAGTGCAATATCATGCCCTGCAAACAGGGTTTTCCTTAGTGATTCCCTTAAAACCTCCCCTCTGGCATAAATCCCCACAAATCCCAGCCCCTCTGGCTCCCAGCCCTGCCAGCCTGGCTGAACTCCTGTGCTGTGACTGCTCAGGGGTCTGTCCCCTTTCCTCTGCCTCCTCCCAGACCTTCCCACATGGAAACGGTGCCATGGGAGCTCTCCAAATCTCCCAAATGGCAGAACCCCTTTTTAAAGCCCAGGAATGTGTTACAGACACCACGAACGCCCCAGGCAATGAATCCGGAGCTTTTAGCAGCACCCAGCGCAGTCACTCTTCCGAGCCCTTTTTTTGCAAGACAAATATTTGATGGAATTACAGCTCTGGCGTCATGAAAGGGAAAGGTTTTTTATCTCTTACTTTTCGAGTGTTCCCCAGCCTGGGGCACCTTTGCAAATGACAGCAAGAACACAAAGCTCTTTTCCCAGGAAGCTGAGGAGCTCTGGATCCCAGACACTACAGATTTACACTTTGTTGGAACCCTGCAAGGGAAGAACTGCAAACTCATCACTATAAAGAGATATGCAAATCCCTCTTTTGTTTTCAAAGGAACCATTTAATTGTCTATTTTTCATCCGCAGATTTTCCCCAGCAGCTCCATTAGCTGACGTGACAAAACGCCAGCTCGTTTCATATTTAAATATAGGACCAATTTGAGGTAATACATCTTTACTTTGGGAACATATTCATCTGTTATTACTCCGTGAATTATGTCCAAAAGACAAAACCTAAGCCCTTTTCTCCTATTTGCAAGGTTGACAGAAACCTTGTGTTTTCTGTAATGAAATAAGGTGCTTTTGGACGGTTTATTTTGAAATTTACTTTCTGCTTTAATTTTTTTTCTCTTTCCCAGCTCCCACTAAAATAAGGGGTGCAGATCCTTGTCCTTTCCCCTGCTGAATCACCTTCCCTTCCTATTTCCAGATTTCCCTACCCTTTGGTGTAAGTCTCCCCCTTCCAGGCATGCAAAAATTAAGAGGAGAAAAGAAATGTAATTACTTATGTCTCTACTGATATTTCCATTGAAGTAATGGATTTTTTGCTAACAATAGACAATAAATGAACACAGGAACAATGGATCCCATCTGAATTTGCATTTCTGTTAAACTGATAACAGCAAATCCCAATTCCTTTACTGTTTTTATCAGATGCTGTCAGTATAAGTGACTCCTAGGGTAGATAATGGTTTATAATGGTTTACCAGCCCCACCAGCAGATTGAAATCCAGGGATTTATAGGGAATATATTTGGAATATTTGAAGCCTGGGTTTATTCTTTAGAGGGGACATTTCTAGGCTTATTCACAGCCCTGGTACTTAATGATTTATTTGTTAAAAAAGAACCTGCCAAGCAAACAGAGCCCAAGTCCTCTCTTCGAAACTTATCCTGAGACAAAAGAGCTGCAAAATACTCCCAGGACTTGGTTAAACTCTGCTTGAAGTGCTCAGAATACAAAGAGCAGGGTCTCTGTGTGGATTCCTGTCAAAAACCAGGATTTCCAGCCCAGGATTACACCCTCTGCAGCTCTGTGAAAGCCCCAGTAAGTGACTTCCACGAGGAGAATTGATCCTCTCACATTCCTGCCTAAACTAAGCAGGTGTTTCCCGGGGAAACACAGGGCAAATGGATTTATAACAAGTCGGACAGGTATGGAAAGGTGTTGCCTTGTTCCGAAAAATCCCATTCTGAAAAATCCCACTCTGGATGCTGCCAGGCTCCTTCACCCAGCAGCTAAAGGGGAGAATTTTCTGTGGAAAGCAAAATATTCCTTTTTTCTCCCCATCAGGGCACGTTCATTCATGGAAAGTGGAACATTTTCTGAGTTCAAAGTAAGATTTCTAATCAAAACCATGAGAGAGGAGGGACTTACACTACTTGGTTTGTTTAATTGCCAAATCCAGATGGAAAGACACAATTCCACGCTGGAACCTGCTATATTTAGGGAAGACAGACCTGATTTCCAGAGCACTTGGTGGCAAATTCGAAGGCAATGCCAGCCTGTGGTTAGTTCGGTGCTGTTACTCACTGGCCTAAATCCAACATTTTGGGGTTTTCACACCTTCAGCAAATTGCTGAAAGCCAGACCTTCTCTGCCCTGGTACTTTTGTCCCTGAATTCAGGGCTTGCTTTTTTATCTCCCCAGAAATGATGTTTGGTTTTGATGCAGCCTCAAACATTTTAATTGTTCTCTTTGGTTTTTGCTTTGCCTTTGATCCCAAAGCTGCATTTCCCACCGTCATTACCTTCAGGATGCCCTTGGACACACCTCACTGTCAAAAAAGTCACGGCACTTCTGCAAAACTGCTTTGTCAGTAAAAACCCCCCAGCTGTTTCCATAAACACCTGCACCATGTAACTCCTGACAAGGATTCCTCTCACTCTCTCTGGAGCAGGGAAACATCATTTTCTATGAATTATAAGGATATTATCCCACAGTTTGACCCAAATTATTTGTTATTTGACAAAATGTCTTGATTTTGGGGGGAAGGGAGCTCCTTTGGGCTGGGCTGCTTTGGGATTCCCAGCTCATCCCTGGCAGTGTGATCCCAGCCTTGCATTATTTGATCTTAGCTGGGATGGCTGGGCCATGTCAGGCAGGCAGAGCATCAAGCTGCTCCTTGATTTATTATTTAGGGCAGGAGAATTCACTCCTGACAATCCCAGGTTTTATTCCAGCCAAGTTTCAGAAGCTCTTGTTTGGGAATTTCCACAGTGAGGCAGAGCTTTGATCCCTTTTCTCATGAATGCTTAGATTTATTGCCTAAAATTTCCACTTTATTGAGCTGTCAAGTTTTCCTCGGTGGCCTCCTAGAGAGTGGAATGCTAAATTTGATTTAAAGGTCAGAGGAGACGTGTGGCACCTACGATCTGCCTCTGGATTGTTTTTGTAACACTAACCAGAGTTTACAAGGAGAGAAAATTGGAGCTGGTCAGCATAAGTCATTGCAATCCCAGTGCCTTCGACCAGACAGATTCCCTCTGACTCCACTAAAAGATAAAGGAAATGGACACTTTAGTGTGGTACTCTGGGATTTACAAAACCCCAAGCAGAGTCCTGGGGCTGTAATTGTAGCAGCTAAACTAAGGAGAAGCATCAGGAAATTGCTTCTGGTTCAATGTTAGTGCAGCAGTCACAATTCTAGTAAACTGTAATTTGGGGAAACGTTTTAATCTGAATTTCCTAGAGGTCTAAATAAACTCTCACCAATAGTCTCTGCCCATTCTCCCAGCAGACCTTGTTATTCTTTCTGCATCTCCACATCTTTTAATTCACAACCCAAATAAGCCCCCAGAAGAGATCACTTCCTTTTAAAATAATTGTACAACTGCAGCCCAATATATTATCATTTTAATTAAATATATGAAGTATAACAAGGGCCAAGATATAAATTTCCAGGGGACTGAAGCCTAATTTAATTCCCACATTGAATATATAAAACTTGTGACATATAAAACTCCTAATGTCCCCATTTGCCTCTTAGTACAGTCCTTTATCAGGGGCATTTCATTAGTCACAGAGATAAAAGAAAACAATTACAAACTAACTGGGAAGTCTATAGGAGACGTGGCTTGGGAAGAAAATTAGGTATTATCCTAAGTGGAAATTTCTGTCTCAGGAAAGGAAAAAAGGAGTCAGGCAATTTCCCTCTGCCTCATTAAAGGAAATAGAAGTTCACTCACAACCACCATCCAATTCCCTGGAAGTGTCAGCCTGCCTCCTGCTTTCCTTGCTTGGAAATTGAGAGAGGAGCAGCTCTTCCCTTACAAAGCTGGGAAAAGACTGAACCTTCAAGGGGTCCCTCTGGGAGCTTGTTCCTGTCCGTGTGGAAAAGGAACGTAAATAACCTTGCCAAGAGTGAAACACAGCAAAATAGTGACATTCAGCTGAGAAGGAAGATGGGCATCAAACTTCCCCCAAATTACTGATTCCACCTGGTGACAGAGACCCAGGAAACACCTGGGCTGACTGCCTGGGAACACCTTCCTTGGATTCAGCAGGATGGGGGCAGGAATGTGCTGAGGCTGTTCCCTGTTTTCTGCCCTGGAGCTGCCATTTGAGCTGAGTTATCCCACCCCACTTGGGAAAGCTCCAATCCCCTCTCCCCACTGCTTCCCACAGCTTTCCATACAAACAGCCATCCCTCGACTTTTTTTGTCTTTTATATTAAGGGTGGCTGTGGATTAAAAATAGAGTTTGAAGCGAGGAACTGTCCATGGTTTCCAGACCAGAGCTTTGACTTTTTCTCTGAGGTTTCACATGAAACCCTCGAGCTGAAAGCAAACCTGAGCCTTTGATCTGAAAAAGATCCGAGCATTGTTCTGGTTCGGGTCTGTCCGAGAAAAGTGACACTTCAGGGATAAAGTCAGGTTAAAAATATGAATTCCTTAAAGCAAACAGATTCTGGACGGTTTTTTCCCCCACTGTTTTCTGAAGGCTGTCTGGCAGATTAAGACAAGAAGTAAAATATCTGAAGGATTTCAGAAATTCTGCATTGTCTGGAAACGCAGCTTTTCATGGAGTCTCCCAGGTTTGTCCCAGGGCCAGACCATGGAGCAGGACAGGGAAGAGCCATGAGAAGTGTGGAAAACTTGAACTGGTGGGGTCTGAACTTTAAAGAGAAAAGAGTCTGGAAACAAGCTCTCTGAGAAAGATAAAAATACAAATAAATCCTTGAGGTTGGGCACCTGGGGTTCGTTGAGGCAGCAAATTCCGTTCTTTAAAGAGAGGGACTACCAGCAATTAAAAGATACTGAGCACCCTCAATTTCTATTGAGCACAGTTCTGCATCTTTGAGGAATATAAATGATGAATTACCTGATTCAACAGCTTTAAACAAAAGAGTCTGGGTGAAAAATGTTTAGAAGGACACATTTAATAAGATAGCACAGAAAAGCTGGCAAGGCTTTCTCCCTACAAATACTTTCAGCTGCAGTCATAGAAGCAGATCCATGGATTTACAAACTGCCATTATTTTGATATATTGCTGCACTTCTGCCTTAAAATAAAATGAAATGTGTTGAGTTTGGCCTGAGATGAAATACTGAATTTCCAGGACTAAAATGTTTCAATTATTCCCACTGAAAGATCAGGGAAGTAGTAAGGAGATAAACATTGCTGTTCACATGCTGACAGAGTGCCAACTGTTAGAAACATGTGCTTCTATTTCAGAATAATCTCATTAACATTAGCAGGAGTGCAAACTCATTAACACATTCTGCTGCACGGAGTTATCGGGCTCTCATTTCAACTTCACCTCCACACAATTAAATGTGTGGCCATGTTTGCCATCGTTCAAGTAATATTTCCTCTTTAAAAAGAAAGGAAAAGGAAGATACAGTGATAATCACCCAGGAACTGAGTGACACTCGGTTATCTCTGTGATTAATCTCTTTGGAGAGCAGGAGAACGTGCAGTGTGCACATTGCAAAGCTGATGGAGAGCGTTTTTACTGCACAGAAGTTAGTTCTGATAAATTGGAGAGTGTTTATTTCATCTGGATTTATCAAAATAACAACAGAATGGCAGAGATTTCCTGAAGGCAATTTTTAAAGCAGAGATCTGGGAGTTGAAGCTGTTCTTAAAGAGAAGGAAAATCACACACCTGTGAGTGAACATTTCTGTGTTTGCACAGCCTTTTCAGGGGTTTGCCCTGAAATTTTGGGTTGTGGCCAGCGCTGCACAGGAGTCAGAGCATGGGAAGCAGCAGTGTTGGATAACCCTGGGAACCCACTCCAGGCACACACTTCAGAAACGCCCCAGGGAATGCCTGAAGAGTTAAGATTGAACACAAGAGTTAAGATTTAACACACTAGGCTCTTTTTAAATAACTTTGAGGTCTCTCTGGTTCTTCAGGCTCTCATTAAACTCAGTGAGAAGGGACCCTTCACTGGGGCAGAGCACAGAGATTTCAGGAGCCAGCTGTGGTCGTTGCTGCTAAATTTAATCCAAGGGAAAGGAAGGTCTGGCTGGGTGGAAAATATTTACATGAGAAGACAATCTTTTCAAAACTTTTGGAGGCTGATATTGTCACAGCATGAAGGTCTCAAATGAGATTGTGAGGCAGCTGCAGTTAATGACTGGTAAGCAAACTCCCATGATCAACAATGCAAACTTGTTGAAAAACCATTTACCTGTCTATCTCTATTTATTTATTATTGATTATCATTAATTGTAAGGACTCTGACTAGTGCAATATCTGACTGATGAGCTTTCATTTTTCATGGGGGGCATTATCTTATTCATCCAGATATTGCAAACACTTTCAGGTATCATAACTCAGCTGCCATGCAGATTATTTAATTATCCAGCATTCACCTCGAAAGAAAAATACCTCAGACAGGAGAACTGTGCCAATAAAGGCAATGATTCACACTTGGGTGGGAACTTTATTTATAGTTTGTGGAGATGGAACTCAAACCCCAAACTCAGGCAGAGGGGAATTCAAAGCCCCTTGCAAACAGCACCTGCAGCTCAAGCAGCAATGCCTAAACTCCCACCCCTGTTTTGGGCGGTGCAATGAGCAGACTCTGATTTTCCTGGGAGCCTGAGCATTGAATGCTTCCCTAAGTCAGAGTTTGCACAGAGCTTTTGTGGCAGGATCTCAGGAAATAAAAGAAACAGCAGAGAAATGGGAGGTCGTGTTGCTCAGTTGTCTAATGGGACCTCTTGAAAGCAGGCAGCGGCTTCAGGATCCAAATTAAAAAGCTCCTGCACCCAGTGTCTGCTCCAAACTCAGTCAGGCGCTACCTGGGTAACACCTGAAGCAGGGAATGTGTGTTCAGCCAGGGGAGCTCTGTCCCTGACCCCTCAGCACTTTGTTTCTGTTAAAAACATCCATTTTCTCTAACATTGTACTTGCAGCTCAATGAGTGGCTGCTGTGAAGCTCAGCCAGCCTCTGTAAAGCAGCAAGATCCCTATTAAAGCACTGAAGAAATTAAATAATCCGTGTCAAGTTCCCCAATGACCTTCATAAATCCTGGCTCACCAACAGTGATATTTGTTAACAATGAAATTAACTTTTATTACTTCCTTTCTGTGGCTGTGCTTGCCAACATTCCGTTTTGAAGCCACTCAGAGCAACCAGAAGAGGAAAATTAGATTAAATTCAGTTTACTGGCCAAGACGTGAGGACACAAACATAACTGAGGCTTGTATCAAGCCATGATTTGAAGAACTTCATTTATTGCTGTGCAGTGCAGACTAACAGAGAGAAAGGAAGGAGCTGCTCTCTCTGGTGCTGAGCTGTGATCTCTGGTGCTAACACAGCATCCTCTGGATACCGCAGCCACGAGCAGTCGCCTCCCAGGCAGACATGCAGCATTCACTGCTCTGTGTGCAGGAAACAGAAACCCAAATCAAATCAAGGGGTGGCACTGGGGCTGCGCAAATGCTGCGGAGCAGATCCTAACGTGGAGACACGGGTGGGGCTCTGAGGTGCCAAAACAGCAGCAGGAATTGTGTTCTCCTGGCTTGGTTGGGCACAAAAAATGCCTGAGGTGCACAAAAGTGATCACTGCTTCCAACAGGAGGGAAAACAAGAGTAAAGGAGTGGTCAGGATATGGGAATGACAGCCTTAATGTCTTGTTAATTACGGATCCCAGCTTTGTGAAGTGTTTTTTCTCACGGCAAAGTCGTGCTGGTGGCAATACTTATAAATAATTCTTTTTGGAAGCTTTTGTTTTGCTGGGCACTGACAGTTGCCAGAGCCCTGGGAGTGCCTGAGGGTCCCAGCCCTGGCCCTGCTCCCTGGCAGGGGCTCATTAAGTGAAAATCACATTTTTTTGGGCGGTTGTTGATGACCATGGGGAGGAGACTCCTGCATTTTACTGAACTAGGCTGCTTTGCTTCTTTTCTGCTTTCCTGCTGTCTCTTCCTCTCTCAGAGCCAAGGAGCCAGACTTTAATCCAGCTCTGGTGCACACCGACCTTGGCTCTCACTGTGAAAATCTGCCAAGTAAGGCATAGCAGGGAGATAGGATTCATTTTTATCCCATCAACATCATCTATAGGCAGCAGCAAATATATATTTTTAACAGACTTCCTTGATTCTGGAGTTTTCCTTGACATGTTTGTGCTGTTTATGAAGAGGGGAGGTGAGGATCCTTGGCAGAAATGTAAATTGCTTTAATATTTCCTTAGCAATTCTTTGGCTGGAATTTATGTGAGAAACCAGAGGTGAGGATTTATGAAGGACACTCCTGACAGGTCTCCTCTGCAAAAAGTGAAGAGGGAAAATCAATAAACAGCATTAAAATAAAGAAACAAAAAATAAAAACTTGAAAGGATCTCAAAATTCCTCGGATCCAGTTCTGAGCAAGTTCCCAGCAATGCACCAACAACTTCCAGTGCTCTGCCTGTGCATTAATTGAGTGATGTGGAGAAGACAAGACCAGCTTGAAGAGCAGAAGGAACTGAAGAGATAAAATTTATCTCACTCCACCTTCCTACAATGTTGCAGCTGCTCCAGTAAAGTTCCTGAGGTTTTTCTGGTGGAAATGACCGAAATGTCCATGGGGCAGTTCCACCTCTGTGACAAAATCAGCGTGAGGCCTCATCCCGCTCCCCTCCGAGGATGGAAATGCTGGGGGGGGGCTTGGTTTGGTCCAAAGAAAGGGCAAATCCCTAAGTTTGACCTGGAGAAGGAGCTCATTCCTAAAACACCACTCCTCAATGTGCAAAGGCAAATCATCTGTGAGTCCTTATTTTCACAGATGGGTGCTTTGGCCCGAGACGTGCAGCCTTCGAGAGGAGAGGTTATTCTTTAAACACTCAGTGACCAGTTATCCCATGATTTGGTGAGCCCAGAGCTTTGATCAGCTTTCTATTTCCTTGTGAAGTGTTGTGGTAACCTCAGCCCCAGAGCTGTTCCCAGAAATGGAGCTCCAGAGCCAGGGAATTGTCTGGGAGAGGGAAACGTGTGCTCTGCTCTGAGCCTGCAAAGCAGCAGATGCACCTTTAATTAAAAGTTATGTCCTATATATCTCTGTGTGCTTGAGTGTTTCTTTGTTTTTAATGAAATTTTTAGATAAAGGGAGCTTTTCTAATTATCCTTCTGCCTCCTGGTGCTCTGCTTCCTTATTCATTTTTCCTATCATGCCTTTTTTCAATTTACACGAGCAGATTAGGCCGTATCAGAGTTTCGGAGTGTATTAAAGGTGATGGCAGCAAAACACAGCTCTGTTTCTTGATCCAGCCAATAAAAGTCTCTTTGCTCATCCTTCTTTATCCCTCTCCACTCCACACAGGCTTTAATTAAGGTGACACATATGGATCTTAACCATATTTGACAGAGAGTAATGAATGAAGTCTCTACGCTCCCAGGAAAATGCCTCAGCATTTGCATGAGTTAACATCAGTATCATTCTGTGGATCTGCACCTTAAAATTAGGGATTTTTTCACTCAGGGAATGGGACTGGAACAGCAATTCCTGAAAAGCTGCCATTCCAAAGGGTTTCCTCACATGGAGCAGGATGAATTTTGGCAGTGCTGAACTCACACTAGAGTCCAGCAGAAGTCAGAGAAGGATTTTTGGCTGTTTTAGATCCTGTGAATGTGCACTTTTCTAAAGTGCTGGCAGTTAATTTTCCTGCCATTGCCTTCCTCTCTTCTCCTTGCTCATATAGAGCTCCCTCTAGTTTTCCTTTTATAGACTAAGGACAAATTTTCCTTCATTTGTAGAAAGCAGAACTATTTTAATGTATATATAAAATATAATAATAATATAATGCTGCCCATGAAAAGCAGGAAAGTCCGGTTTAAATTTGTTTCCAAGGAATTGGTCAGGAAAAGAGATAGTTTGGATAAAAGAGGTTTACTTTTGAGATCCCAGTCCTGGGAAATTTGTCTTCTGAGCTCCTTTTCTGTCAAGACTCAATATCTCACCAACTGCTTGCTCCAGCTTTAATCTCCATGCAAAACGGCTGCTGAGCACAAAAGTGTGTTTACATCAATCATCCCAGAAATGTAAACAAAACAGAAGCAGCCGAGTTATGAATGAAGAGTTGATTAGGAAGCGCCAGCGAAGATTTGTGATAATGAAGGGACGAATCGTGCTTGCTTGGAAATGTGCCAGCTACTTGCAATTAATTTTGCTGTCTGGGCAGCAGGAAACCTGCAGGATACAGGGGTAGGAATTGTCTACCCAGGTTGGTTTGTGGTTGCAACTACAGATCCCTCTGTAGTAAAGTATTTGTAATATTTGATGGCTCTGGACTGGAATGACAAAGGCACAGTAGACCTCGAAGGCCTGACAGCTTTTGACGTTAAATTTAGGTGTTCTAACCACAGATTGTTGTTTCTAATCCTTAAACCCCTGGGTTTCAGCAGAACTGCTCCAGGGCATGCCCAGAGTGGCTTTTTGGTGGGACTGCTAAAGCACCACCTCAATTCACAAAGTGGTTGGGGAGTGTTGATAAGAGGGAGTCCTGGACTGATCTACCACCAAAATCATCCTCTTGTGGTGGTGTGAAATGAACTCTGAGATTAAAAGTTCACTCTCAGTCAGTGGGAAAGTCCCTCTGGCTCACAGCAACAAGGCTCAAGGTGTTCACTCACTGCTGGGACCCCTGGGGGGACCTGGGTGACACTGGCTAGTGTAAATGCCCAGTTCTCACAGGAATTCAGGTTCTCAGAACAAAAATTAGAGCTGCAAAGGTGCCACAGCACAGGATATTGGCTTGGGAAGGAGATCTGGGTTTCAGAGCCTGCCCCATGAAATGGGGGACAAAAGGTGCTCTTCCCACTGAGCACATCTGCCCAGAGAAGCAGCTCCTGTGTGGGGCATTCATCAGTTCTGCTTCAGAGAGAGATGAACTGAGAGGGATGAGCTGGGAGAATGCAAGATGCAGAGGGTCCCTGAAATCACACTGCAAAGGAGTGACACGCCTGGACAGCAAAGCCCTGGTGCTGAGCACAGCTCCCAGTCCACTTAAAGAACACCAAAAACCCCAAATAAAACCTCCAGGAAAAGCACAGGGTCAGTGAAACAACTCCCTTATGCTCCTTAAACTCTAGAAAATGCCCATTTTTATCTACTGGCTGAAGTATTTAACCATTCCCCAGTGCAGGCTGATGATTAATCAATGCCCAGCCAATCAATCTATTGAATTCAGGAGTAACAAGCACCTCACGTGCTTTGTAAGAGCAGCTGAAGGAGAAGGATTTCAAAATAACCTCAAGTCTGAACGGGTCCAATGTTCCTCTCTATTACAGACAAATTATCAACACATTACAAAGGAAGTCTGGAGGTAAGATAATTAAAATGCAGAGTTTTTCTGGTTATATGATTAGGAGCATGAAGAAAAAGCAGGAGGTGAGAGTGTGAAGGTAAAGTAATAAAAGCAAACCAAATGATTCATTTAATTAAAGGGCTGATTAAACTTGAAGACTCATTATATCCCACATTTTTCATCAGCAAACATTTCTATTTAGGGGATTTTTTTCATTTTAATTGTTGAAGCTCTTCCACGTGGACACAATGGGTGATTTAGGGACACTGCTCCTTTTGAAATCTTCACTGATTAAAAAAATCAGACTTTTTAGAAGCAAACCTCCTTTTCTGGATGAATTCTCACTTCAGCTTCAGTCTTGTCATTCCCAAAAGATTCAGGGAGAGAAGACTTTGGTGTCACAAAATGTTAGGAATGCAATTAGATTTTTCTTGCCCTGTGATATTACTCAGATGTAAAGGATCTTAGAACCTACAGGCTGAGATTATAAATTCCCTTCCCCTTGATTTGTCCAGGTTCTATGGCATTGTAAACACTGTTATTGAGATGTCTCTTAGAGGGCCAGTTAATAACTGTTATTAGAACAATATTAAAAATTAATGAGGTTGCATTTAGTTGGTGCCAAGTAATTAAACAGAATGTAATTAAATGCTAAATATATCCAAAACTTTGAGGTTTGGGCTTTTAATGTGGGGCTTGTGACAGAGAGCAAGAGGGAGAAAGAAAGAGTCAAAGTCATGTAATCTTTTCTACTTCAGTCTTTTAATTTTCAGCCATTCATCCATTGAAACAGGCTCATTTCAGATTTCACTGTGTAGCCGACAAGTAGGGAAATTAAGTCTTTTCTAAAATGTGCTGAAACTGCCCCAAAACCTTGGAGACCTACTTCACTCCAAGTTTTAGTCAATTAAAACTGTTAAAAACACGGTTAAAACCGTGTGTGCACAACCATCACATACCCACACCAATTAATTGCAGGGTGAAAAATGAACCTTTCCTCAGGGGCACCTCTGCATGCAAAATTTAAAGCATCAAGGTCCAGAATCTTCCCCAAAATCTCTGGTCTGTAAAATTTTGCAGAAAATCTGCATAACACTGAAGCTATTTATCTTTTATGGTTTCCTCACAGATACAGCCCAAAGGCAAATTCTTGGTCCCCAGAGGTCAAAATGGAGCGAGAGAAAATCTGGTCCCTGGGATGGTTTAATTCCAGACCCCTGCCTGGTGTTTGCTGGGCAGAAACTGGAAATTTAAAATGTTTAAAATGTTCATTCTCTCCCTGTTCTTGGTCCAATAAGTGACAGATCTGGTTTACCCCTCCCAGCCAAGCACCGCTATTTAATGTATGCAGCAATCAAGTGAAAATGTGACTTACTACAGCCACAGAAGAATTCTGATTTCAATGAGGATTAATCCTGCTCAGAATCCTGCCTCAAAATCCTGGTATTTGTTGAAAAATGCCTACAAATCACTGCTGGTTATGAATGCATCAGTAAAGATTCATCAGTAAGTGAAAATTCACAGTGCAAAAATACACCTGTAGCACAAGATATATGTCATATTTTAAAAGTGATAAAAACCACACCATTTTATTGATAAAACCACTTAAACTCTCTCTCTCTGTGCTTCTCTTGGGACCTTTAAACTCAAATGACTTGGATAAAATACAAAAGCTCCCATTGATTTATTGATAATAGCAAATAAATAAATTTAGGGGAGAAAAATATACTTGGAGATATTATTGGCACTGAGGGAGCAACGATATCTTCAGTTTCCACAGATCTGCACAGAATTCTGCTGAAAATCTCTTCTGCATGTTCCTGGCCATGGTCATGACAGTGGGGAATATCTAGAATCAACATTTTCACTCCCTTGCTCTCTTTGGTATACAGGAAAAAACTCATCATGAGTATTTAGCTAAAAGGTGAATATTAAATGTATTTTTTCTTGGAGTGAAGCAAAAAGGATGTTTATGGAAACATCAGCTGTGGCTGAAGCTGTACCAGGTTTTCCTTTGCTTATTCCAGTGTTAACATGGAAGCAGGAATAGTTTGAGCTGCTTGATTTCTTAGGAGTGTTTCTGGCAGTGTATTTGCCTTGCTGACAAAGAACCCAATACACTACCCTGGACTTTTATTTTCCTTTTTCCTCTGTTACTTTGTTTATTGCTGGAGCATTTTAAAATATTCTTTATTGCAGATTCTGTGCTCCATTTAGGGCTTAAAGTAAATATTATGCTCCACACTGCTCCTAAAATAAAGCTTGTGTTGTAGAACTTACTGGCAGCAGACTGGGTCGTGTCTTTCATATTTCACAAATGTTATCAAGTCTCACTTAAAAGAAAATCATGGTCTCACAGCCTAAAGCTTGTTATTTTAAACCAAAATTTTTGGGCAAATCAAGCCCACTACATAGCAGTAAAAATTAATCTCCGTTCCTCCATCACTCCTTCCACTTGCTGTGCTCTCCAAGTGCTCAATAACAGTGTCTCTGCTGAAAGGCCACCCCACTTTGCCAAACAGGAGGAAAACACCCCCAAACCTGCTCCTCCTCTCCACTTCCACAGCCTATAAATCCAAACCACTGTAGAGATTTATGAGGGAAGAGACAAGAGAAAAAAGGCCCACTCTGGCACTTGGTTGCAGCTGAAGGTTTGTTTACAAAAATGTGATTTATGTCTCGGGTGACCACTCATCCATGCAGTGACTGCCCAGCCCTGTCGTGCAGGGTCACTGCTGCACGCTTTGCCATCACACATTTGAACAAGACTTTCATTCTCCTGGCCTAGAAACTTGGGTTGGGATGGAATTTCACTGAATTTCAGCCCTGGAATAAGAAGATTAATCCAGCTGTGGGAAAGGCAGGAGCTCCAGAGTTCAGTGGGAAGCACCAAGCCCCCAGTAGCAGTTCCTCTGATGTTGGAGGAGACCCTGCTTCCCCTACTGCCTTGGGAAGGCGCCTCTGGCAGGGCTGAGCTCCACAGGTGCCCCCAAACCCCCTCTCCTGTGCCCTGCGTGGGCATCCTGGCAAGCAGAGCCTTGACCCCACAGAGCCCTCCTCTAGCTGTGCCTCTAATAAACACAAAGAGCACCAGGAATTCACTCCATTAAGAGGTCAAGACCCACAGGGGAGCATTTATGGCTTCCAGAATCCCCTGCACTGCTGAGCTGAAGCAAAGCAATCACAACATAAAACCCTCGGACAGAAATTTGCAGTGGGGTATCTGTGACCTTGGGTGATGAGACTGGACACCAACTCAGACAAATACGAAGTGGACCAGTAAAATTAATACCACTTTGGAAAAATTGGGGTGGCTCAGGCTCTAATCTGGTTTAAGAATGAAAAACATTTTCCCTCATAAGCTTTCTATTTTTTCCCCTCACACGGGCGCAGTTCAATTGGAGACTTCTCACGCTGTGCTGCTGAAATAAAGTGACTTAATGTGTACCTTTAAACCAGGTCATTAATCTTGCATCACTCCACTCCTGTGTTTTGCCTTAGCTTCAGTTAATGGAATATTTAACTGCCTTAAGATGAACAATACACTTAAGTCAATGCTTCCCTTCAAGATTTTATCCATAATTTCACCCAAATAAAAGAACAATTGTTCAGTGGAAACCACTGGGATGTTTTCTTAACAGCATTTTACTTGTGAGCATAGAGTGAAATTCCATTTCAAAGCATGCCAGTGAAAAAGATGGGTTATCCATCCCTCAGCTTCGAATCCTGCCCAGGAGGGATTGCTTTGGTTATGCCAGGATACCCTGTGGCTTACAGGGCCCTAAAAACAAACCCTTCCCTCCCTTGGTTGTGGATGATAAATTGTTGGAAGGAAAGCACATCTTTGAGGACAGCTCTCCTCGGAGCAGCTGCTAACAATGATGAAATAGGAAATTCCCTCTCCGCTGCTCACGCACAAATTTCTTTCCCCACAGAGAATTTGGTTAATAGCAAACCTTTCCTGGCCAAAAGCTCAGCCTAATTTTTGAGGTCTCTGGAGATAACACCATGACAGGTAGGAAACAGGCTGTAGCACAGAAATTTCAGGTTTGTGGGCTATTTATGGGCTGCTTTGTCAGCCCCAACCATCCTCCCCCAGGATATCCATGGAGAGTGCCCCAGTGAGGAAAGTTGACACCCTGAGATGTGCTAGGATTCTCCCAATGACAGCACCACCAAAATGCTGTTTGGTGCAGATGTCGATGAGATTGTGACATGAGGAGCTGCAATGTGGAGTAAATCCCACCGATAATTTCCAGGCAGTTGCCTGGCAGCCTTGATTGGGCTGGGAATATTAAATGCACACCTGATCCAAAGGGAAAGCCAAGCAGCAGCAGTGCAGGGCTGCCTGGGGCTGAGCACCAGGGCTTGTTCTCTAGCCCAGCCCAGCATTCCCACCTCCAGCTGGCTCAGGGTGAGCTCTGGGCAGCTCCCCATGGTCACAGGGCCAGCAGAGCTGTCCTTGCCTGTCTGCAGAAGGCTGTGCCAGGAGCAGGAGCACATGGATGGGTATGGATGGCACAGCACGGCTCCCAGACCTCCCAAGGGCAGGATTCCTGCAGAGAGCCAGGACAGGCTTCACATAAATCACAATTATTGGGTTTTACCCTCTAAAGAGGGATCTGTCACAGTTCAGAGTGGGCCCAATGCCTCTGAGCCAGACGGCCTTTGAAGCAGCTCTCCAAGAAATCATATATTTGTGTTTGAGAGGAGAAATGCAAGCCAGAACACTCAAGTGCCTCTCCATCCTTTGCTGCTCATCCATCCCATGGGATAGTTCCCCTTCCAGTCTCATTCAAGAATGAATTAACTTCCAAAATTACATCACCCTCAATTTGCTGTAAGCTGTAGGGGGCTTGATGGCCCCAAGCAACAGGAATCAGCATTTCAAAGGGGTGTTTCTTGAGTTTATTTTTTACCTTTAAAAAAAAAAGGGAGACTGGGAAAGGGAAGCATCCAACAGATTTTTTTCTGCATAGGACCCTCATGATTATTCCTTAGTAGAGAAATCCTGTGAGGACGCAAACAGCAGCACAGCCCAGTTTGTGCCAGGGATGGAGCTGTTTGGCACTGCAGACAGGAGCAGGGGGCCACCACACTGGCCACCACGTTGCACTTGACATCTGCTCAGAGCTGTGCCAGGGTCCTCAGCCAGAGCCATCAGTGCCCACAGGAGCAAAGACCACAGAAACCCTCCTCACTCCTGCTCCAACCTCTGTAACCACAGATGTGCAGGAGGGGACGGCGCAGGGAGGGAGACTGTCAGAAAAACAGGTCAAGGCAGATCACTGGAAATGGCTTTCCTCTGGCTCTGGCTCCTGTGAATGAAAACATTCCATCTTTACCACTAAACTCTCTTGTTGGAGAGTCTCTGGCCTCTTTGAGGATTTACCAGGGAAAGATTTCCAGGACAAGTATGGCTATAATGCTCTTTTAGGTGTGGGAAACCACCCCAGGAATGCAACCTGGCCTTTCCAAGGCACGCTACCAGTGAGAAACCCTATAACCCAGCAAACTCCTATATCCACTCAGATTAACTCTTACATCAGTTTTGAGGACCCTGGCACTGTGGGGACAGAAGGCATGGCCAGGGAATGGCACCTCTGGCACTTGTGCTCCATTACAACCACTTAGTTCAGCATCCCTGCCACGTGGAGAGCTGCAGTTTGATCCACTTCAGTGCTGATTAACAGGCTCACAGTCTGAGGCACAAACCAGGCAGGGGAAAGCCCAGAAGATTTTGTTTTAAGGATTATAACAGTTTTGTTTCTCCTGCACAGAGCAATTTCACTGTCTCAGCTTTGTACGGTGAACAGAAAATGCAGTTTGGAGTGATTGGCTTCAGATTTCCAAGCAGCTGTTAAAAAAGAGCCCAGAAGTAACGGAACATTGCTGTCATCTGAGGGCTCTTTGGTGTTCTTCATGAAAGGAGCTCAGTTCAAAGAGGAACGAGCACCTACAACCTAAAATATCTCAGCACATTTGACAACCTCATTGAAATCTTCAGCAGAGAGGCTTCTTCTCAATTTTACAGGTGACAATTGAGGCAGGAAAAGTGGGGTTGTGAGGATGTTTCTTCCACTGATGTTCACAACTTCCTTTGAAGAAGTCTTCGCCCAACAGTTCTGCTCACATCCCAGAGCAGCAAAGCATTTGGGAACATGCAGAACCTTAGTACTGGCAGTTTTCTGATTAATTCTCTGCCAGTTCCTCACAGGACTCTGTCCTAAAAATATTGATAATTTGGGGCTTGGATTCATATGGAGCATGGCCCAGGGGTGAGAAAGAAAAGGGGCAGGGTGGTTTCTTATTTATTTCTGCTGTTTTGGTGGCATTTTCTGTGGCTTTGTTGAAGTGCTCATTAGCACAGCCTCGCCTGCCTTGTCATCTACCGAGGTAAATACAACAAATATTAGCATATGCGATGAAAATGCAAGTGAAGCACCACCCTGAATGTTCCTCATAACAAAACCAGAGTATGGCTGATGCTGTTGCCCCTCTTTGAGTGTTTTATGCAAAGATTCAGTCAGATATATCAGAAAAGGTGTTTGGGGTACAAGGAATTAATTAAGAGAGCACTAAAATGGTACCAAGTTCCCAATTCTCACAGCATAAATGGAAATATCACTCTAAAAGCACTGTACGTGGAATCCTTTGCATCCATCACCTTCTCTTCCACCTTTCTTTTTCCTCCCCCTCAGTGTTTTGTTTGTGATCTGCTTCCAAATCCCTCGAATTCTCCATCTGCGAAAGCACAAAATCGAATTTTAAAGCTAATACCTGATTCTTACTTTCGTGTATATTTTATTTTGCTGTTTTCATTTTTAGCTGCAGTGTAATTTTTTCCCTGCTCCCCCGAGAAATTTTGCTTGGAAACCGACCTGAAACCTCCAGCTTTTATTCCCTTTCCCTCCAATGTCCTAATCCTCATAATACATAATTTTGATATCTTCGTGGTTATTGAACTTCTTCTCTCTTCACCTCTGAACCGTCTCACTGGCTGGGAAATGGACTGAAATACTGATATTGAATCACACGCCAAAATTCACCTAAATCTCTGTATGTCCAAAACCAGCAAATTTTTTTTGTGGTGAATACAGGTGTGAAGGAAAGCTGAGTGGAACAAGCACAAGCAGCCTCCTCATTTTACAGCCCCTTTCTATCTTTTTTTTCTTTCTTTTGTTCACTTCCTTTTCTCTATAGGGGACCTCAGACCAGAGAGATTGTTGCAGTTAGAGGTGCTGAGTTAATTCTTCAGTTCATGCAGCCCATGAGTACAATTCCACTTTATTTAATAATTAATGGCCATTTCAATTAATTGAGCAGGAGTATCCCAGTTTAACAAGCTCATTTACTCAGAACTAAAGACTGGAGCCCTTTGCTGAACCAACACTCAGGGATCTGCCTTCCTTGTAGTGCCAGCCCAGCAGTTTTCCATCAGAATTTCCCATTTGCCTCACGTTTCTCTGACTTTTCCAGGGTTTTTCATACAGTTCCTCAGACAGATGAACCCTGCCTGCTGGTATTTGCAACTCATATTGAACAGCATTGTGCAACCATCATTCAGAGCTGTGCTCCCGTTCCTGCCTTCCTAATCAATAGCTAAAGCAATTGGCAGTAAAAGTCAAATAGGAAATTAGGGAAGTATAAGAGGTAAAACTGCCCTAGAATGGCACTCTCCAAGTCTGTAAGAGACTGATTTCATTACAAGTTATTTCCCCAGGTTTGAGCTTTTCTCAGTTGCTGGTGATTGACGCGGCAAATTTTATTTCCACGTTTAACAGATTTTAATCTGTGAAATGTTTCTGTATCAAAATGAACCTGGAGATGCTTCTTACAAGGTTTACCTGGCAATAAACTTGTGGAGACTTCTCCCAAGCTGGCCCTGAGCCTGTCATTCCAACTTTAGCAGCAGATTCTTGGGAACAGATAGAAATGCTGGGCCTGGTGACACATTTACAGTGCAGTAATTTCACTTTCTCCATAACCTTGAAGAATCCAGAACTACTCCCACACTGGAATGCACAAGTTTTGTTCCCATATTAAGCCTATGGAGCTCCAAGTGGGAATAATTAAACACACAATTAATATTTGGGAGCCCAGTGAAACTCCCACAATGAGAAAATACAGCTCTGCTCATACCCAGCTCTGATGTGACAAAATTGTCCTCAATACATAAAAATCTGTACAACAAGGTCTGGCAGTTCCTGAGCCAATCTATAGATGTACAACAAATACCATTAAAACCCCAAAACAACACCACCCAGCCTCTGTTCTCCATTCCTGACAGAAGATCTTGCCTGCGCTGAAAACACCTCTCAACAAAACCTTCCAGGATTGCAAATGAAAATAAAGTTAAGAAATGTTTGGACCAGGTCCAAGACTTTTTTTTAATCACTTGGGCCTGGATATTTCCACAGACACAGAGCTGAGAGCAGAGGGAACTTTACACACATCCATAACATCCAGACCTTTGAAAATGCAGGCAGGCTCCAACATTTCCAGCTGTAGCTGTTGTTACACAGCAGATAAATATAATTAATTTCCATCTTTGTCATTGTAAAATGATAATTTTAACCCCCCAAATTTATAACTCCTTTTATCTGACCTACCCTTAGCAGCCCATGCGCCAAGCAGAACATTGAAATATTCACCTTTGAAAGCTGCACTGCTCATTTTGGGATATAAAAGCAAAAACCTGCCTTTGTTGTCTATGGCAACATAACCCAGCATGGGGGAAACGGTGTTTTAAATCAGAAATCCAACAGTTTTCATTGTTAATACAAGTCTTAAAACTTGATTTAGGTAACACCTGCCTGTGTTGCTGCAGCAGGTTTGCTCTAAGGTACAAAGGGCTTTTCAGCTTTAACTAGCAACAATTAAAGTGTATTTGATGTTGGAAAACTCACCTCTCACTCTCTGTATTGACTTTTATAATCCACCAGGCTGAGCCTGTTGAGCCTGTCAAGTGATTATGGACAGGAGCACAGTGACTTTATCCTGAAAACACACAGGAAATGCTCTTGTTCTGGCAACTCAAGCTCAATCCTGCTCAATTATTCAGTGTTTTATCCTTACTGATGGTACAGACAGCACCACTGTGAGGGGGAGGTGAGGGAGGCTCAGGTTTGTTTATCAGGTACCACATACTGAATTCACACTCGTTGGGCAGCTTTGGACATGTTTTAAAGAGACCACCCTGACTGATCCCTTTAACTGGTGGTAGAAGCCATTTACAGCCATTCCTGTGTCTAAAATCCTTTTATTTAGCCATAAATCAATTTAATATCTGTTTAGGTCAATGTGAGAAAGTCCTCAAAAAGAGGAGCCAGGAGTTCCCACTGTGGCCCGCCCTGTTCCCCAGCATTTAGGCTGTGGCTGCACAGTGTGGGATCCCCCTTGAGATTAATGCAAACAGACCTTTAATAGAACAAGAATCCACAGCAAAGCCCTTGTAGCATTTGCTGTAAGGAATCAGACTCTGAATTAGCCCAACTCCCCCTGGGAATTCATTGCACTGTAAACCCTTCATCACTGCAAGCACCTTAAATATTATCACTGTTCCTCCACTGATTTGATAGGTGACACAATCCTGGAAATGCTGGAATGGACTTTTCCTCTCCTTTGCTTATCAGCAGCCACAAATGGTATCACTCCTGTCTGAGCAGGGATAAGTCTGATTGTGCTGAACAGCAAACTGAAGTCAGGAATCCATAGATTTTGTCCAGGAGTGTTTGTGGAGAGGGCTCCCATCCCCTCTGCAGTGCTGGAACGGGGCTGCATTTCCCCTCTGCCCAGATTTGCTGCCTTTGCTGGCACTTCATTATGTGCAACCCTTCTGCTGGAATTTGCTGAGGAAAAGGAGCAGGGCTTTCCTTTCTCTGCTGCTCCCGGGGAAATCCCAGGGCTGACAAATTGAGCAGGGTTAGAGAGGTCAGTAATCCCTGTCTGGAGACTACCAACATCCCTCCTATTAAACCACAATGTCCACACAATTAAATGATCACTTAAGGAGGAAAAAATCAGTCTTGCAGCTCACACTAACTTTTCTGGGAAGAACTTCACAAAGACTTAAAATAGAAGGAAGTAATTTTCTAGTTAAATATCTTCCCAATGCATTATTCTGTCAGCTATTATATCTCTGATATATCTGATTTTTTTTTAAAGCCCCAAACACATTAAAGCACGGTGTAAATTGGTGTCATGGGATAAATACGGAATGGACAGAGCTATGGTATGAAAATAAATCAAAGTGCTTTTTCATACACTTGATCTTAGCATGGGGAAGATGTTTTCTATTTGTAATATGCCCTCTGAATGCTGTTTCATATTAAATGATAATATAGAAACGTTGTGTAGCTGAGCAGGAGGACAAAGACAAGACACAGGATGTCAAAAAAAGACGATGTAGTCATGAAACCCTGCCCTGCTGCAGTCATTGTGAATTCTGAAGGTTGTTTCACTAAAACCAACACTATCAGAGCTAATCTTATATGTGATGGAGGAAAAAACCCAATAACTTCAGCTGAGCTGAATGAGTTGCCGTTCTAAAGGAAAAGTCATCCAGTTTTGACAGGGCCAAAAAAATGGTGAGGAAAGATTCTGACAAATGATGATAGTAAGTGAGGCAAGAGGTGATGAATGCAGTGCTTTGTGCCTAATTGTATGCCTGGAGTACAAAACCTTTATTTCAGGAATAAAGTGCTGTGAGAGCTGCCAAGTATCAAATCTATCAGTGCACAGCATCCCCCAGAAACTTCCATTTTAAGTCATCCAGACCTTCTGAAATATCTGTCAGGTTAAATGAATTATTAGCCCTAAGACAAGAAAGTTCGTTGCTTTTATTGCTCAACAGAACTATTTCATCTGATTAAAGTTCTGTTTGGATCATGTGGCTGCTTTGTCTCTGCCACACTGAATTATTAATTTCAAACCTTTCCTTTTGGTTATTGGGACTTTTCTCGTCACAGAAGTCTCACTGACAGTGATTTTCAGCTGCATCCTGAGCTCAAACAGTTTAGGTGAAATGAGAGCAAGATTAAATATTAGTTCTGCTTTAATTCCAGGCTTTACCTTTGTGATGCCAACACTTTAATAGAGTTGGCTGCTTCTTGTCACAGCAATCTCTGCTCCAGGTCACTAACTAATTAGCAGGACAATGAATGAGCAATTTATTGACTTGCAGGACAAAAGATGACTCAAATCATTAGGGTATGACTGGGGCAGTGGCTTGTGCTGGAAAGACTGTGCAGGAATTTGATTACTTGGAATTTCTACCCAAGAACCAGCACACAAACACAGCATGACCAGTGTTGGAGTCAAATGGCCAGAATGAGTAAATAGGAAACACTAAATTAATCCGGGTTAGATCAATGGTAGTTCATCCAAGATTGATCAGTTAGTTGGATGGATTTGTATCCCAAGTCTTTGCAGAGGTACAAGTCAAAGATACATTGATGACTTCTGCTAAATCCTGGAGGAAAACACCACATCACAACCAAACCCTGCAGCAGGCAGGTGTTGTTCACCTGCACCCACTCAAACAGCAACAACTTGCATTTTATCCCCAGACACAAAGGGGATTAAGTGTGAGATTGTTGTTTCTTTAATATATGCCTTGCACACGTGCCCAGTTCTGATTTTCCCTGGAAAAACTGTGCACGAGTGACCCTGGACAATAAAAATAGTTTGGAGCAGCACGGAGCCCTTCCCTGGCCAACTCTTCCTTCATTGCTTCACTGACAACTCCCTGGCAGCTTCCTTCTTGCTTTTTGTTTGTTTTCAAATGAAAACTTTGCTCCCCCCCATTTCTGCTAAGCGTGCCAGCCTTTCAACAACACCATTTTCAATAATTCCCTGAATAATATCTTATGTCTTCAAACTTTTGTAACACTTCAGCTTTGCAAGCTGCAAGGGTTTTTACAGCCTCCGAGGCTGCCACAAACCAGAGAATTCATCATACAGCAAAATACACTCTCAGATGGAGACTGTTCTTAAAAACAAGCCTATTTTTTTCCTGCAATGATAGCTGCAAAATAACTGGAGGTTTAAAGCCAAATGGACTTCACCTAGGAAATAAGAAACAGCTCTGTGAAAATATTTTTCCAGGCAATCACAGAACTCCAGTGCAGAGAGAGTGTGGAAAATCCACATTCCAGTGTAGAGAGAGTTCCCACCTCCCTGATTCACCAAAGTAACCTGGCCAAAATTCATTTTTAATCACTTAGGGAGTGGCTGGAAAGGCTCAGACCACTGCAGGTCACATTCAGCTTGTTCCTGGGTGACTCTTGCTGTTCCTGTAGTAAACTATTCAGTAGAGAAAGAGTTTGGGGTTTGGTTTGGTTTTCTTCAGTTCAGGGTGAGGGAGATGCTCTCATGCTTTGAAATATCAAAAGCAGGGCTTAATCACAAAGAAAAATGAATGGGAATGAAAAATAACCCTGGACTGGATGGCGTTCACTGCTCCCTCTCATCTTGTCCAGGATCAGGAGGAACGTGATTGCAACTCTGTGCTCCAGCCAGGCTGACAGCAGCCAGAGGAAGGCACTGGGAATGCCACTTATTTTGGGCAGAGGCAGAATGAGGAGCAGATGCCGTGTGCCAAAGCAAACTGATAACATTTCATTATTTTGCTGTGGTTTATAATGAAAAGGGAAATAAGTTTTGGGTGTCTATAAAGGAATCCCAGAAAATATTGTAGAATCAGGGAACGGTTTGGGTTGGGAAGGACCTTAAAGCCCATCCCATTCCCACCCCTGCCATGGGCAGGGACACCTCCCACTGTCCCAGATTGCTCCAAGCCCCATCCGAGCTGGCCTTGGGCACTGCCAGGGATCCAGGGGCAGCCACGGCTGCTCTGGGACTTCCACCCCAGAGCCTTGCCACCGTCACAGAGAACTTTTTCCTAATATCCCATCCAAACCTCCTCTGTGTCCGTTTGAAGCCATTCCCCTTCTCCTGTCACTACAGACCCTTGTGAAACACGGCAGCTTTATCCAGGACACCTTCAGGACTTCTCCTTTCCTGCACACTGAACAGAAACTGATTGCTTTTGGCAAAAATCTCATTAGCACAATCTCACTGCACTGCTTTGCTGAGAGTGTCTCCACATTACAGGAGATCTACTGCCATTAGGAGAGGGAAAAAAACCGCAGTAATTTGGTTTAAATTAGGATAAGAGATGAAAACACTTCATGTTGCTCTTACAAACTTAATCTCGTTCCCTGGGAAATTTTGCTTTCACTCCTGCTGAAGACAAATTGGGCTTTCTTACTCTTTTACTAAGTCCTCAACAATCAAATAACAGAACTGTTAAGTAACACATGATGAGCTAAATAATTTACTTACTGCTGGGCTTCCTAAGCAGACTTTTTCCTGTCTGAAGATAAAGGGCTGTCAGCATCCTTCAAAATCTGTTGCTTTTCCCTTGCCAGGAATACATCTGCTTCATCTAAGTGCCTGTAAATGTTGAGCTTTAATTGCTTGCTGGAAAATGTGCATGACAAATCTACAACCCAGATTTCTTATTTAAAGAACTTCCTGAACATCTTTATTAAGGAAAAAAACCAAAACCAAAACAAAACCTGCACCCCAACCCTGACTTGATCTCACGGCTGTACTTTTTTTCATACTGCATCAAAAGAACAGCAACAACACAAAAAACCAGTTGTCTCTGTTTTCTTCCAGCCTTATTATTCTACACTCCAGGTGTTGTAAAAATTAAATGTGTGGGCATAATTTTAACCACAAATATATAGGGTCAAGCAAATGATGGTAAATTCCCATCCTCTTGCAACCACATCGAGTTTTCCTGCAGCAGCCCTCCTTCCTCAAGCAGACACACAGAGTTAACACTCGGGAAGTTGTGGAGGAATTCCCTGGGTTTGCCCTCCTCCTGCCCCAATCCCGAGGCTGGAATCCGTGTTTCTGCAGAGGATGGATTCCAGCCCCCGCTCTGGGCACCGAGAGCCCGGCGGGGCCGCTTTGGTGCTGCTGAAGAACGAAGGGAGGACAGCTGCTGGCACAAACCCAGATCTGTGCATCAGAGGGCACCAGGATCACCCGGCCAGGCTGCCCTTTCCTATAATCCATCTTCTGTGTTGTAGGGGAGCCGTGCCGCAGCTGATCCTGCAGCCCGTGCCGTCCACACCGTCCTGGGGAATGCACGGAATTCCCAGAATCAAAAGATGCCCTGGACAAGAGGCCCAGTGGCCTCTCTGCTGTTTCCAGGTGCAGCTCCAAACTTCAAGCTTCAATCTTAATTTTGTTTTCCCCTCCTGTGTTGATTCTCAGTGGCTCAGTGAACCACTAAACGTGAGACAAAGGGACCTGAGTGACAAATTAAGCTGTGCCTCGGGCAGCCAACGTGGTTCTCTTTTAACTCCCATCTGTCGAGCACCAGCTCCGAGGGATGTGACAAAAAAGGGCACTTCGGTGCCTAAAAATTGCTTTTCACTCCTGCTGAGGAAGAGGAAGGAGAGGCTGGGCGGGCTCTGGGTCTGGAATCCAATGCTCAGGCCTTTAGAAATGCTGGGAAGGGGGATAATAATAGCAATAATAATAATAACAACAATAAAAACAATAATATATTATTTATTATCATTATTGTTGTTAATATTATTAAACAACCTATACATGGGAACAAAACAGTACCTTGGATTTTTTTTTTTTAATTATTTTTTTTTACCTTAAATGGATTCTGCAGAACTGAATTTCAGGTTGAAAAGGTACCAAGAAAACCAAAAATAGCTCAGGGCTGTGCTCCATTTGAGGTTAAAGTTCAAGAGGCAGGAAGTTTGTTTGGTACCCAAAAGATTCTTCTGGCAAGATTATTTCAGGCAGGGAACTTTCTGATGAAAGGTGATTTCAAATGCTTCTCTCAGGGAAGATTTCATGGCTGCAGGAAGAGACAAAGATGACAACAGAGTAAACAGGAGGATCTTGGACTTTCCTCTGAGATTTACTCCTTGGGCAGAATTGAGTTTTGCCTTTTCACACCCCTGAGAAGCATCACAGATTTCCCAGCCAAGAAATCCAAATTTGCCCTCTGTGGCACCTGGATTTTCTGAATTTAGATCCCCTTCCTTTCACATTATTGTGTATAAGCACATTCTGAAAACAATACTTTTGCACCCCTTCTTTACCTGTAAACTGAATTTAAACACTTGGCCACAGCAAACCAAATGCAGAATATTTCCAGCACCTGTGGTGGGCTCAAAGTACCCCAGCCCAGACAGGCAAAGGTCCTGAGAGGACATCCCACACCTGAGAGATGTAAACTGAGGACAGTTTTTATTAAAAATAAAAATCCCAGCCTGTGACAATGCCTGGGGAATAATAAATGCAGGGAAATGTCTGAAAATTCTCTGAGGAATTAGGATTTTTTACTTGTTTCCTCATGTTTTACCAACTTTTTCCTCACTAGTTAATAATTTATTGGACAAAACCCGCTCCTGCAAGTATTTTGCACAAGTTGCCATCTGAGAGATGTATTTTATTGTTTTCAGCATCACCCTCTACTATACACAATTATTGAAACCCTTTCTATATGTTGAATTGAGGAATATTTTGCTGCTTGGATAGGGAAATTTTTTTTTTTCAAAGCAACATCAGCTCTACTGGTCGTGCTGAAATATTAAAACATATAAATTATTTATATAGAGACAAATACAATGCTTTCTCCAGAGCATCACATACAAAAATTATACACAATACTTGATTCAGGACATTGAGTTGGTGAGAAAACATCCACCTGAACTCACTGCATTTCGTTTTCTTCTTTTTAAAATCAACGTTAGCAACAATACTATTGGAAATTGAGCTCAACACCTTGAAAATGGGTGGGGAAAAAAAATCCCATCAGCCATAAACATTGTCTGCCACTCACCAGAACAAAACCGAGTGCATTTATTGAAGATGAAGATGTGCTCTGAAGAAAAGGGAGCACCAGATTTTTATTGCAGCAATAAAGACCTTCATCAAATCATTTCTGAGATATTGTTTCAGCATTGGAGTGCTGAGTGTTCTCTGCAGGACAGCTGCAGAGCAAAATGCCACCCCAGAAAACCCCCAGCTCCTTATGACTTTCAGTGAAGTTTTTATTTAATTATTTTCTTTAACAGCAAAATGGCTTAATATTTACAAACCCTTCAAAAGCTTTCTAACAGCATGGTTTGTTCTATGAAAAGAATATTCTCATTTGTACTATTTCAGGTTTATTTCGGTTTTCAGCTGAGACCTGTTGAAGTCTGGATGGAAGCTACAGTTGAATTTTAGTTTTATTTTGAGCAGTTTAACTTATCACATATAAACCTGCAGCAGGGAAATAAATATCCCTCACCTTACCTGCTCATTTATTGCTCTGGAGCTGTCACACTTGATTAAAATACAGAGTTTTCCTCCCAGGCTGAAATCAGCTTTTCATTTTACGTGACTCCAGCCAGGGCTGAAAAACACCAGCCTTTGTTTCCATATTTACCCTTCCAAAGGGGTTCCCATATGGCCAGCTGGGAGCTAATCCCGATCCATAATTCAGCCATTTGCTTGCTCTTTGGGGGTGTGGGAATGGGACACTCTCCATCCAGGAGATGCCACAACCTGGGGCAGGAAAACCTTGGGAAAGACACGCTCGGAGTTGGGAATGCACTGACAGGGGAAGGGCCAGGACAAGGGGAATGGCTTCCCACTGCCAGAGGGCAGGGTTAGATGGGATTTTAGTAAGAAATCCTTCCCTGTCAGGGTGGTGAGGGACTTGAAAGGATTTCCCAGAGAAGCTGTGGCTGCCCCTGGATCCCTGGCAGGGACCAAGGCCAGGCTGGACATTGGGGCTTGGAGCACCCTGGAACAGTGGAAGGTGTCCCTGGAAGGTGGAACTGGATGATCCTCAAGTTCCCTTCCAAACCATTCCACGATCCTAGGACACACACAGTACTTTGTGGAAAAAGAAAATTTTAAATCTTTAAATTCAGCTGCTTTCAGAGAGATCACTGGGAGGATACAAACAGGGCTTTGCATAAAGGGCACAGAAATCCAGAAATCAGGAAAGGACATTCCCAGTCTCCAAACCAGCTGAGGAAACAAAGCAAATTGTGTCCAACAACACTTGGCAGATGTCAAGCATGGGCAGTGGTGCCTCAGAGGAGGCAGGCTGTGTTAATAATCCTCCAAAATGAGGTTTCTCCCCCAGCTCCACCATGACTTTGCTGCTGTAGAATTTGGGAAGCCCTCAGTGCCACCCATCAGGTGTGAAACCTACAGGGCTCCCTCGCCCGTTCTTCAGTCTCCTGCTGGCACTTCCTGCTCTCCAGTTAAACCAGGACTCTCCTGGATTATTGTCAGTGCTACAGGCAGCGCTTTGTGCTGCAGGCAAGAGGAATAACAACTTCCAAACAACTTTATCTTAACAGCTCTCTGTGATCTTTCGTAGTTCTGAAGACAATTTTGATAAAGCAGCTGGTAACTGGATTGAATTTTCAGAGCAATCAGTCTCTCAAATGGAAGAAAATACAAATAATGAGGGATAGGCACAAACTCAAGTTGTTTTTCCTTTGCTGTCTCCCTCATCCTCTGGCTTCTGTTCTCTGTCCCTGTTTATTTTTTTCAGGGTTGTTTCATATAGAACAAAAGGAATTTCAGGAACGTGCCCTCAGTACCACGATCTCAACAATTTCAGCTGCTCGGCTGCGCTGTAATCGGTGCTCAAACTTCTTTGAGATTCTCTGAATAAAGGCAGCTCCAAACAACTCGTGGCAGAGTCATAAAGCAGTAAAAATGCTTTAAAAACATCTGAACCCCATCACCTGGCACTGCAGCCACCGAGGGATCATCACTCGAATCACCCATTCCAAGAGACAGCACCGAGGAGCCGCATTTGTCACAAAGCTCTGCGCCTGCAGGAAGGGATTATCCAGAGCTGATGGTTTTACCCTAAACAGGGAAGGGATTTATGGAGATGTGCTCTGACAACGAGCAAATCCCAGCCATGGGTGATTGTGTGAGACACCCAGCCAGGGAGGCTTCTAGAGCCTGGGGTGACTCTTGGGTTCTTTATTAGCACTGCACCTGTGAAATGATTGTGTGGCTTGTGTGTATTACACTCGGTTTAAATACATCCAATCTGTGGCATTTCAGCATGTTGCAATCAGTATTTTAATATCTTTTCAATGATTTAGTATTATTAGTACTTATTATTTAGTATAATTTTTTTTCTATATGAATATTTTAGATTAATATTTATTGGGCTTTCCTGCCTGCCGCCCCTCCTGATTTTAATGATAAATTTCAGGCTGGGCCTTGTGTGGAAATCAGAATTTAAAACATAGCTCCTTTAGAAAAGAAAATGTTTCTAACATCAGGTCTTTGCAAAGCAGGTTTTGGTGCCTTAAGGATCTTAATGGCATCATGAGTTACAGGTTTCTTTAAATTTTATTTCTTTAATGATAAAACATTCATTATTCTTGACACAAAAATCTCTGGATTAGCACATTCATCTCAGCTCCACTAAGGATAAGGCCCTTCCATGCCCAGCTGAGGGATCAATTCATTAACTGATCAATGTCTTCTCATTGAGTCCACATTTCTGTCTGCAAAAATATTTTATTAAAAGTTTTCCAAACAATTTCACTAAAAAAGGGCATGAATCTTGGTTGGTCTCCACAGAAAAAAGTAGTATTTAAAGAGAATTAAATTCTACCCCCTCACCCAACTCTTCTGTGCCATTTCTTTAGAGATATTTAGTGCATGGGAACAGAACCGAAGAGGTAAAATGTTGGTAAAGTAAGATAAGCACCACCACAAGGTACAGACTTTGTTCTGAACTCTGATAAATGAATCCTAGGAACAGAGAATCATGGAATTGTGACTCCATTTCTCTATTTCTCTTGTTTATTTTTTCCCTGTGTTTTTTCTTTCACTTTTAGCAAATTCAAAGGGAAGAAAGAACAAAGAAACTGTTGCTAAGTGGCCAAATATTTGATTTAGTGCCATTTTCTTTGCAGAACGGGAGTCCTCTGTTCTGCTCATGCACAGAAATAATTTAATTTAACAACATAATAAACATTTAGAAAAGCATTAATATTTGATTAGGAGGTGATGTTATTATACTAATGCCATTTCTTTTTAAAAATACTGGCTTTAAAACAGTATAGATTAAACATCCAGAGGACAAAGTGTGAGCAGTGGTTGAAACTCCCTAAAATGGCTCGCAGAGTGGAATGGTTTATTGGCCCTTAAATTAGGGCAAATCCTGGATTTTAACAGCCCACGAAGAGAGCTTTAAAATGAAGCAGAGGCTGCCTGGTAATGGTTCAGTTTTGGTGTGTAAAAGGAGAGGTTGGGATGTGAACAAACGGAATGGAAAATTAAACCCACGAAGGCCCAGCTCCAGTCAGGAATCCAGGGAAGTGTTTGCTGCCAAAGCCAACAGCCTGACGGGCAGGAATTCCTGTTATTTGTAGTTTTGGTATTCAAAAAGGCAGAATAGGGAGCTGAGTGCAGCTTTCAGCTTAACCTCTGGGTTAGCAGCTGTTCTAGATTAGGTTTCAACCTGGTATTTGTGAAGAAATGAGAGCCATTGTGGTGCTGACTTCTGTGCCTCATCTCCCTCAGAAAAATCCAGTGGCAGGGGGAAGTTAAAAGAATTAGGAAGAACATTTAATTCTCAAAAAATTAAAATAATTAGGAAGAAAGTTTCATTCTCAAAAAAATTTTGGTCCAGAAAAACTTATTTCCAAAGTGGGAATTTACAGTTCTACCCTGATCTAATGTTCTTGCAATTCTCTCTTGCTACAACTGGTACTGGTTTTGCTGCCACAGTCTTTCATTCCAGCTCTGAAAATGCAGCTCTGTAGGGTCAGCACGGCCTGAACACACAAGGAACAGAGGAGATTCTCCTCTTAAACTCGAATTATTTTCACACCTGATGTGCAAAGAGGAGGTAACAGAACACAGGATGGCAGGCAGAGCTCTTCTCACTAATGCACAAAAATCACAGAAGTTCTGCCACTGCTGCCCCTGCAGTCACGGTTATTTATTTTCTCACATCCTCGTCCTGCCTCTTTTCTCTTTCCATTTCCTCTGGCCACATTTTCAGATCGACAACTGAGGACAAAATATTTTCAGTAGCTTTACTGTGAAGCACCTGGCATCCTTTGTTCCTCTCTTTAGGGATAATGTGCCTTTTTATGACAGAGGGGGGCTGATGAGGCCCTGAAATGATAAAGTCAGACCATTTCCACGTGGGAATTGCCAGCTGGAGAGGGGAAGACAGATGCTTGTGCTCAAGAAAAGTTTCACATGACGTTAAAAGCAACCATCTGCTTTTTCCTTTCTGTCCGTGTCTAGGAACAGCTTGTGTTTGCAGCTCTCAGTGTAACACATGGCAGTAACCTGCAGGACTTCGGGAAGCACCGAGCTCGTTTTCCTGCTCGCAGGAGGACACAGAACACATCAGGAAGGAGACGTTTCCTTCTGATCACTGTCTGTGTGTGCTCGGTTACGTTTCCACAACAGCTGCAGTAAAACACAACTGATGGGGATAAAACGGAGTGCAAGGCAGAGAAATTGATTTATTTTTCTGTTCAGGTAGGGCTGAGACTTTCCTCTTCTGCATGTGCAGATTGGCTGGTTAGGACGGGCAAACAAATGATTCCTCTGCTGGGAGTGGAGAGCGAGACTCAACAGTGAGGAACTTCAGTTGTACTGGTGATGAAAAGGTCCCAAACAGCCCCAGAGCTGCTCGGAGGCATTCCCTGCAGCCCTTTCTAAGGAGCATTTCATCAGCCCACCTTCAGGGAGTGATTCCCTGCGCAGGGCAGGAACTGGAGGTGAGCTGGATGGGAATTGCAGGAACGAAGGCTGGAAATGCTCACACCAAAAATTCCTGCGTTTGCTCATCTGCTCTGCAGCATTTCCCTCTCAGATAGATGATCCTAAACAAAATGCCAGCTGTCCAGGTGGAAAGTTTCATTTGCTTGGCTGTGAAGAATTCACTTTTGCTTCATGTTTTAGCAGAGCTTTCTTGTCTTTTCTTAAGCCCCTTCACGATTCCTTAAATCCGTGAAGAGCTCCAAGGGCCCAGCCCGAGGTGGGACTTTGCTGTGCCATTTATCCAGGACTTCCAGCAGGATACCCTGCAGGAACACATGGATTTCTGATTTAAGGGCCATGTCTTTGGCTCCCTGGTTTGGAGTCTACCTCTTGTTGGTTTTTACATTTCTGTCTTTGTAGACTTTCAGCCTTTGTGGCAGCCTGCCAAAAACCTGGCAGGATAAAGGACTAACAGAGCTGCTGAGCTCAAACAATGGATTTTTTTCCTCTGGACTGCAAGTCTGGCTGAATCTCTGGCTGAAGTGATGCACTTCAGTGAGTCTTAACAAAGGGAGGGAATTGTTGGGGGTGTTCCCCCTCCCTGTGCTGTTCCTGTCTCTTTTCTCTGTCTCCTGCAACCCGGGATGATTTGGGCTGGCACACGAGTGATCCCATATGCACCAGTATGATATCAGACATCTGCTGCCCATCGAGATGTCAGCTTCGTTTGACAGGAAAGCATCTCCTGACACATGCACAGGCACCAGCCAGAATGCTTCCTGACCTTTGGATATTTACTTGGAGGAATCAAATGCACATCGGGTAAAATCGGGATTATGATGAGTATGAAAGGATATGGTGGGAGTTTGTTCCCTTCAGTGGAATTGGGGATTCAGGAATATTTTATTTCTATTTTTTTGCCACAAAAGTGAACAATTTAGAGCAGGAATGACCAGGGAATTGTACAGCCACTTTTACTCCATGGTGAAAGGACAAATTCCAGCATATCCATTGTGTATAATCTGCCATCCAGTCATGGAATCACAGAATAATTTAGTGGGAAAAGCCCTCCCAGACCATGGAGTCCAAGCTGTGACTGATCCCCACCAGCCCAGAGCACTCAGTGCCACCTCCAGGCCTTCCTTGGACACCTCCACCACCTTTCTGGGCAGCCCCGACCACTCTTTCCATGAGGAAATTCCTCCTAAATATTCCTCCTTCTACTGTATTTCCACAGGATTTCTACAAGACCTGAACACAGAGAATTGGGGAATAGATATCACTGTATCACTTCCAGCTCCTCCAGATCCCTAGAAACCAGAAGGATTCCCCAAATTCTCTCCAGTGAGAGAGAAAACGAGTGATGGACCATCAGCTGTGCATAAATTCTGACCAAAAAATCACAAAAATATAATTTTAGGAAGGTGGCAGGAACCACAGGAAAAAATCAGCATAGGGTAGGATGGTAGGATTGGGAATACTGAGAAATCTCTTAAATTAAAGCTGGATGTGCTTAGTGATTTAGGTAATTATTTTGTCAGAATAAAGCAGAAATTGCATTGCTATTCAGAACCATCAGTGGCTGTCACATGGAGGAAGAGGAGGCCAGGATGTTGTACAGTGGATTTTGGTTGCTGGATTTGTACAGTGGATTTTGATTGTTGGAGGGATGGTACTGGGAAACCAGGCTGTTCAATCACCAGCGTCATTTAAACAGAAAAACAGCTAAAGAGGTGAAACTTTTTAATCTGAAGGAGCTCAGTCCAGGAAGAGAGGGAGCTGCTGCTCTAATCAGTTTGGAATGACAGGCTCAGGAATAGAAACGCAGCCCGGGTTTAAATGCCTTCATCCAAAGGTGTCACATCCACCTGGAATGTGCAGCCGGGCCTGGGGGAATGAAAGGGAAGAGCTCCGACCTAATGGGCTGAAAAAAGAGCACTGAGAGTGGAAACCTGCTCGAAAGTCACACCGAGTTCAGCTTTGCCAAAGGGCCTTGAGGAGTAAAGGCCTTTTCAGCAATATAAATAAAAGGAGAACGGAGTAGAAGCGGCCTCTGGCAGTGAGAATGGGCTCAAGAGCAAAGATAATTTAGATATTAACCCCAAAGTGGGGCTGGCTTCCATTTCAGTGCAGGGACAGGAGCAGAACAGGGGAATGTTCTGCAGTTCATCAGCAGGGCTTGGGCAGCAGCAAAGCCCCGAGTGTTTCCTGCACGTCCCATTAATCTCCATCCAGGAGCTGAAAGGAGCAATATTGGAGGCAGCAAGTGTGGGAGGCAGCCCTGAGGGAACCTCCTCTGCACAGGCACAGGCTGGAGAGCGGAATCCTTCTGAGGCAGAACCAGAACTGGGCTGTGACATGGATGGGGAGAGTCACCGTGGGAGGATGGGAGAGCTCAGCACCTTCAGCTGAGCAACCAGAATGCTGAGGTTATAAAAACCCAATATCCTTTTCCCATGGAACAGAGATAAGGGAGGGAGAATCGCTATTAAGCAAAAAAAAAAAAGGACCAAATAAAACAAAAGGCAGATGAACACATTGACTGGACATGAAATTAGGTGGGAACCTTCAAGACTGTCTGGAGAGTCATCCCTGGTTCAAGTGATTAATCTTCATTTTCCATGGTTATTTCAATGTTTGTGTGGTGGTTTCTCCTTCTTTAAATTTATGGGAAGGATGACAAATACAAAATCACAGAATCACAGAATCTTCTGAGGTGGAAGGGACCCCAAGGATCGAGTCCAGCCCTTAAGTGAATGGCCCACCCAGGGATCAAACCCACAGCCTTGGTAGTTTTAGCACCAAACATATCCAAGTCTGGAAATTGTCAAACCTTTTCATCAATAGAAAATTCCTTTTTTTCTGGAATTCTTTTCCTTTTTTTGCATTTAAAACCTAACTAATTATTGGTAGAAATACACTAACGATCAGAACAAAAAATTTTGAACCATGCTTAGAGTCTGATTTAACTTTTTCATGGTTTAAAGCCTGTTAAAACCCCACCATGACAGAAACATCCCGATTTAAGGAATTTGCAAGGATCAAACCCATGGAGTGAGTCTGAGCAGAGCAAGCAGCATCATCAAAGTGTTCACAAGGAGGGAACCACCACAGGCCTTTAACCCTTTGCAGCTCAGAGATACCTGGGGGTGTTTGGTGTTCCTCCCCTCCCCACCGAGCTGGGAACAGAGAGAAGTTCTCAGATAAACTTTTCTCAGAAAAGCTCAGGCTTTCATGGGTCAGATGTGAGCTCATTCCACAGGGCTGTGAAACCCCTGGGGGTTTGTCACAGTAAATACCACGTTTTTTGGCCAGCCACCATCCAGTTCCTCTGAGCAGCAGTGACAACTCTGCCCTGCCTGTGGTCGCTGCTCTGACACATCCTGGGGTCTGGAGTGCTTCACCCTGGATCACTTTGAGAGCTCTGCTCATTTCTTCCCCATATGTTGTGATGCCCTGGAAATAATGTGGATTGATTTAATTTGGTGACCTTTCCCATCTGTCAGCCCACGGTATCTCCAGCTTTCCTGAGCATCCCTGGCCCTGCTGAAAGGCAGGAGGGAAGGGGGTTTGGTGTGGTATCATGGATGTGCTGGAGCCTGAGGGGTTCCCTGAGGAACTGCAGTGCCAAGGAAAAGGACAGTCCACAGGAAAAGGATGTATTTTGGTTCTGAGATGTCTCACAGGCCCTTTTGAAGTGACCAGTCATGACTCTGAAATGCCTTGCTCATAAACGTATTTCAGAAACCTCCTGAATTGCAGTTATTACAAAAATACTCATAGGAATTAGAATGTGAAAGCTGATAAAAGACTTTATTTCAACAGTTTCATACTTTCTGCTACATAGATTATGCTATTAAAATCTGACAAGCTGGCAATCAAAATAAAACACTGGCTTTGTTCAAAAGTAATAAAGATTCAGACTCTGCAACTGTGTTAAGCAGCTCCAGGAGAAAAAGGAATAGTCTGAGTATTTGGTTCTTGCTGTTACAGTTTGTCTGGTCTCTATAGGCACAAATGACAGTGAGAACACTCTGATTTTTGCTTTGTCTGACAGATACAGTGAATCCAACCCAATGTGTGTGTTGAAATTAACCCATTTCATTTTGTCATCCGTGATAAAACAGATCTGTCCAGACAGATCTGCTCGAGTTCATGAAAGCAGAATTTTCAGTTGATATACTTAATAAAGAGAGCCTCATAAAAGTCAGAAAAACTCTTTAAAATGAACTGGGAGAAAAGAGGAGAAGCTCTTTCAGCAACTTGAGGCAGCAGTAACATACGTGAGCTGATTGGCAATTCCATGCCCCATTTTCACCCTGAATTCCCACTGTGCTTGTTCAACACAGATCTGTATTTGCAAGTGAGTCCTGCTGGTTATTTATCCTCATTTCTGCTCAGCCTCTGTCTGATATTTACAGATCTCCACGCAGCTGATAGCTGTAAATGCTGGGTCCATCAATGTTCTAACAATGGAGGAGATGCTCCGTTTTGGCTTCTCTCTTGTGCAGTGTCTGTTTTCCCACCTGCAAACAGCTCCTCTCTGACCTGAGCTGAACTGACCTGATCAAGGTGCTGAGCACAAACCACCCTGGTGCAGATGTCACAGAACCAGGGAATGGGTTGGAAGGGACCTTAAGGCTCATCTCATTCCACCCCCAGGGACACCTTCCACTGTCCCAGGCTGCTCCAAGCCCCATCCAGCCTGGCCTTGGGCACTGCCAGGGATCCAGGGGCAGCCCCAGCTGCTCTGGGCACCCTGTGCCAGGGCCTGCCCACCCTCCCAGGGGAGAATTCCCTCCCAAAATCCCAATATCCCATCTAAACCTGCTCCCTTTCAGTTTGCAGGTGGCCTCCTCTGGCCTTGCTGATTCCTGACAGAGTTCATGCTGCAGCTGCTTGTGAAGAGCAAACAGAATTTTTCCCCAAAATCGAGTTCTTTTTTGCTCTCCACAGTTCATTACCCTCACCATCAGTTTGGCAATTCTACTTTTCAGATTTAAAGGCCTTTTTTTCCATGTGGGAAGATATCAGCAAAGAATTCCTAATCCAGCCTGTCAGCTGTGTGCTGAAGAGAGTGATTGATGCCCTGAACATTCTGAAAACTCCAAGCAAGCTGTCTGTCACTGCTGCTTTGCCACTAGAGCCGTTCTTGACCCAGCAGTTCCTTCTCCACACGCAGGTGCTTTACTTTACTTTAATTTCCTTATAGAAAACAAAGGCACCAGAACTGTTTTGATTTAAGGAACATTTCAGGTAGCACCAAATACAGAAAATTTATTGCAGCCAGAGTAGGTTTGTTTGCTTAATGAATTTTAAAAAGAAAGTGTTCATGAATTATAGATTTGAATTTTGGTTCCTACGAACAAGGTAAATGTTTTGGGACCCGTTTTTTATTGTTGCCATCACACAGAGGAGGCACCAGAGGAAAAGTTCTTTAGTTTAAGAGTGAAATTCCCTAAAAGGGATGCCAGCCTCTGGAATAAATTCCTGGGAATTTTCTAATGAGGAGCCAAGGAAGCCAGGCACAAAAATACCTTTGGAAGATCTGAATAAAGATGCTGACAAGAGTTACCAGTTTTTAAAGATTAAATGAACTTCCCTGGTTAGAAGAAACATCTCCCTCCCCTCCAAAGCGTATCATTTTTGGTGATAGATTGATTTTTTTGTCAAGTTGCCCCCATCTCATCCATTATTAGTAGGCTGGGAGAGCTGTTGCACAGAGGAAAAAATGGGAGATGTTGAATCCTTCACCTTTCAGGAGCTGCAGTGCCAAGAGATCTGTAGCAGCTCAGTGCTGTAAATACGAGTTCAAACCCAACAATGCAGGAATGAAAGGAACTGGAAGTGTCTGTTCCATGGAAGTGCTGTGGAATTCTGACCAGGCAAGAGATCTCAGGGTGATTACAGAACAAGCCCTGAAGCTGTGGGCTCCTTGTGGGGGCTCAGTGGAGGAAAGCAAACAGGATTCTCTGATACAGGGAGGTGCTGGAGGAACAGCAATGAGATTCCTCGGAGCAGCCCTTTCCCAAAAAGCCAATAATGGTCACGATACTTCCAGGAGAGCCTGAGTGCAAGGAGTGGATAATGCAGCTGGGAAAGGACTGGCTGGGAAAAGGGACAGGGAAAAATGTGTCATTTTCTGCTTGGGAAGAAGTTGAGATGAGAGCAATGTGGGCAGATGAAATTATACAGACAAAGGGAGAGAGGCAGTGGTGCTGACGCTTAAAATGTGGTGGCTTGGGTTGATTGATACCTTGGGATTCACCTCCAGATCACCAGAATGACTCAGGGAATAAACAACATTGGCTACAGTTTCAAATCTGGCAATACAGGCAAAAAATCAGTTGTTTTCTGCTGCTCTTATGTAACAATCTGGGCTTGCTACAATTGCTCCTTTCTTTGCCCATAAAACATATTCGATTTTCAAAGCAACCAAAAAAGTTCTTCTCAGGACTAGGACAGCACAAGTTTAAAGGAAAAAAAAAATATATTTCCTTTATAAATTGATAAAAGGGATGCTTAAAACATCCTCGCAAGGTAACACAATACAGAGAGGAACTGGTTGGAAAGGGAAGCCAGCTCCCACTTCAGCTGGGCATCATTTATAAATTTGAAGGAATGCAGTCATAAATAAGCCAAGCCCAGGCTGGGCTTATATTTCATTTTTTATGATAAGATTTACATTAGTCTTGACTTGTAGTGGGGGCTCCTGAGCTCTGAGGCTGTTTCCTGATTTGGTGTGGAAGCAGCATTGTTATTCACTCGTGCTGGAAGGCCCACAGGCATGTCCAGAACCCAAATTAGTGGCAGTAGCCAGAGTCTGTCTGTGCTGGCAGAGACCTGGGGTTGGTTCTCTGAGGGCTGCAGGGAAAAGCTGCTAAAATCAGAAAGAGAAGCACAGCAAGGCCCGGAAATGAATAATCAGGGCTGACCTTAATCCACACATTTCACTTGTGACCTCATTATAGTTATTAGTCTTGAAACGGGCAGAAAGAGCAGGGAGTGAATATTTTACCATGGTTGTTGCAAGGAGCTTTGTGTATTTCCTCTCTGTCCATGTGTGTCTCCTCTTTATCTGTCTGTGCACGCTCCTGCTTGAGCCTGTGTGGCCTTTCCAACACAGATATTCCCCCAAAACAGCACAGATGGCTTCAGCAGCCAGCTCTTGATGTACTTTTGGGAGTTGAGGCACTAATAGCACCCGTTTGGCCACTGCCATATGTTTCTGTAAGTTAAATCCCCCAAAAAAGGTTCTGAAGGTGTAAAATCCCTTGGCTTCCCTGGCAAAGCAGCACATGGAGGTGCCTGAGCCTCTCTGAAAGGTGTCCAGAGAACCCAATGAAGTGCTGGAGTCCCATAAAGAAAGCAAAAGGGGTGAACTCACAAATAGTAGAAGATCCCAAAGGAAGCAGGTTATCCAAGACAACAAAAAGATGCATTGACACAAGGTCAGTGTCGAAGGAAGGAGGGTTACAAGGGAGAAGTTACTGTTCTGTGCCACTGCTGGCTGCCACGGTGTCCCCAGAGGCACAGCCCACACCCAAACTCCTGTCTCCTTCCTGCAAAGCAAGGAAACTGGGGAGCTCCATATCTCTGGTGCTTGTGTGCTTTCAGTGGAACCACAAAGAGACACCCCCAAAATAAAAAACTGACCTGGAGTAAGACCAGAAATTGTTCTTCAATACCCAGGGAACACTGCCCTGTTGAGACGTTGCTGGGTCATAGGGTATGGATGTGTCTGCCTGGGAGGTGAGGCACGAAGTCCTCCAAGTCTCCTCTACTCCCATCCCAGCTTGCCCAGGAAATGGTTTTATCTCTTCACATCATCACTGTGTTGCAGGAACCCAAGCCAATTCCATCTGCTGCTGTGTGGAGCAGAAAGGGACATGTGAAAGATGTCATCACTTCAGCATTCCAGAGGTGCCAGCTCAGGCTGAGCTATAAATCAGGGGAGGCTTCTTCCTACAGGGAGTCTTGATTTCAGATTGATGGCACTGCTTCTTGGAGCTGGGAAGGGCAGCACATGGCACCCACTGATTTCAGGGAGAGCAGAAACAGCCCCTTGTTATCCAGGAAGCTTTTTTTGCTGGAGGATGTAAAGGAGAGTGTTCTACAGGAAATGTAATAAAGATTAATTGGTGCAAGTAAATTAAAACATGCAGGTGTGGAGAAGTCTGTTACTGCTGAATCCTTTAACCAGTGAAGGCAGAGTTAAACCAACTCCATGTTCTCCTGTGTGGGCACTCAGGTTCCAGATATGGTGGATTGAGAGAGAAATTAAAGACTGCTGAAATAAAAAAATCCCAAACAAACCACATCTCATCATGCATTGTAACCGTGGGTCAGGCAAAGAAAAACTCTCGCTGGTTCAAAGAACTGACCTAAGTCTTTTCTAAGTTCAGTCTCCTAATTAAAGAGACCAACCTTAGAAAAACCATCCTATAAATGAAGACTACCTTAGGAGACCAGCAGGCTGGGGTTTTTTTGATGACTGCCTGGCAAACAAAGGGATAAATCCACTGTTCACTGCTCAGCGCCTCTTACTTCAGGTGATTCACGCCAAGAGGAGGCCAGCCTCAGGAATGAGTTGCAGTAAAGCTCTGTGGAAGTGTCCAAGGCAGCCATTTTTCACCAAAGACAAGCAAACTGCTCTTGCTCAGAGAGCTGATGTTCATCTCCAGACTGGCTGGGCTTTGAATCCTCTGCAGAGACTTCAGATGTCTTTGTTCAACTCTTCCTTCCCTTTGCAGAGCCCATCTCACAGAGCTCCAGTCTGGCTTTCTCCTCTGTTTCATGCTTGTTTTACAAGGTCCGAATTCTCCTCAGGTTATTGGGTTTTAAATGGACTGGGTCAATACCAAATAATCTCCATTCTAATGCACAGCAGCAAAATTTTATCCCAAATCAGTCCACATCTCCTCAAAGTGCCCCTTTCATCAGCAAGTGGAAGAGGGAATAAAATTATTGCAAACATCTTGGTTAAGACTGCATAGTTAATAAAAAACCCCAGACAAAAACCTCTTGTACCATTTCTTTGTCTGGTAATTCGTAGTTTTAAATTCTTAAAACACAGATAATGAATAGAAACACAGCAGAGCTGGTTTTAAGCACAGCATTACAGGGGTGTTGGATGCCAGCTGGAGCCTTGTGGATTTTAGTAACGGTCTGGTTTTCAGAGGTTCTTCAGGAATTAGCCATTTTTTATAAACTTTTAGCACAGAGCCAGCCATAGAAATTTTACTCATTTTGAGTGACGTGTTTGAAAGGAATTGCTTCCCAACAATGTCTTCCAGGTCACTGCAAGCTGTTGGCACCCCAAAGAAATATTTCCTGCAGGGACAGGGGATTGTTGGTGATCAGGGCTTTTAAACTCTCTTTGGGTTTCTATGGATGGTCTATAGGGGAAATGGGAATTTCAATTTCACCTCCCGGGGCTTGACTGATTTTAACTTCAAAAATCAGCCAGCACTTGCATTAAAAGCTTTCAGCTCTTTCCCCCTTTCTTTCCAAACGATCAGTAAGGAATTTAACCATGTGTTTAACAGGAATCCATTAACACAATTCCATCATCTCAAGCAGATGTGCCAGAGGCACTGGCACACTCTGGGTCACTGTGAATAAACATCCCTGTCCTTGCAGCCGGGTCCTTGCAGCTCTCCAGAGGCACATCCAGTGCTCTCCTTGGCAGCAAGGACACCTGGAGTGACATGAGCTGCCCCTCCTTAAAGGCCTCCAGAACACAACACAACACAACACACACAACACACACAACACACACAACACAACACAACACACACAACACACACAACACAACACACACAACACACACAACACACACAACACAACACAACACACACAACACACACAACACAACACAACACAACACACACAACACACACAACACAACACACACAACACAACACAACACAACACAACACACACAACACAACACACACAACACACACAACACAACACAACACACACAACACAACACACACAACACAACACACACAACACACACAACACACACAACACACACAACACAACACACACAACACACACAACACAACACACACAACACACACAACACAACACAACACACACAACACACACAACACAACACACACAACACAACACCACACACAAAACACACACAACACAACACAACACACACAACACACACAACACAACACACACAACACAACACCACACACAACACAACACAACACAACACACACAACACACACAACACACACAACACAACACAACACAACACACACAACACAACACAACACAACACACACAACACAACACACACAACACAACACACACAACACAACACCACACACAACACAACACAACACACACAACACACACAACACACACAACACAACACACACAACACAACACACACAACACAACACCACACACAACACAACACAACACAACACAACACACACAACACACACAACACACACAACACAACACACACAACACAACACACACAACACAACACACACAACACAGCACACACAACACACACAACACACACAACACAACACACACAACACAACACACACAACACAGCACACACAACACAACACAACACACACAACACACACAACACAACACACACAACACAACACAACACACACAACACAACACAACACACACAACACAACACACACAACACAGCACACACAACACAACACCAGCATTTCCAGAAAACAGCAACAACCCTTGATTTTCCCTCTGTTTTCCAGCACTTGAGTAACTTCTCCTGGCATGGAGCCAGCACAGCACTTGTGGAGATAAATTCCAGCTTTGAGTGGTTCCACTGCACTCAACCCTCACGTCTCAAACCCCACCAGAGCCCAAATGGGATCAGGGACAGTGAGAAGAGGAACAGGCCACCCTGACATTTCACTGGGTGTGTTTAACAGGTACCCAGAGTGAGGAAGAAGCACCTTAACATTCAGAACCCTCTGTAAAAGAGTCAGAGACCAATAACACAAAGAATTGTAAGGGGGAAACTCAGCTGGATGCAGGGATGAATCCCAGAGGTCTTGGCGTTGTTCTGAAACACGGACCAGGCTGAAGGAAATGAAACAGAGAAATCCATTTTAGGAACCACCAGAAAGTTTCTTTTCAGTAAATACCTGTCAGTCAAGCACGGCTTTTATCACTCAGTTGATGGCAAATCTATTTACTGCAATGTTTTTCCCACCTAACTGAGCCCAAGTGCTGCTGCTGCTGCCCTCACTTGGCTTCCCCAATAAATGAAATGGAGCAAATCTCATAATTGCTTCTGATCTAACCTACTCAGAGTTTATTTCCCATTCTGGCTTTCAAATTCAGGTATTCAGATGTTCTGAATCGCTGCATCCACACAGCAAAACCCAGGGGCACAAAGTTAAGTTGTTTTTACAAATCGTCCTGGAGTTCTCCTTATTTCAGTGATCACTTTGCTCTCCAAAACAGGGAAATAGCAGAATTTCTGCAAGTGGGGGCTCAGAAAATCAGGTTAGGAGTTGGGAAACTGAGGGACACAAGTAGTGATGAGCTGCCTGCACACAGGGAGTGTGTGACAAGAGCATGGGCACATCTTTATTTTTCCCTGTCCCACCCCCTTATTGCACTTGAGAAACTTCAATGCAACAGGAATTCCAATGGAAAATGAATTTCTTTGTTGCAAAGCCTCAAGACTCAAACATCATGTCAACCCAGGTACTGAAAAAGACAAAATCCCTGTGAAAATTGTAGCACAGAGCCTGCAATTAGTTGAGGCCTTTTTTTCTGTGAGGGGGAGAAGGACCAAAGTGAAATTGCATTGGCATCTTTACGCTGGTGTGTTCTAACTCTTGCGAAATTATTTTTGGCACCCCTCATAATTATATAATAATATAATAGTATTCAAGTAGAAGATGCAATTTTGTAGCGATGCCACAGGTTTAGAAAATAAATAATCTGAAGGAAAAAACCACCTCAGCACAGAGAAATGTCACCCATATAATTCCTCATTACCTTTGGATCTACTTGGAAGAGCTCAGAAACCATTTATTTCTGCTGTCTTTGGTTGCAGTTTAGCATCAGCATCTCACCAGTGAGCTCTCCTGGGCCAGGAGCTTTGTCAGGCTCTCATGAAGGGCTGAAAGGTTTCTGCAACCTCTGATTAACCTGAGCTCCTGGCCTCTCTGCCTCCCCACAGGAGCCTCTGGGGACACAGCAGTTGCAAGGAGTATTCAAAATCAGGTAATTAGACAACGAAAGGCCACTGCTCACAGTAATTAATACAAGAACTGCTACAACACTGGCTTGGAAATTGGGCAATTAATGAAAGTCTGGGTGGGAAATTTTTACAGAGTTCACACCTGGAGTGGCAAGTATTTTAACTTTCCTTTTAGTCTTTCACAAACTCATAATGGATAACAAGCCAGGAAATGCTCCTCTGGCCACTGACACCTTGTCCAAGGTTAGATTCATCGGCTTTTGGAGTCAAAGTTCCAATATTAATTTATGTCTGATTGCTGGCACAATTTACTTCCCCTTTCCCTCTGTTGTTTTAGCCATTGTTTTTGGTCCAGGCAAACACCAAAACTCCTTAAATAAAAGATCCTCTCCATGTTTTCTTTGGTTTGCACTGGAAGAAAAATATGGTGGTGTCCTTTGATCTGTTATTGGACATCAGATTTTCACAAAACTTACCCCAAAGCTGTGATTTTACAAGGAAACCAATCCTCCAACGAAGCTGCACACCCTGGACATTCCCAAATGTCTGAGGTTTGGCTCAATACAACAAAACGACATTTTTAAGAAAGTTTCTTCCTCTGAAGCATTTGACAGGCCCCCAAGTCACATCTCTGCAATATTTTAATCCTGAGGCACAACAGAATCCTTCGGGAGGGGTTTATGCCACCAATAACAGATCCTGGGAGACCCAAACTTAGTTCAGAATATTTGAAAAGGTCACAACTTCTTTATCAGAAAATTAAGTTAACCCTGAAGCAAGGAGTTTCTGGTGGCTTTTAAAGCTGATATCTCCCTCAACTACTCCCTCAAGACTCCAGTGAACTCCCTCTCATATTTTCTTGTGTGGTCCCACCCTGGCTGCTGCTCAAGAGAACAGAAATGGCAGAACAGGGCATCACACAGCTCCAAGCTGCTGCTGTCCCATTAGAAGCAATTTCCTCATGGTTTACTTGGTCTATCACATCCCAAGCTCTAAAAAACTATCTGCAATTTAGTATTTTAATGTCATTTGGGAGGAGGAGATGAGTTTTATTCTGGCACTTACGCAGAAAATTGGTGCCTAGCGAGAGAAAACCTGAAAAACGTGGTTGCAGATTTATTTCTGCTGACAGAGGTGGAAGAACATTGTTTATTTTTATTTTTTTCTAAGGACAACAAATGCTTAGGAAACTCCAAAGGCTACCAAAAGAAATTAGAAATTCAGCTCAGCTCAGTTGATTTGCCTTTTAGGTACTATCAGACAAGCCGTGTTTAGTGATAGGAAAAGGTTTAAATGGAAGCTGTGCTCCCCAGTCCATATGGCTCAGCTGGAGTGCTCACAACACGCAGACACAGAGATTCCTGCTGTTCCTGAAAGGATGAGAAGCACAAATGGATAACCTGAAACATGAAAAGATCACAAAGGATGCAAATCACTGCCAGGCAGAACATCAGGTTGCAGCTGCTTGCTAGGAGGGAGGAAATGGTCTCCAAAGGAACAGATAATTCTCCTTGGTGGGGCTGGTGCATCTCAAAATCTTGGATTAAATGAGTGCCTGATGGAGTACAGAATTCCTTAGCATTGTACCTGTGCCTGCTTGTCCAAGGGATGCTGGAAAAATCAACCTCTCACCAGGGATCCCTTGCTGGGTGCATTCTGAATCCAAAATAATTTACACTGCCTATTCCAATGGACTAAGCTCTCCCTATTTTGGCTCTCCAGTCACTATTACCCATGAACTGGATCCAGACTTTCTGCTGGAAAAGCTAAACCAAGGCTGGATGCTTGCTTGTACATAAATCTTGATGCTAACCCAGTATTGCCACGACTCAGATACAGCTTGTTACCACGTTTGTTATTTAAGAGATTATTTGACTGAAAAAAAAGATCATAAGTTTGGTTGTGTTTGATATAAAGAACCCCACAAACAAATCCCACTGAGCCTGTTCTGCAAACATGCTGAATTTATGAGGATGAAAGGCAAGGCAGGAAAAGGTCATGCCTATTAATTTCAATCCTTGTGCAAACCCAGCATATTCCACACTTGCCTTGTAAGATTTGTGGCATTTGGGTAAATACATTTGTATTCCTTTCATGCTATTTACAGTCTCCATGCTCTGCCTTGCTAAGAGCACTGCAAGTGGGATCCTTTGCAATTCCGATGCACTTCAGTTAATTCAAACATGATATTTTAGGTTTATAACTCACTATTTCTGTCACATTAGCTCCATTTAACTTGCTGAAATCCCACATAATTTGACAGGTCTGTTGATAGGACTGGACATTTTTATGCTTTCCACTATGAATTTGTACCTTGACATCGCAATAATCTGGCAAAATCCTGCGATATGTGAACAATTAGAACGGAGTGGGCAAGATTTGAAGGGAGCAGGACACCCCCATCCCATCAGCACAGCTCTTCATGACTTCAGCCACACGATGGGGAGAGGAGCTCCTCATGCCACTGCCAGCCCTCTCCACATCCTGTCCGTATTCACCCCACAGTGAAAATAGGAATAAAAAAGTCTTCTTTCATCTTAGGATAGAACGCAGTGCCTGGCAAGCTTCTGTGTGAGTGCAGAGAGGAGAGAAAGCCCAGCACAGCACGGTCTGGTCCCAGCACACTCATCTAAGAGCAAAGCCAGGTTCAGCTTTCGGGTCACTCACAGGGACAGGAGAGTGACTGGCCACCACAGGCAGGATATTGTCCCTCTGCGGTTCCTCACCGGCTGGGGCAAGAAATCAATCCTGCATGTGAGGATTTATACACAGAGGTGAAGGAGTTTGGTGCTCGTGGCAGTGGGGAAGCTGTGGGAGAAGGAGGTGAGAGCAGATCCATGTGGGACGAGCCTGAGGACTCCTGAGCCTGAGAAGTGACAGAGTTCAGGGTTTGTAACCACGCTGTGAGCAGCGCAGGCACCCCAACAAGGCCATGGAAGGAGGGATGTGGGGATGTGAGAAGCATCAACAAGGCCATGGAAGGAGGGATGTGGGGATGTGAGAAGCATCAACAATTCCTGGGGGCTGGAGCAGCTCTGTGGCTCGTGCTGCACGCAGCAAGGCACGGATTTGTCATCTCACCTTCCCTGGCAAGCCCCTGCTGCTGAGAGAATGTCTGATGGCTCAGCAGAAAGGCAGGAGCGTGCAGGACAGGAGGGGAGACACTGGATACACTCAGGCTGGGAAGGAACTCAGCGATGAGATTAAGAGCTAATTAGGGACGCTTGTACAACACTAATCCTTTAAGTGGGCACGGATGAGTCGGTGTTCATCAGCTCTGCCTACAGGAGGTGGGAGATGCTGCTGAGGAAATGCTGCTGATGAGGAAATGCTGCCGAGGAGGAAATGCTGCTGAGGAATGTTTTCCTGCTCTGCCTGCACCAGGATTCACTGGTGAGGACTCTGTTAGTAGATGAAGGTGAAATAGGAGCTCCTCCAGCAGCTGATGGGGCTGTCCATCACTGCAGGCAGCAGGCACGGTGGGATGGGTGCCTGTGCCTGGGGAATGCTCTCATTAGCACAGGGAGGACCCGGTGAGTGAAGCACTAAAATGAAAATTTGAACACTAATTACACAACTCCCTGACATACCAGTACCAACAGCAATTTGCTGTTCCATCTTCATTTACTAAACGCCAAGCCCACGCTCATTAATTAGGGATGTGATCCAGCCAGCAGCACAAACAGAGCAATTTTACTTGGGTGAGTGTGTCCATTGATTTCAATGTCATCTGCTCCTGCGCTTGCAGAACTGGATACCACAGACACAATCTGGATCTAACTGCAGTCCTATAAAACATCCCCTATCTGAAGACAGCCTCCCAAGATCAAAACTGCCTTAGTTCTGCTGCAGAAAAATCTATATGCATGTGGATTCAGACCTGTTTGTGTATTATCTCATTTTACATTGATTTTTTCTGAAAGAGCTTGCAACTATTTACAGGTTCTCGGCCCAGGGCTGGAGAAGGGATTGGAATTGGTGAGGCTATGAGTGCTTTGGGGCTACGTTATAAATCTAAAGTGACTATGAATTAAACATTGATGGTTTTGCAGCTTTACTGACTGTCCTGTGAGTGAATCTCAGAGGTCAATCAGTTTCCAGAGGTGACTTCCCCTCCACAACCCCACACCCTGAGATCAGCTCCATCCCCACGAGCTCCAACCCCATTAATTCATGCCACGTAACCCAACTCAGTGGTATTTACACCCTGAACTTGTTCTGGAGCAAATGCATTTACAGGCAGGGAGGTGCAATCCAGCTGCAGATGAGGAATTCTGCTGCTGGTGCCTCATCAAGAACATCACATTTGTGCCCTAAACACAGCTCCTGTGGTTGATGCTGATTAGGAACTTCATTGGGGTCAGACTGGCAAGAGAAGTTCTCCCCTTGAAGATCCTCCACGTGCAGCCACTCATGGGGGTTTGATTTGTGCCCCCAGTTCACTTCCTGGCAATTTTCTGCAGGTTTTGTGCCTGCAAGTTGTTCTCCTTGGAGAGAATTTCAGTTCTGCAATTCACAGAGCTGGAAATTCCCTCAGGAACAGAATCTGGCGCTGGTGTGAATGCTGGAATGCCAGAGCCCAGGCTGTGGGGAAGAGTGGATGTGAAATCCAGGTGCTCTTTCCAAGCCCAGCCTTTGTGCTGTAGCACCAGACTGGAGGATGATCTCTGCACTGCTTTGGAGAGAAACTGGATGTTCATTTTTGTGGCACCAAACTGCGGCTGTGGGAGCTCCCATGAAGACCCTGGGGGTCCTGGTGGCTCCTGGTTTGGGAGTTCTACTCAAGGGCTCTGGGCCTCACCCAAATGACAAATTCACATTTGCATTAAGATGCTCTTTTTTGATTAAATCAGTGACCCGTAAAAGAGGATGTGTCATGAAGACCCTTCTCTAATGGAATTAATTCAATAGGTCGTGCTTCACTGAAAAATAATTTTTCAAAGGGAAAAGGCCATTTTAATGACATTTATTTCAAGTTTTATCCAGGGTGTTTTAAACCTCGTGGTCTTAATGCCATGCTAGTTCTTTTCCTCCCAAGTTTTGTTGTTTTCTTGAGTTGATATTGTCACTTTTGCTTCTACAATGAAGATCCAGAAAGAAGCACAAGGTAGACACCAAAACTAAGCCAGGGAATCTACTTCTCATCTGGTTTTGTTTCACACTTCTGGTAAACCTAAAGACCTGAAATTCTTCAATTTAACTGCTTTGGCTTCTTAACTGTGGTGATTCTGTAATAAATATTAGCCATGAGCAGACCAAAGTAAAGAAATATCAGGGGAAAATTTTAACAACCAGATTCCATTTTCAAAAGAGAATTAGAAGCTTCATTGTCATTCCAGTCAGACTTGTATCTCCATGCACCTACTTTTTAGTTTCCAGGAGCACCTGATCCCATTATTTTTCAATGCAATTTAAGCTCCTCAATCACTACAACATTTTAAAAAAATCTAATTTAATTTCTCTCTGCTCACTTTACCCTTCCCTCACTTGCAGCCCCAAGTACAGGCATGGGAATGACTGACAAGATTCCAAGTCAGCTGGGAACACCCAAATTAAGAGTTCTCCACCCAGCACCTCTAATTTACAATTTCATTAGAAATGATGGTACTTTGATACAAAATAATCCTGAGAACTCCTTGTTCAAAACCCCTTGAGGAAACCTCTGAGAGAGGGCTCTGGCAGGTGAATTAAATGTCAGGAAGTGAGGGGTGTTACTTTACCTCCTGCAAATCAATCACGGGGCTGTTTAAAAGGTCATTTGTATGGAGGTGGAAGTTTTTAATGTGCCTGTTTAAAGGCAGCAACTGTTCAGTGCAGAGGCAGAAGTCCGTGGAACTCCTGAATACCAAAAAACCACTCAGAGCCTTCTCTGTAAGAACCAATTGCCTGCTGATTCCCCAAATTTGATGAATTATTAAAGGCAATCAAGGATTGATGGGATTTACTTGCACCCATTTGAGCTAGCAATAAAAATACAGAGTTTCCCTTTCCAGGAATATTTCAGAACTTGAATTTTTAAAGTGATTTTGCTCTGAAGTGAGACATGGCTGGTTTAGTTTAATTGCAATAACAGGAGATCAAAATGGGATGGAGACTTCACCACCCACCCAGGCAGCCCCTTCCAACACTTTATTTTGGTGCAGCAGGAAAAATCACAGGAAATTTCCAATCATGTTCTGCCATGTGGAAAAGAAAACCTTCCACTCATCTACAGCCAGTGCCAGAATATGCCAGCAAGGGCTGAGGCCTTAATGCAAAGTGAAAATATTAAGAATTTCTCTCCAAAGGCAATATTCCTCCTGCTGAGCACATTCTGCCTCTTCCACTTCTCCCTGTTTCTGAGCCGAATTGAAATCTGAGTCCTTCAGAGCCTCACAGAAGTTTCATCCCCACTCCAGCTAAGGAAGACACAATTCCTGGGAGCAGAAGATCACAGCCAATTGCAGCTTCATCATTGATGTTGCAGCTGGGAGGGGAAATCTTGCCCAAATATCCAGGCACGGTATAAAAGACTCCTGAAACCATTCAATTCTGAGCAAAATAGAGGTGGGAGTTTATAGAGGTATTGGAAAGCTGGGGAAGGTGATAGGAGAAGGAGCCAGGATTTTATTTGCATTATTTTATTCTTGTGCAAACCCAGCAAAATATGGGATTGACCCTGAATGAAAGAGGTCTCGGCTGCAAATGCAGTGGAAAGTTTATTTTTGAAAGATGCAGCTTTTACCTGTGGAGAATTTTAGCCCTGTTTAGTGTGAGCTCCTTTATTACCGAATCTCTCCCAAAGATTGAGCATTTTGAGCTTTTCAAAAGGAGGCAATTTTGATGGTGTTTAGACCAAATTTCAACTTCACTTGGCATAGATAGAAACTTCAGTGACTTCTCACAAGGCCGAACCCTGAAGACTTTTTCTGTTTAAAGTGGCTCTATATTATGAAATTTACAAAAATAGAACAAAGATTGAGGAAATAATGATTTTTCCTCAATTGCAATTAAACTGCACCCTCCTAGAAGGAAAATCTGGAAAATGAACATTAAAATCACTTTTCAGGGACCAAATTCAGACAAGCTTCTGAGCCTGTATTAAGTGTTAGACATGCGAGTACTGAATTAAACAAGTGTGATACAGGAAGAGATCAAGGGCTCACCATCCCTCAGAGATAAATTAGAACTCTTACTAAAGATAAAGGGCATAATCCATCTTGTGCAGGAATTCCTGCAGCTTGCCTACAAAGGAGTCCTTTGGAAGGAGGTGGATCTGCTGCTCAGCTGGAGCTGAAATACCAAACGCAGGATGTGGCAGGCTCTGAGTGATTCCCAAGGCAGGTACAGACCCAAAGAGGAGCAGGAGAATACAGCAGCAAAAACAGGAAAGGAGAAAAACCACTGAGAGCTGAAATTCTCCAAAAAATAAAGTGGAAGATGGCTACAGAAGGCTTAAATAATGTCATTTTTTGAATCAGCAAGGAGTGGTGCCAGCAAAAAGGAAGAAACTCAGAGGGATTTCTTTTTTTTCCATTCTTTTCCCAAACAATATCTTCTTCAATTCTTGGTGTCCTTAAATAGCTCTCTTTGAAGTTGGGCAAAGCAGACTTGCCATGAACTGTAGCATAGAAATTTGAGGGATAGTGCTTGAAATGAAACATGAGTGGCATAAAGAGGGAAAAACTTGTATGAAACTAATTATTTTGGATGTTCTAAAAAATGATCAATTATAAACACATCTGCCACCAACCTTCCTGCCCTTCCTTCCCCTTTTTCCTCAACATAAAAGTTACTTTTTCACTTACAAATGAACAGGTTGTGGTTTATGCCTTGAATTCCCACATCTGAGAAATCTGGACAAATATTCCCACATCAGCTGGGAAAACTCAAGAGAACTCACCAACACAGGTAAAAAACAACCCAAAATCAACAACAAAGCTGCCTCGTCCCGGAGCATGGTTGCATGAGGCTCAAGAAAGAAGGTCTGGCCATGTATAAAAGAGACTAAAAAATGCATTTATCTCCAAAATTACATGTAAATCTGATTGGACACGTCTGGGTTGTCATCTGTTGCCTTTTTTTATGGCAGGAAATTAAAGCCACAGACCCCTCTAATGTTCCAGTGGGGCACAGGGGAGTTGGTCCCGGGGCTTTGGCTCCACATTCCACCTATGCCTCCAACTTCCATCGCAAAAATTTCCCCCCAAATTGAATTCAAACAATGAATTATTTAAAAACTGCCTTATTAGGAGTGGTTTTGTCTACCAGCTTGCTCCTTGGTGTAGCTCTGGGGTGGCTGACCTGTATGAGAGGGATTTTTCATTGAGAAAAGACATTTTTCAGTGCTTTGGAAGAAGCCCTGATGTTCCATCCGAGCTGGCACAGGCTGAAGAGATGGAGAAATCTTAGAGGACTTCAGTGGATATTAATCTGGAGGAGAAAGCACCTAAAAATACTGCAGCTGGACAAAAGAATCCCTCTTTTTTCGGTTGGAAAAATGGCTTTAAACTGGGACAAATCTCAGCATGGACAAGGTGAATCTCTTGGCCAAGGTTCAGGGAACAAAAGAGTTACAGAGCAGAGGCAGCAGCGAGTCACGCCATGGCCATGGAAATAAAGAATAAAGTCTGAGGAACCTGAAGAAATTATGGCTGAAAAATTCATCAAAAATTCTTCAAAACTACCAAGAAACTTTCACACAGAGGAATTAAAGGAAACACTCAACTTCAGAGCAATTTTGGTTCCAATCAGAACCAAGAACATCTGCGAAGTACAGAAGCAACTTTTATTCTTATCTTCCCACAAAGGAATTCTTTGTCACCCCAGCATTGTGTGTGTCTGTAAGAAACCAGGCTGGGAAAAAGATCAGTGATATTTCTCATGGAACAGAGGAACAAGGAAAAGGATTCTGATCAATTCAGCCCAGCTGCAATATTGGGCCACGTGCAGCACGCGTTTTCTTAATGGAATAAAAGGGGGGAAAACCAAACTGGAATTGGATTTCACAGAATGAGTTTGGGTAATCTGAACTGAGTTATTGGCAGGGTAGGCAGGCACTGATAAAGGACACAAAAGTGGGAAGGAGGAAGGGATAGCAAATTTCCCCGTGTGTATTAGCAGCCCCAGTGGAGAGGGGGGATAAACCACATTTTGTTCTGCTTCCTAAATGCAGCATCTCAACAATTTTCCTCCAAATGGCACTGAATTTTGGAGAAACCCACATTTTCAACCTCCAGGAGATGGCATCAAATCAAATATTGAGTTCTGCTGAAATTTGCCTGTTCCAAACGTGAATTGCTCTTTTACTTTTCGATAATTAAATGTAGCATTTTAACCCCAAATCCATCTGACTCTGCAATTTTGTTCACACACAAGCAGATGGTATTTTAGTTGCAAATAAATGTGACTTCTCCTCAGGATATTTCATTTGGAAATATAAAAAGAGGCAGAAGAAAAAAAATTTTCCAGAATTTTAACTTGAGTTTGGACAGGGGGGAAGTGAGCAGAAGAAAAATTTGTGTTTAAATTCTTGTTGGGGTCTGGTTTTGCACACTCACAGAGCCAGACAGGTCCCATATTTTAATCCAGGGAAAGTGTCACATCCACTCATTTTTTGAGACCTTCAAGGACTCCATCACTGCCCTGGGGTGTCTGTTCCAATGTTCAACCACTTCTCAGTGAAGGAATTTTTCCTGATATCCAAGCTGAACCTCCCCTGGTGGAACTTGAGGTGGTTCTCCCTTGTCCTATCCATCCTCAAACCTGAGGTTTCCCCTCTTCTCTCTGTAGCCTGAACCAAGAGCACTCATTGTCCTCCTGGGAAGAGCTGGAGGAAGGAAATTGAATTTCCACCTCCCCTTTTGAGCCCCTTCTTTCTGTTCCCCTTTTTATCTTAGGTACTTTGATTGAAATCCATTCAAAGTATTTCACCCCTAAATCAGGTTCTGTTCAGGTTCTAGGTGAACATTAGGCTGAACTAATCAAAGCCACCAACAATGAACAGTTACTCATTGCTTTTATATCAACATGTTATGAATAGATACAAACAATTTCACATAAATATGGATACACCCCTACATTAACCATGAATGGAGAAAAACACTTTAAAAATCCTTCTCATTTTGAGAAAAGGTTGAGAAAACACCCGGTGTCGTTTGGCTTTCAGATGTTTTTATGCTGTCAGAGCTCTTTTCTGCCATGCAGTCATATTATTTTTTCAGATGAGAGGATAGGCAGCATTTTTCTTGCCCGCCCCTCCTGAAATCCAAGCGACACAGACCCATCTATCTGCTCAGTGAGAGCACCAGCGTTGCTGCTTTATTTATTTTGGGAACATTCATTCCATCCCTCAAATTTAGCTTGTCTGGGAGAGAATCCTACCAGGGAAAAAATGCTGTATTCAGACAGATGAGGACAATTTTGCACTGCACATTTACACAGATGTCATTTTTCATCAGTTAATTGGAGACAACGTTTGGGTGGCTTCGTTCTGATGGTAAGAAGTAAGGACAGCCTAACAAAAGGAGGTGACGAACTGCATCATGTACCAATTAGCAAATCTCACCCTGCTGCTCTTTGAAAGGCAGATCCACTTTGAAATTATCCATTTTGGTGTGGGGAAGTTATTGGAAAGATGATTTTTCCACTCTGAGGCCGTAACTCAGGCCTGGAAATGCCTGTAATGAGGCCTCACAGGGAACACTTCCTTCTTAAACCTTATTTTCAAGTAGGAACTGAGCATTCCGTGCTCCTTTCCCCTTTGGACACCCAGGGAGGCTGCAAGGAGATGGGAGCACAGCAGGGCTGCTCTGCCAGGCACTTCATCAGGATGAAATCAGGATTTATGGGAGTGCCAGTCCTTGTCCATCTTAAATTTTGGCCAAAACAAACTGGGAAGGCGAAGTAGAGCTGCTGAGGATGGGAGCGAGAAACAGCCTGGCTCAGGGTGGGCAGTAATTTATAAAAGCAAATGAGGAGGGAGGAAGAGATTTCTGTTCAAAGAGAGCCATCAGTCCCTCGCTCCCAAAACACCTCCTTCGTGTGCGGGGCTGTTCTGTTTCAGCTCAAAGAGCCCATAAACAGAGAATTGGAGGCAAGAGAACAGATCTCAGCCAGGCAGCTGAGTGGGTGTTCAGGGTTATAAATGAAGCTGAAAGCTCATCCACAGTATTTATATCACAGCACTGAATCACAGAATCACCGTCTGCACTTGATTGCTTTGGTAATCAACAATGCACTTCTGAAAATACCCAGACAGACACAAATCTGTTCTGGAAAATAACCGTGAGCAGAACTGCACGGAGTGATTTCAGCTGAAGCAGATCTAACCCATGAATTCCTTGGTGGTGCTCCCTGTCTTTGGGGAGGCAGCGATGTGGAGCCCACTGAAAGCAGAACTAAATTGGCACAGGCAAGGCAGCAATGAGACTTTTGCTCCAGTAACTTACTTGAGTTAGCAGGAAGGTACTGAACCAAGCTCTCATCGCTGCTCCCAATTTAATCAATAATTCCAACTCTTTTATCAAGGATGGAAATCAGAACCACTCTGGCTGAAGGACAAATAGACCGAGGGGCAGCGAGTGGTGAATCTGAGCACGGCGGGCAGGGTGACTGCACACAGGCTGCTGGAAGGGAGCACAGCAGCATTTTATCCCTTGGCTTCCCAGCTCATTCCCATCTCCTGTGCTTCCTGCAGGAGATCCACAGGGCCAACTCCTGAGTTTGAACTCACAGACTCTGCCTCAGCCCAGCTCTGAGCCCTCCCCTCATCCTGCAGGGAAAGGGCTCCTCTGTTTCCTTCACAGCTTTGTCATCTGGATGATAAAGTGGGCAGTTACTTAGAGAGGCACTGGGGCAATGTGTTGCAATATGGATCAAAAAAAGTTTTCCAAGAAAAAACCAGGAATAACAGTAGTGAAAATCATTCAGGCAACTATGCAGTGGAAGGGACTTAAAAGCCAGCGAAGCAACACAGGAAAAAACCCATGGTTTTAGAGAAGTTTCCCATAAACCAAAGGGGGCAGGTGCTCATCCTTGTCCAGGGTAATCAAGATCATGAAAAGAAATAATTTTAAAAAATAAACCAAGCATGCAGCTGCATTTCAGCCCCGTTTGCTGCTCTCACAGCCAGCAGAGGATGCACAGAACTTCCCCTTCTGCAGCAGCTTCAGCTAAAACTCCCCAGGCAAGTGCATTTCCACCTTCCAAAGGAGAGAACAGCCACAAACAATTCATTTTTTATATTTATCTTTTTATAAGCATCATGCTATAATATTAACTACATTAAAGATCTTTCTTTCCTGGATTTGGGTCTGATCCCACAATATTTCTGTTGTTATCTACATGCACATCCTGTTCAGGTGCCCAATATTACTGTGCAAATAAGCAATATCCTAAAAGATGGATAACTCTTCCCAGGTAAAAATATCCCTCCTCTATTTCTGTTTGCAGAGCTGCAAATCAGTTTATAGCCTGGAAGTTATCTCAGTTAATTTGTATTATAACTGCGGTGGTTTTGTCATCTTATTTCCTGAAAAAAGAATAAAAATTGAATTTCCTATCAGAAGGCCTTTCCTATCTAAAATTGATTTTAGTGAAATGGTCTTTTTATGAATTCTGTGCTTGTGTAAATGTCCTTCCAGCTTGGTGAGCAGAATCTCATGGGCCAGATCCCAAGGTTCTTAATTACATCTTCATTCAGGCAAACACCACTGGGATCAAAGAGACTTTGCCTGAGTAAAGGACCTTGGGGTTCATCCCAGGAGAGCAAACAGTGCTCGAGCCTCAGAGTAAGCTCTGAACTCTTCAGCATTTTGTTTGCTGATATCAATTTCTTTGTACCCAAAGAAATTTTTCTGCAAATCATCAGTAAACAATGATGAGTGGGAACACCCAGAGTTCCTACCAGAGACACAGAAGCTTTGCCCACTCCTTTGTGTAGTGGTGGAGTAGCAACACAATAATTGTTGTAGCCCTACAATGGATTGCATTCCACTATTTGTGGGTAGCTGCAGTCATCTCTCATTGATTTTCTTCCCTTCCTTAAGGTACATTCACACTTAATCTGCAGAACTTGATCTTTGTAACAGGAAATAAAACCATGGAGCCCCCACCTCCCCTTTAACACGCTGCTCTGATATTGATTTTGAGCTCCTGAGTCTGCAGCAGGGGAAGGAGGGAAGGCAGATCTGCAGACGCCAAACATTTTATGAACAGGATAGACATAAAAATAACTAGAATAGTCAAATCATCCCATCTCAAAACATTCTCACTTCAGGAAAAAAAAAAAAAAAGAAATTGAGTATTTTTTTCATAATATACTGGTTGTACTCTGCAAATATCACCAAATTGTCTCCCTCTCCCCAGAGCTGTTTCATGGATACAAAGATTTTTTTTCTGCCTGCCTTTCATTATTTTTAAACCAAAATTTCTTCTGTCAGTTGGAATGGGCTGAGCACTTCCCCACCTGTGGGAAGAGCAGATTTTCACACACCCAGGTTGATGCCAAAATCAGTGTAGATTCCCAAATTAAACACAGCCTTGCAGATGTTGAGGCACCTGAGGAGTTGGGCAGGAATTCACCCCAGTCTCCTCCCCCTCTGAAGGTCTCCAATTCTTCACTATCCAAAATCAGAGACAGATCTTTCAGCTTTGCTGACAAAGATTTAAGTGGGAAGAGCAAAAGCAAATTCAATGCAGAGATCAGGTGTATTTTTAAAAGTGTCCTCGAAGGTAATCTGAATTCTGAAGTATTTTGTTGGAGGAAATGATGGGCTGGCTAACCATTGGAAATTGTACAAACAGTAACGATAAATATTTAGAGAATACAAGCTTAAAGCAATCAAAATCCCTCAGTTTTCGAACACAGAAGATAATTTTGACAGGGAAATGAATATTTGGGAGATATTTCATTCTGACTTCTTTTGGCAAATGAAGGTTTTGCCCTCCCATTTCATAATTAAGCCGCTTCTCATGGAATTAATCAAATTTCCAAAGAGAAATCACACAATAACAAATATTTCCTGTTGAATAACCATTTTCAATCCCTACACATCGAAATACTACTCTTTAGGTGGAAAATATCAGTGTTGGGTTTGACCTGCAAGGGGTGACTCCACCTCCCTTGTCTTTTGTAACCTTGAAGTGACCCCAAATCACCTCCATGAAAGTCAGGGGTAAAACCTCCCCCAGCCTGTGAAATCTTTATTGTTTCTTCTACAGTTTCCCTCAAACTGCTCTGCACATTTGCAGCACGCAATCGAAGCCACTTTTCGTTCTGCAGCTCTGCCTCAACACATCCCCCGTGCTCCGCAGAAATATTCCGATTAAAGCTGAAAAAACGCAGCCAAACAAAGCTCTGTGCTCTCAGGGAGACCTCAGAGGAAAGGCTTTGTTTATTCGTTTTAAACTCCGTGTAAATTTATATGGAGGGATTATATCCAAGAGTCTTAAAATCCTGAATTGTAATGAAGGCCAACCATTCTTCATGGGAAAATTAAGACATCAAAAGCTGCCATTTCAGGAGCAGATTTGTAAACATTTTTGATGGTTTCATTAAAAAACTGCATAAAATAGCATGGAGAATGAGCAAGGAAATATTTACCAAAACATCCAATAGACCATATTTCCATGAGCATTAATCCATGTCAAACAGAGCCCTTAATTACATAAAAGCAACATATTCAGGCAACCTCAGTGTCATAAATATTTCAAATATTACCTCAGTCTGGTAATGCCATTATCCTAAAATGCTGGCAGTGAAAGCACAGGCCACATTATTACAGAGGAAGTTAAAATAATATCATTTTTGTGTGGTTTTACTGCTTCTGAGGAAGCCTCTAGAGTTTGCAGTAATTCAACTCTATTCTCCCAGCTCTGATTTCCTTCTTGACTTCCTTTCCCATTTTGTTTTAGATGTTAATAGAGAGGAATTCACATTGAAGCCACGTGTGTGGGATCAAGGAAGATGGATGGAGAAGGGAGATGGAGAGGGAAACTCCAGGAACACCATCCCTCAGTCCATCCCTCGGTGCCACAGGGGGCTGTTTCCTGTCCAGGAAAAGGCAGAATTCCCATTAAAACTCTCCAGCTCCTTTGCCCACAGTTCTTTGTGCCACAAGCAGGGACCCAGCTGAGCAGGGAACCAGGCAGCTGCAAGGAACCCTCTGCTCCCAACCTCATCCAGAGGGGAAACTCAGGGATGGCCAGAATTTATATAAAAACGATGGGAGGTCTTTCCCAACCCAAATGGTTCCAGGATTTGGGGATTCCATAACCCCAAAGTTCCAATTAACAACAAGTACATCACATGAGCAGAGTTTTTATCTCTGAACACACATTCTCTGTCTTTCCTGAGCACGTGGCTGTTCTTTGCTCCTTGAGCTGCCCCAGTGCCCCAGACTCAACACCCTGAGAAGGAAGGGATTGTTCTGGGGACAGATGTGACCTCTGTCACTGAACACGATTCCCCCAGCTTTACTTGAAGGTTTTACTTGTTTGCCTTGAATTCACATCCATTCATCCCCAGAAGTGATCTGTGATTCAGCTGTGCCATTAGAGCTCCGAGCCTGGAGTCTGCTGCTCTCTCATTAGGGGAATAACTCAATCAGGATTGTAGGCAAGGCACATCCATCGCTTTGGCTTCCCCAAGCAGAGCCTGCCTGAGCAGCCCGGTGTGAGGGGACTGCACGCAGGGTCGGGATGGGAATTGGAGCAGCAGGATCTGTGTCTGCTCTGCTGGGAGCCTCCAGCCAGGACATCCAACAAATTCCTGGCACTGCCTGTCCTCTGAGGGGCTGGGAGGGACCTGTCCTGGGTTATCTTCTCTCCTTGCTCCTTCTAAGTGATTGCAACCAGTTATGTCAGGGCTTGGGGCTCCTCGAGCTCACCCTCCCTGCAATTTGTACAAGTAAGGCTGGGAGTGGCTTTTCAAGGGGGCCTCACTGTCCTGTTTTCCTTTATTCTGATTTTTTATTCCTGTTTTCCTTCATTCTGCATCATCTCCCCCCCACAATTTGGGCACCACAGTTGCCACAGTCTCCCCTCCACCGCTGCTGCACCAGTGATGGCTTCCCCGGCAGCTTTCTGAGCCAAGTGCCAGGGAAATGTTGTGCCCAGGAATTGTCAGAGCTGCAAACCACCTGCCAGCTTTCCTCACAGTTCCCTCTCTGCTTCCCAGCACTGCTACAGGAGCTGAGCAGATCCTCCTGCAGCTGCAGCAGCTCTGCAGTCCCTCATGGAGTTCCCTGGGAGGATGCAGACACTCACAGCCACCACCAAACAGTGCTGAGGAAAGCTCTTGTGCAGCTTCTAACCCAGAGTTTGTGAGATTAATAGAAAAAAGGATAAATGCTCTTTCTGTCAGAGTTCAAACTGAGGGGTGTTGCCAAATCCTAAAAGTCCTGGCATTAAAATCTGCTCCAAAAACGGGGCTGCTGCAGGTTTCAGGGGTCAGGATCCCATCCATGTACAAAGTGTATTCTTAAAAAAAAAAAAAAACAACTCCAAGAATATTTTAAATATTTTATTCCAGGTGCTGCAGTCTTCATTCACCCTTTCTTCCTTTTCAGCCCACAAACAAGGAGATTTTGACCTTTGCTCTTACACAATAAATTTACGTCCCTCTGTCTTGCTCAAGCTGCTCGTGCACTGAATTTCTCCTCTGGCACTTGTCTGAACATCACCAAAAATGTAAAGAATGGATGCCTTTTTTCCTCATGGCTGGCAAGGGTATAAATGAGAGTCTTTAAAACCCAAAACTGAACAAGAAAACCTAGAAAATAGCATTGTTGTAGTGCTGAACCATCAAATAACAACTTTGGGAAGGCCAGGAGGGAAGAATGGCAGCTCTTTACTGCCTGAGTGAAGTCAGTCCTCAGTTAATATTTTGCTCTGTGTTATTTAACCTCTCCTAAACGGCAGCTGAGCTTTCCACACTGCTCTCCTGTGCTGGCAGAAGGAAAGCTAGGAGGCAATGAAACACTGCTTTATGTCAGCAATAAAGAAAAAGGATGTTTGTTTACGTGGTCATAACCCATGCAGACCTTAAAACCCTGTCCTGCGAATATAACTCTCAATTTAAGTGCATGAGTGGTTCCACTGGTTTCAATTTTAGAGCTGAAAAGCAAAATCTTGCTGGCATTAATGTTGGAAGAATGTCCCTTGGACACAAGGATGGCAAAATCTGACTTAAATAAACAGTAAATTCTGCATAAATCCAGAAGATATCTTAAAAATTTTTTAAAAAGAGACAGAAAGGCCTTTCAAAGCAGTACATTATCTCCTCTCTTCCCCAGATTAATTTAGAGGATTGCCTGGGTTTTCACCCACTGAGTGCAAACACCTCCACACACTCAAGGAAATGGAATTATTTCCTCAGAGCACTCCAATCTGGGAGTCCTGGCACCAAGGTTTCAGCTCTGATTGAGTGTTAACACCACATACAGCACTTACAGCAATCTCTGGACTAAAATAAAGGAGTTTATTTGGGCTTTTTTCCCCTCCAGTCATTCTCACTTATGACTCACATCAAGCTCTACCTGGTTTGCAGTGTCTGTGCCCTGCCCAGAGCCTCTGCAGGATTCATCCAAGGAAACGTTACCTCCATCCCCCACAGAAAGAAAAGAGAAATGGAGTATATGAAGCTTTTCCTTAACAATTTGTTAAAATCCGTGTTGAGATTTTTCACTAGAGGCAGGCTCATTAAAAAAAAAAAATTAATTAAAAATTAAAATTAAAAATTAAAATTAAAAGAAAAAAGATAAAAACCAGCCTATAATCTCCTAAGAATTTTGGTGCCATTACTACTCTGAAAACGTTTCTTGTTGCATTCTTCACCAGCTAAAGAAAATAATACCCTCCATTATATCAAACATATTGTGAAACCCTCCCAGGAGCTTTGCTGCAGTTCCTTTCAACAATGAAATGCCATTTGGGCACCCCTCTCCTGAAATTTCTTTTTTTTAAATGATAAACACCTCCAAGACTTCGGGAACAATGAAGGAGCAAAGGCTTGTTTGAATCTCATTGTCTCACCCTTCACCTGCACAGAATTAAAGAGAGAAGCCACAGTTTCATCATGAAAGTGTTTGCATTTGATCACAGTTCCCTCCTTTTGTGCACCACAGAGAAAAGGGGGAGGGATCCGGGCATTAAGTGCAGAAAGGAGTAAAAAAATTGGATTTTACTTGGGTGAAATGTCACAAACACACACTCAGGTGACTTCTGAGGCTTATCCAGCACCTCTGCACATCCCATAGGAGATGGTGAGGGGGAGAGAAGAGAAAATAAGAATCTAACAAGTTCCAGTTCTTTAAAAGATACTGTTCAAATATTCAACCAGAAAACAATGCAACTCCTTATGAGATAAAGCAAATCGTGGTAATTTCCCTAGGCTGGTTAATTATGTGTGTGTGAGACTGCAGAAGAGAACGTCAAAATTAAATTTTAATTAAAGCTATGAGGCAGATGATGATATTCATTGATAGAAATTGATAATTAAATAATGCTGTAATTATTATTAATTGTCTCCCTGACTGTTCTTCTCCAACTGATCATTTCATTGAACTCTTCACAATCTGCTTTTCTCTTTGGTCTGTCTGTTCATCTCTGAAGCCTTTCTGGTGTTGCTGCTTCTTCAGCAAAACTCAGGACCAAAACTTGTCCTTAATAAAAATCCAACAAAGCAAAATTTAATTAAATTTCACTGGTACCAACAGCATTAAAATGGAAATGAAATGTCACATTCAAACCACCAGTTTAAGAAAGCCCATGTGCGAGCTGGAACTCAGACACCTAAAATCCTTCAGACTATTCCTGGAAGCAGCAAGGCCATGGTGGAATAAGCCAAGGAATGGATGAGAGCAGGATAGAAACAGAAACTTGTGGTGTTTTCCCTTTGGAAAAATAGCAGTTTCTTGTAGTTTTATCAATGGGTTTCTGAAGACTTTAATTCTGTTTGCTGAGGATATTTCCGAATCTTATGAACCTGAAGTTTAAGTAGCAACGTCCTTCATTGCATGGTGTGGTGCTGATAAAAATATAAATTAATAAATATATGATAAAAGCATAAATTAAAGCATAAATTACTAAATTAAACACATGCACTGCCTCATTTATGGCACCAACACCTACAAGTCAAGGACATCTATGAAGAGGAAAAAGGGAAGGCAAAGAATTTTTGCAAGAAAATGATTCTTGGATCCAAATCAAACCCAAAATCAGCACTTATCACTTTCAGGAGAATCTGGAGAACCCAGAGGAGCAATTTAGGCTAAACTTTGTAATTATGTCCAAAAAAAGAATTCCTTACAGGCTCATCTTTCTGTGTTCATTCTCTCTTTTCCACAGGAATAATCCCACAGATCTATCAATCATGGTGTACCCATAAAAAACAAAGTATGGTAGTTCGCACTATTTCTCCTCCCCAAAACAAAACCAAACCCAAGTAAAAGGTAAAAGAGGTTTTAACCACGAGCTCCCAATGTATTTTTCACCTCATGAAAACACTTTCCAGGGGTTACAAGACAGGAAGACCACTCTGTAGTTTATGTGGAGCAGTTTCCTCCTTAATAAAATTAGCAGCAGGCTTCACGTCTTTTTGCATCAAGGGGAACCAAAACCCATTTGGCACCATTAAACCATTGCCCAGCTGTAAAACCAGCGACCAGGCTGGCAAGCTGTGTTTCATCAGTTTTATTGAATTTGCTGCACACTGAAATCAGTGTGTTATTGTCATTATCCAGGGAGGGGGCTCTGTTCGTGGAAAGTATTTAACCATCTGTGACCTCCTGGCACTGCCTGATGCCAGAAATGCTGGGAATGGGTGCCAGGAGTCCTGCTGGCAGTGCAGAGCGTGGTAAATACATTGTTATACTGGACTGTGCCTCAGGAGGAGCCAGCAGCAGCCATAATAACACTGCTGGTTTCCATAATGGACGTTAAATAACTGCTCCCATCATTTTCTGCTGGAATACTCCTCTACTCGGAGTTAGTCACCCACTAAAGGTTTCCTGGACGAAGAGGGCTCAACCAAATACCAACCCTCTGAAGCTGAAGCAGCGAGGCTTTGGCAGTGGAAGGAGAGCTGGGGGAATTGTCCATGGGATGATGAGTTGGTTTGAGAGTGCCCAGGGCAGAGCTCAGGTTGGCAGTGCCCAGGTTCTGCTGGGAGGGCAGGGCTGGCACCAGGACAGGCCTGATGGTTAAAGAGTGGGATGGAGCCTCACAGAGAGCTCCTCACCCTTTCTCCAATGTCATTTAATTAAGCTCTTGAGAGAGAAGGTGCTCGGACTGAAGAGACAACCAGGAGAGGATTCCAGAGCTGGGCTGTGCCAAGTTAAGCTGGATCTCCAGCAAGGCCATTTAATTTTATGTAATCTGTTTTGCCAAGTCCTTTTTGTGTTTTCCCATGTTCTCAGCCAAAGATGCAACTCATTAGAGCAAAAACACGCAAAGCAGCCCTTTCTAATTATTCTTCAGAGCAAATACCTGGAGGCCTTTCCCTCTGAGCTTCCATGGTTTAACTTTAAGAGCAACAATCACAGAATCAGGGAATGGTTTGGGTTGGGAGGGACCTTAAAGCCCATCTGGTGCCACCACCTCCCACTGTCCCAGGCTGCTCTAAGCCTCAATGTCCAGCCTGGCCTTGGACACTGCCAGGGACCCAGGGGCAGCCACAGCTGCTCTGGGAAATCCATTCCAGAGCCCTCACAGGGAAAAAATTCTATCCAATATCCCAAGTTCCCATTACCTCACCCATGATTTAGGCAATATGAAGAACAATTAAAAAGATTTGATAGCCTGCAAAATATTGCAAATGCAACATATTGCTTTTGTCCTCATTTCTGAGTGCAACCCATTTGTGAGTCTTCGTTTCTGAGTGCATTTTTACCACAAGCAGAAAGGAATATATTGTCATTAATTAAACAATAAATCTTTAAAATTTTTCTTTAATTTATTTTCCCGGAGTTAAAAACATGACTATAGCTGGCATGCAACTTTTAATTTCAGAAACTCAAATAACAAAAGGAAACGATTCCTTTGCATCCTATTTCCAACCGCGCCAGGTGTTCTCACCTCAGCAAATTGTTCAGAGAACTACAAAGAACATATGTTTGCCACTGTTAACTGCACACCCTGATGATGCAGACATTCAGCATGACAATATTCGGGGTGAAAGTGAGGCACCATGAAATATTCATGAGCTCAACTCTGCATTTGTTAGAGAAATCTGAATTGCGCGGATTATTTGGTCTGTTCTCTCCTGGCTGGGGAAAGAGTTTGACTTGTGCTGAGTCAGTCACATAAATAGTATGAACAGAGAAGAAGATTAAAAGTTTGCTCGCTAAAACTACTAAAAATCATATAAAATAACTATGTTAGGATAATATCCAACGCAGTGGACAGAGTAAAACAGAGGAACACTAAATAGGGTTGAATGATTAATCAAGTGTTAACCATAACCAGAGGTGTGATAAGAGCTGTACTACAGCCTTTGGGAGATTATTTATAGATTTAAAATGTTAAATCCAGCCTTGAAATCTCTATCAGGAGGAAATATTAAGGCTCTGGATCATCCTTGAGGCTTAAACAGGAGTTTTAAAACAGATGGCTTAAACATCCTTGCAGTTAAACAGGAAAGCAAATGGCAAAGAACCTACACTGAGTCCGCCCTGAAAAATAGCTCGGGCAATACTGCCGGCAGCCCTCTGCTTAGGCTGGGCCTAACAAAAGGGTGCCAAGGCTGGGAATCTCCTGGATAATCCTGGCTGCACAAGTGTTAGCAGGGAAGTCACCTCAGCCCTCAGGGATCCCGCCCTGCTGTTTAAAGATCCTCAGTTCAAACAGTGAAGGGCTCTCTTTGCCACACGCTCCTCTTCTGGCCTCAATAATCTATCTCAGTGAATATTTTCCACTTATTAAAACACAGGGACATCATTGCAGCTCCCATTTTAACCTCAGGGCACAGGGCAGCATAAATGGGTGTTACACTTGACAAAAACTCTGGCTGCATCAGCGGAAATGCCACTTTTTCTCATTTGGCACAAATCTCTCTTTGTACCCCACCTGTACCTCCTGTTCCCATGGAGGAATGACTGCAAGGATGGAAATCCCTTTAGCTCCATACAATATAATATCTCCCCCAAGAACTTGACTTAATGGTAATAATTACTACAGCTCAGTTCAATTTAATTAGTTAATTTGGAGTATGGAATTTTGCCCATTCTTAGACTTTTTTTTGCTTTCAGCTGTAGAAATACTTCACCCATCTGGGTAATATCTGTGAATTTCTGTGGTGTCCGTTCACAGGACCTTGCTCAGGCTTTGAAACCCAAGACATAAAAATGTGCAATCTGTGAGTTATTCACAGAGGAGCTGAGGAGGTGCTCAGCAAAGCCCCCATACTTAAAACAGTCGATTGCAAGCAGTAATTTTTTAAACTTATCATTAGAGCAGACAAAATACCTAAAATCACCTCTATATTCTGTCATTTTCTTTGCTTCTCAGCAAAGAAATCATTCTGGGCTGCAGCTTTGGGTAATTCCAGCTGAAACGGTGCCAGACAGCACCACTGACAGTCCATCTGCAAAAGCTTCACCCCAGGATAATTTCAAGGGGGGGGGGGTTCCTTAGGGCTCAGGGGTGTTCATTAGGTTTTGCCTCTGACTCGTGTGCTTGGCAAAATTAGAAATTTATCCGCCCAAAGCAGGGCTCTGAGGTTACTCACAGGTTCCCAGAGGTCCCAGACCCCAGGGGCAGGAGGTGCAGAGGGACCCCAGGCAGGGGGAAGGGCTCTTCACTGAAAAACCCTGGAACCTTAAAGGGGTGAAAAGAGAATGGGACACATTTCCTACTGCCCTTCTCTTGAAACATCAGGTTCCTTCTGCTTTCTGCACTCGGGAAGGGATTCCCTCTCCTGTCCCTCTCAGAAGAGCTGCCAAGGCTTGGTCCCACCAGCACCAGATCCTTCTCCCAAAGCCCTCAACAACCCAACTCTGGTTTCCATATCACATTCTTGGCAGCCCCTTGACCTTTTTTGCACCAAAGCAAGGCAAGGTTTGACTTTCTAGATATTAAAAAAACCAAACCAAACAACCCCACAAAAATAAAAAATACCTGAAATATATGAGCACCAAGGAGAGAAATCAGAAGAGCGCGTGATGCAAATCATTTCTTTGAAAGAAAGATGTGCCTTTCTTAAAATGAGACATTTCTGCCCATAAATCAGCTGAGGATTGGCAGCTGAAGCTTTGTTTAGTGACAACTTTACATGACAACCATGGTTAATGGCTTGGAAGAAACGAACTGAGCTCAGCAGAACTTTCTGAGGGACTCAATCAAATCCCACATTTGCTACCAAGTATTTTAAGACAGGTGAAGTTGAGAAATGAAAGCAAAAACCCACAAGAACCGTGAGACTCTTGAGGGATTTCCCACAGCTCCAGCACAGCAGAGAAAGCACATTCAGGTCTCAAGTTACAGCCCAGACTGAGTCCCCCAAAGAGGAGCAAAGGGACTGTCACTGACTTGGTGCCACTTAGGGAAAGAGGCTGCAGAGCAGGGCTTGTGATAAGGAATGGGATATGTTGATATGCATCTCCCTCTGTGCCCCTTCTTCTCCTGCTTTCTATCTTCCCCCAGCTAATTCTCTGTCTCAGCCAGCCTGGCAGAGCTGATCAATTTTTGATAGGTGGTCATTTTCCCATCCAGCTGGTTTCCTTTCCCCAATAGATAATTACTTTTCAGCAGAATGAATTTTCCCTCCATGAAAAAGATGAGAGTTTCCTCTGAAAATATTCCAATTTTTTCCATAACAAACTTTCTATATGGATGAAAAAAACTGCCTGGTCCAGATCTTCAAGGTTTTCAAAGATGAAAATGAGCATCCCTTATATTAATATTAATTTCTTCAGTGGAAAGATCAGGCTCAACTTTTGCACCAGCTGCCTTGCAATATTTTTTTTTTTTTTTTTCAGAGATAATCTGAAATTTGTTTCTGGGCACTGCCTTAGAAGTTTTTCTGAGAGAGGACACCAAAAAATATCTGTTATTTGTTATTATAATTTGTATGAAAGTAACTCTGAGAGCCCAGATACTGAGGAGAAATTATAACACAGTGCTCATGACTCATGATCTTCCTTAGTCTGGAGGGGCTTTAATTAAAGAAATTATAATATTCCAGGGCTCAGGGTAGAAATTTAAGGGGTTTAGCAAGTGATCCCCCAATTTTTAATTGTGGATGAGGATGTGCATCATGGTTCTGACCAGTACAGACCCCCCTGGTGCCACTCACGTGGATGTGGGAGTCTCTTCTGGGAGGATTTGCATGACTGGAGCCAGTTGCTGCTTCCTAAACCATGCCAAATTCACCTGTAAGTTGATTTATAGGCACCAGAATAACCCTGGACTTTCAGATCTCCGTATTTGTGACTAATATTCACCATTCCTAACATCCCAATATGCGAGTGCTTGATGCTGCCAAAATAATTGCATAAAAAGTGTGACATTTTGGGTTTACACACAGAGTTTTGACAGTGCAAAACTTAAAATTGAACTGGCATCAACACTTTTCAAGTTTCAGGAAACTGCTGCTTCTTTCTCTACAGTACAAGTGTCAAAACTTCATATCCTGAAGTTGTTTAAAAAAAAAATCCATGAAGGACTAAAAAATTCAGACTTTTGGACCAACATTAAAGGTTTCTAACTGCACTAATTTTCAGGATTCCAAAGCACTCATCTGATATAAATTTCCCAGCTGATTGGAGAGTGGGTTTGAAGATTTGCCCAGTTCTTGCAGCCTGCACAGGCCTAAAAGCCTCATTTAAGTCCACGATTTGAAACGTCCACTTTTCCCTGAATTTCAGTATTGAACAGAGTGGACAAAAGAAAAATCTGGGAAGTGGAAATGAGGGAGGTTTTCAAGTAAAAATCTACACTTATGAGAGAAAAACCCACACATCTGGAAGGCCAGCTCTGGACTTTTAAGAGATGGTGACATTTGTTACCTACTAAGGGAATCACAAGCATTTTGCATCATCAATCCACTCCTCTCTTCCCTTTTCTCTCAGTATTTCCCAGAAACAATCTCCAGTATCACCTCTGATGAGGCAGAGGAACCCAAATCCTCCCAGTTTGCAGAATTATTGCTGCCAGCTGAGTCCCTCTGCCAGTAACAGATCTAAAACTCCTTCTCCCTTCCATCCCCTGCTGCAGGCAGCTCTGGATGTTCTTGTTTTCATTCTGGGCTGCTGCAAAATGAGAGGAGTTTTTACTCCACAGCCAGGGAAGTGAAGAAAGTGATATCCCAGGAGGGAGAGAAAAAGTGGGACAATACTGGACACAGGCCTGGATAAATTTTCTGGTTTCCACGTGGGAAACCACCTCTATTTATGCACATTAAACTCGAACCATGACAATTCCTTTGCCCATCCCATCCCTAAAGGTGGTCAGAGCAGATTTCCAGGAGAGACAGAGGCTGGATTGTCTGCCCCTATGTCCCATCTCCAGCTGTGAAGGGAGGGCTCCTTCTTGAACGGAGATTTTCAATATTCCTTCCAAAGTCTTTATTCCCCATCACTTACAGCTCCTGACAGGCCTGTTATCCATTGATTTGTCCCAGTTTTTGTCTTCAGTGTGTTCCTGTGCCAGTCAGCTCCCTGGTTTAATCACTCTCTGTGTGACAGAGCACCCCTCCAAGGCACTCCTGGATGATTTTCAGAGACCTCTTGCTGGCAGGTGACTTTATACACTCCCAGACAATCAATCATGTGAGAGACAGTGTCTGAGCATGCAAAACTACTCAGAAAAATCAGAGGCTGGCCTATAAATACCTGGCCTGTGCTATTTCCTGGTATCCATCTGTCATATCCTGCAGGATTTTGGTTAACCCTCAGCTTCACCATCTTCTCTATGTATTTATGGCATTCCTTGGAATGTTATTTCACTCTCCCTCCCCACGAAACAGCTGCTATTTGATAAGTAGTCTCTGCTCCTTGCAGAAAGCTTCCTTCCCAGACAAGGGGTTAATTGAGGAGATCTGTACCCAACATTTCCCTCGATCTGTTCTACATGACAGCAATTAACCCTGGGTTCAGGACAGCACATATGAGCAATTTGTTTCCACATTGCAGCTCCAAGCCTTTCTCCTCAATGTCTGACAAGCTTTGAGGATTGTGCCTAAAACCCTAGCAGGGAGAATAATTGTTTCCTAGAAATCATATTTCTACACAGATGTCTTAATTTTTTAAAGACGAATGCTGCTCTGCACACCCAAGACAAGTCTGGAAACCAGAAGTGAACAGAGAGGATGGAAGATGTTGTACTGGCCCTGCAGGAGGGGAGAATTTGCCAGATGGAATTCCAAAGGCATCAGGATGGGGAATAAAACAACTGGAAAGTCCTGTGTGATGTGAGATCAACTCCACACCTGCACCCAGAGCAGCAGACTCTGGTTTGACATGAATTTCCCAGCTGATTGCTGAGTGGGTTGGGAAATTTGCCCAGTTCTTGCAGCGTGGTCTTTCTTGCAGCAAAGGTCTAAAAGCCTGATTTAGGCCTGTGCTTAAAATGTCCACCTCAGCAAGTCACACACCTCTCATCCCATTACCTCTGCCATAAATTACTTAATTCCTGTATGGAAATACAGGAAGCACACTGCACACAGGGAGAGGGGAAAAGGAAACAGCAAAGAAGTCTCTATAACCATAATCTTCCAGGTAGATGGTTTTAAAATTGTGGGAAATTAACCTCAACCTCCACAGGAATCTGATTACAAATTGCCAGGAACATTTGCTGCAATTAGGAGTAGGCACAGAGCACAAACAGCTTAAGATAAAAGACAGAACATTGCCTAGAAGACAAAAAATATGGGGAAAAAGTTCTATCCAAGCCACAGGGCAGGCTTGGAGGAGGAGGTGACCCTGGTGTCAGTGCTGGAACGTGGTGTAGCCCTGGGACACGTCTCCAGCAGAAATATCCTGCTGCAACTGCCACTGGAGAGAGCTGGGGGAATTCTGTCTCCTGGTGTGCAGAGATGGAACAGAACATGGGAGAAAATGCCTCCCTTTTTTCCAGTATTAATTTGGGATACTCAGCTGAAGCAAGAGCAAGAGCAGTGCTGTTCCGAAATTGTCCTGGGGGATTTTAACATTCCTTGCACAAACACTGCAGGCCTCTATTTCACTGAAATGTTCTCCATCCTGTTCTACAGATGCTGGGTTTTGGAGGAATCAGTGCAGTACGCAAAAAATCACCAGAAAACCCAACCAAAAAAAAAAAAATCCCATTGCTTTTGTAAATCCATTATTCAGAAGCACATTTGTTAAATTATCAGTTCATCTCCCTAACAAAATTAACAACTTTAAAGTCCTTGTTTGACTACTTATTTAAAAATACCACAGAAGTCCAGCTAATCCATTATTTGATGATAATTATCACAGTAGCTGGAGATGAAAGCAGCAAAAGAAAGGCACAGCTCCTCTGACAGCTCAATTCTCGTGTCTTGGTATCATCCTCAATCCAGAGATACTAAAGTAAGGCAGAGCTCAACGTGAATTCTTATCATGTTCACACATCTTCTAAAAGAAGACAACTCTTATCATCAGCCAACTCTCCAGAAAAAAGATTGCTCAGTGGCTTTTAAAAGGGTGGATTTTAAAAGGGGGTTGTTTTTAGGATCAGAAAAAAGAAAAAAATCAATTTTTGTAGGGTAATTGTTACATTCATCTTAGATTTCGTGTCAGGTGAGACTAATTCCAAAAGGTATTTATTAATCTCTGCTCCAGCCTCTGGCTGCTCTTCTTTGTTTAGGTGGGACCAAAATAAGACAGAAATAAGATTAAAGGCAGTTTATACTATAAACGAATGGAGGAAATTTCAAACATATTGCACCAGAGTTTATAGCTGGATGTTTTAAAATGAGTCATCATATTATCAAAAATTCTTTGTCAGATTATTTCCCTTCATATTAATTTGAAATATGTGCCCGAAATTCCCAGTTAGAAACTTTAAATCCAAGCCCCACTCTGAGCACCTTTTTCCAGCCTGGATTCTGAAGGTCACTTGAGCATTTCCTTCAAGAAATAAAGCAATGAAATGCATATTCCTGAAACTGTGAATTGAATTAGAACAATCTGGGTGCAGAAACTGAGCCGAAAGCCTCAGCACAACAGAAGGAGGAAGCACAAACAATTCAGTTTTTGTTCCACCCTGCCCTGTCCTGGTAAATTTTAGGGATTGGCTCTGGATAAGGAGCCCATAAATACTTCCTGTGTTTTCACACATCCTTAAGAAGCCCAGATGAGTATTTTTGAAGAATTTTTGTAATATTTTCTATTTATTTTGCAGTCTCTCTGGTTTTTAAAAGATTTGCCCAGGTTCAGCAGTGAATCCCACAGTAAAGAGCCAGAAAAGTCAAGGGGTCTGATTCCCAGAGTCATCCTCCTCCACCATTCCATAACCCTCAATTCCTCTGCCTTTGCCACATTGAATGGGAGCTGGAATAGTTCCAAGGAGGCATCCAAGGCACCTGCAGGCCTTTAAAAGTTTTTTAGGAACCAAAGGAAGCTGCTGTAGAGCCTTTGGGGCTTTACAGAATCTTTAACCCCGGGGTGCTGGTTGCACTGCTGAGAACGTGATTCCCAATGAACAATTTATCCAACGACTTTAATTTGGTTTCTTCCTTTTGCAATATCTGTAATCAGATTGGGATTGCCTCTCATCCATTTGTTCCTTAAAACTGTTTCACAAATTAATTTAGCAATTGCTGACAGTTTGCTGTAGCCCCAATTATCACAGGAGAGCTTATATTGTTTTGACAGTGGAAGTTTGGAAAAGAGGTGGAATTTGGAAAGGTGAGGCCCAGGCAGGTGCAGCCACCTCAGCAGAAGACAAAGGAGGAACATAGAGATGGCTTTTCTCTTCAAATTAGAATTATCTCTACAAAAGAAAAACACAATTCAATTCTAGAAAAGATATTTTCTAATTTTTCTGCACAAGGCTTTATGGCTGTGCCTCCTCAAGCTGCCCAGAGGCCAGGCCACTCCCAAAACTCTTCCAGACTTTGTTCCAGCATCAACTCCTGAACGTGGCTCTAGGAGGGGCTTTCCTGCATCAGCCCCAGAGCTGCTGCCTGGGTTTGGGCTCTCCCAGCACCATTCCCAGAGGAATCAGAGGGGCAGCAGAGGAAAACCAGGAATTTCCAGCAGCACCAAGGGCAAGAGTCCCCAGGCTGGGCCATCCCTGTTTACACTCAGAGCACTCCCTGTCTGACCCCGTCAAACTGCCTGCTTCCCACACACTTTGCCTTTCAGTCACTTCTATCCAGAAACCCCAGTTTGCTGAAATTGTTTTCAAATTCAATAACTCAGTGGAGCTATTTTCAACAGAGGGAACAAACAAGGGAGATGGGAAACACTATGTCCCTGATTTCTGCCTAACTGACAAACCCAGTGAGCTCATTTGTCAGAGATTTATTGTTTCTGAAAAAGCCCCTCATACAACCCAGAATTATTATCAGCAACACGGAGCAGAACATTCCTTTTTCCTGCAGTGACCAAAGAGAGCAGAGCACGGAGTGGAACGAGCTCTGCAATTCTCAAAATCCTTCCCAGGACTAACAATTTCACGGTATTTGGTTCAAAAGCACTGAATTCCTCTGTGCTTTTTCTCTGTTTTATTCCCAGTTATCCCATTTCTTACCCCATTGAACTACTTGTAACACACTGAAATACCTGGTGTGGAAAACACATTCCTGCAGAACACAGATTTGTTATTAACATGGAAATACTGTTCATGGGCTCAGGGGGACAAGGAGGGGCTGCTGTGTCCTGGATTTAGAGGAGTCCTTGGCTCTTTGGAGTTACCAAAATGATTTTTTATTATCTGAGTGTGGAGATCAGCTTTATTCCAAGTGTCACCCCTGAGCAAGGCAGAAGCAGATTTTCCTCTGAGGAAAGGTCAAAAGGGAGAAATCTCTCAATCTAAAATCTTTCATTCAAAAAATCCTGACCCTCAGTCAGAGTATTCCACTGCAAAAGCCTGATGTTGGTTTAGACATCTGCACTTCCATTCACATTTTCAGCTTACAAATGTTCATCTCTAGAAAATTCATCCAGCTGTGGAGAGGTACCTTTGACAGTTTGGTTCTTTCCCTGGAAGGAGCAGAGAAGATCTCTGGTGGCAGAGATTATTGCACATTCCAAATGACACTGAAGTAATTTCAAATTAAATATACCAGAAATGTAATTAATTTTTTATTATTACTATTAATATTATGATTGTTCTTCATGGACAAACATAGAATTTCCCCATGAATTGTTAAATGTCATTTTTAAGCAGTGTTGGGAGCTCTCAGGATCTATCTCAGGCCATCCAGGCACCTTCGGTAACTCATGGATCTTCAGATCAACTTTTGTGCTAATTGTGATCTGCAGCTCCCCTGTTAATCAGGTTCTGGATGCTCCAGAGGTTTTGTATTTCTGCTCTGATCACAAAATCAGTATCAAAATCAGTATTTTGACAGTATCTCTCTGTCAAAACTGGGATGGATCTAATCAATATCAAAGCATGACATTTTATAATCTAGAAATAATAAGAATTTCATCAACAAATCACTCCCTGCATCATGCTGGAGAAAATGAGGATTTCCATGGAAAACTGTGGCTTTTTAACAGAGAGAAAGAAGCTTGGGTCTTTCTGAACAAATCTGCAAAATGTTCTGGGGCAGGACATGGAAGGATTAAAGGAGAACCTTGAACCCTGGGATGGGCCTGTGAGCCCAAAGGGCTGAGAGATTTTGAGGGTATTTTGTAGTGGAATGGCTCAGACAAAGTCAAGAAATTCAATTATGGATAAAACAGCCCATAAGTGAACAGAAAATAATTATTCTGTTAATTCCTTGTTTTACTATTAGCCTCAGAGTTCAATTTTGGTAGTTAATAGAGTAGAATAAATAGAATTTTTTTATCAATAAGAGAAGCAGACACTTTCTAGGAAGCAAATCTGCTGTTTCATTTTCCATTAATTCATGTGCTGTGTATTTACTGTCTGTTTACAAAATGCAGAAACCTCTTCAGCCATATACAAGGACTATATATATTTATTTTTAAATATATTTTTTCTCTCATGCCAACTTTCTCCAGATAAACACCTGACTGACTGACAGATAGTAGGTGTCACTTTCTAATTTCAACCCCAATTTAAATTTACCCATCACATTGTTGAAGATAAGTATTACCTTTCATTCACTAATTACACTTAATTGGCTGGAAGATTTAAATGCTACTTTGGCTCCAAACATTTCAAACTGTGCAGGATGTCTGAGCCTCCTCAAAGGGCTGAGAGAGTTTGAGCCTCCTCGTGGATTTAGAGAAATAAAAAGCAGCATTTTCCATCTTTTTGCCTTAAAGTTGATGCAAACAAATGACTTCACAGGCAGGAAGGAGGAATAATTCAGGTTTTTTTAATGAGTCACTGCACATCTGGCAGGACAGGGAGAAGGTTGACATTTTCTGTGAGCAAAGAGCAGGAACAGCTGCCAGGGAAGAGCCTCAGGGCAGCGTGTCCTGATCCTGAGCCACGGTGCCAGCAGGTGCTCCGTAGGTGCAACAGAACCACTGGAATTATTCAGGTGCTTGCCAGAATCCGGGGCTGTGACGGTGATGGTCACACACACAAATCAAGATTCCTGTTCTCCTTTCATCCCAAACCCTCATTTTCACTGGCAGTGCCATCTTTTTGTGTTTAACTTGGCACCTTCTCCTCCCTGACCCAGCCCACCTTTACTCCAGGACATCCAATCTTTTGCTCCACCTGCTCAAAGCTTTCCAGGCCTCAGCTCTCCCGAGGAACCCAATATTTGATAAATATCAACCTCCTGCTGACAGACATAGCCCAGAAAGGGAAATCACTGGGGTTTTTTGGGCACCAAAGCACCTCCAGTCCTGGGAATCCTCTGCCACAGCCCTGGGATTTGCCTTCCAAAGCAGCAGCCCCAGAGTCTGAGACCTGAGGGATTGTTGTTTTTTCTCAGGTTTAGATGAGCTCCAGTAATCAGCTAAGCTGGCCACAGTCACTCTGAGCTCTATTTACTTGTGTTACAACTATTCCACAGCTTTGTTCTTTCCTGGTCCAAGCCCTGCTTTGAACCCTTTTCCTTGCAGGATTTGGGGTCACGACTTATTCCTTCAAAAGCTCCTACTTGTGACTTTCTTCAGCCTCAGTTTGGAAAGCACCTTGAAGAATTCAGCCTCCATCATATAAATGAACATTTATTGTCCATAGAATTCTCTACAACCCAGCCCAGAGCTCTGAGTGCCACGTGCAGTTCTTCCCTGGACACTTGCAGGATTGGGGACCCCACCACCTCCCTGGGCAGCCCCTCATTCAGATCTGCTCCTGCACAGTCGCACCTCACACAGAAAAGTGCAGAAAGCCTCTGGAAATGAGTGGCTGCAAAAACCAATGCAGGTAGTTTTTTCACCAAAATGAAATATTTGTCATTAAAATAAGAGCAAGCACATCAGGAACGAATGAAGCTGAAGTTAACAGAACCAATCCAAGCCTGGCTCTGCCTCGCAGCTGCTCTCAGAGGAGACAAAGGCAGCAGGGATATGAAAGAAAGACACAGAAAACTGTAGGCAAAAAACCAGATATTGTTCTGGAGAGGGTAAAACCTGTGCTGTTGAGACCTGTAGGAAACATCCTTCAGAACAAGAAGAAAATCTAATGATTTATCTGTATTGATAAAACATAACCAGGTCAAGAGGATGTTCCCATCCCAAAGTTTAGAGGTGGGATTTACACTCCCCATCAGAGGAGGGTCAGAAAATGGGTGGAAGGACAGCAGAAATTACTCTGAAAGGCCCAGAGGTCCCTTCCTTACCAAAAAAGCTTCCCAGTGCCAGAGAAAAGTGGCCTTGCTCCCATTTCCTCTTTCCCCACCTCTCTCCATTAAAAATCCCCAGTCCCAGCGAGGGCTCTGCCTCTCCCTCCTGCTCCCCTTCCACGGGGCGGCTCAGCTCAGCATTTCGGATAAAACCCACAGAGACTGAGTGCAGGACCAGCTGCACGAGTTGTTAGTGGGATGCTGGATTTCAGAGGGAATGGGGGGCACAGGGAGGAGGAGGAAGGAAGGAAGTGCTGCCTCCATCTCTGGTGGCTGAGCTGGGAAAAGTGGGGCAGTGCCTGCCCTTCCTCCAGGGAGGAAATGTAAAACAGATCGAGAGAGCCTGGAAACCCTACCAGAAACACTGAGATCAGGAAAAGTTAAAACCACTCCTAAGCTTCCATAAAATACCAGGAAATTATTTTTCCTTTCTCTTCTGCTCGAGCCAGCAAAACCAAACTGGTGGCTTGTTAATTAGGAGTGTGCTGGCAGAGCGTGGCGTTAAAGATGAACAAAGATTTTATTAATAAATCTTTCACTGTCAAACATCTTTCCCTTTGTCAGGGCAGAGAGAGGCTTTTCTAGCAGAGGAGCAGCTCTTTGTGAGAGCTTGGATTCACTGCATTTGAAGTTGTGCTCCCGATTTCATTACAGTCAGATTTCATCCAGAGGCTAAATATCAAACAGAACTCAACTCTTCTGAAAACATTCCAAGGTAAAAGGAGCACAGCTTTGGGCTAGAAAGGAGATTTTTCATACCACTTCAGCATATTCTTTTTAAAAATTTTTAGTATTTTAATGTGTCAGGTGCACAGATATCACATTCATTTGCTCTTGGAAAGGTGAAAATTGGTAATTTGGGTTCACAAAAGCCCAAAGTGACCCTGTTTTGTGTCACTCAGTTGTTATCAGCCTGTGTGGAGTGACATTGTTTTGAGCAGGAGGATGAAATAATCACCAAATTCACTCCATCTTCTGCCCCTGATGCTCCTTAAAATGGAAACTGGGCAACACAGAAGTACAAAGGAAAAAAGTTTAAATCTTTGGAGAGAAGCCTAATTTTACAGGAAAACCTTTGCATTTAATACACTGAAAACCAAGGTTGTTCCTCAACGTGAAACAGGAGACCCTGAATATTGCCAAGGGCAGCGAGTCCTTGCCCAGCCCTTCCAGGCTGAGAAATGGAAAACCAGAATTTGTCTGGGCAGAGACCGGCTGTGAATTGAATTTTGGGTGTATAAAAGACTGTTAGCTGGAACTGGACGATCTTTAACATCTCCTACCATCCTATTCTGTGATTATGAAAATGAGGAAGATATTTTCATTGTTCTCAGGCAGTGATGCTGAATTTGGACTGATCTGAAACAAAGACATCACCACCCAGAAAACGCAGCCTGTGTTTGGCAGACCTCTGCAATTTTAGCACTTTTCTTATTTACTTTTCCTGAAATCAAATTATCAGAAAGTGGGTTTTAACACTGAGGAGGAACTAAAATATCCTTTATCCTGGTCTTAAAATAGGTAAAATTTGCTTTTGCTTTGTGCTAACTCGTATGAGAATTTTCTACCAGTATGAAGTTTTGTTTAGAACCCTGAAGAAACACAATTTCATGCTTAAGCCAGTCAGCTCGACAAGTTCCATTTCGGTTTCCTGCAACACCATCAAGCTGCTCCAGTTTCACTTAAAAGGTTTAAGATCTGAGCCAGTAAAAAAAAGATGAAACCAGTTAAATTACCCAATTGCCTTTTTCTTCCTTCAGCTCAGAGGAACTGACATTTCCAGCCTGGTTCACACTCTGGTTACGTGGGAAAGGGAAAAGTTTTCATTACAAGTTTTCCAGGAGGCCACATTCACTTTAAGCCCCCAGAGTCATTAGCACCGACTCAGCTCTTTGAAAAATCACATCATTTCCCCCAAAATAATGTTGCTTAAAGTGTTCTTTTGCCATTGAAGGGGATGATTCAAGGAGCACCTCAATCTCCAGGACAATTTGCACCTTCAACAACAACCCCAGCTCCCAAGCATCTGTGCACCAAGACATGGGGATATCAAAACTGGCCAGATTCCAGGTTTTAAAAGTGTTCTTCCCTCCCTGCTTCCTGAAGATCCACCAAACATGAGAACCTTCATTATTCCTAATGCAGGATTTCAATCAGATGCTGTTCTTTTAAGTTAATAGCTGATGTTTGCTATTTTCTATTTCTCCCCTACCAGACATAAAATACCCACCAGGAACTCCTGCTGAAGTCACTTTGCTTGTCCCCTGAGCACAAAAACCAAAATTAATTCCTCTTCCACACAACCCTTCCCAAGGCCTCCAGTACTTTTTATGGCTTCAGGATTTGATTTGTGGAAGGAAGAGTTCGTCCCTTTATTAGTCAAGAAGGCTGGGCTGACAAATTTGTCTAATTATATCATGTATTTTATATTATCTATTTTAACTTGCTGACATCTAACGATTGAGCAGAGGTCAGGTGGGAAGCTCAAGGATGAATCAGCACTTGTTTCATATTTCATCTTTCAAAGCCAGTAACAAATGGCACCTTCTCCCCAGCTGTCTGTCAGCAAAAGGAAAGATGCCTCATAAATAATAAGCAGCATCTCCTGTTAAGTTAAACTTCTCAGAGAGGAAAATCTAAACGGGAAAATACAGATTAAGTGGTGTTAATTTAAAACAAGCTCAATGAAAATAGGAGAAATACCTATTCTTTCAGTTATCTCTGTGGTAATTACATTTTAAATGAAATTGCTCAAAAACAGGGAAGAAGAAAGCACTTGGAAGACTAAAAAAAAAAAAAAATTACAGAGTGATTACAAGTTTATCCCAGTGAAACATCTTCCCTTTTTTTCTTTAATGGATTGGTACATCAGGATAGAACAAATCCTTTGGTTCTTTCTTAAACACTCACACGCTTGCCAACATTCCTGTCCCACCTTAAACGCTCTCTGATTCCATCCAAAATCAAGGCTTTGTTCTCTGTGTGATCCCACTGGCCTGAAAACAGTGCTTCATCCAAAAACTGTGATTTTCCAGCACATCCTGGAGATTTTTTTCTTTCAATGTCTTCTATTTTTACACCTGAGCCAATGATGAGTTCTTCGTTGCACCCATCTGGCAGCTCATCAAAGTGCTTCCTTTGCTTTGCAGGTTTTTGATGGAATAAAAGCTGCTTGCCTAAAAAGCTTTGTTGCTCGATGAGGAACATGTTGTTTCCCGCAGATTAAACTGATTTCAAGCACTTTCCATGCTTTTGTGTGAAAATGAGCTGTGCAAATGCTGCAATTATCTCAGCCAGCATGGGAAGGGTAAATAGTGTCATATTGACCTTTCTGCCCCACTGCCTGAGACTTTTTATTCAGGAATATTTCTCTACAAAGTGCTTTTGGGGTTTTTTGGTGTTTTCCGTTTGTTTATTTTAAATAATCATTTCAACCCTTATCATTTTTCCTAATTATGTTCAGGCTGCCATTAGCTAATTACAAACAGCGCACTTGGTTGTTAATTATTCAACATCAGGGTCGGTGACAGTCCTTTGAACAGACACGGAATGGGGTCAGCATTCCATCTGCTTGGAGGCAGGAGAAATTCCTGCTGGTGTCCACCCTGAGCCTCCCCTGGCACAGCCTCCCTCCTGTCCTGTCCCTGTTCCCTGGGAGCAGAGCCCACCCCTGGCTGGTAGGACTGGGCAGCTTCACCAGCAGCAGTTTAGGATTTAGCTGGGAGCTGCTGCTGTGGCCAGAAGAGCCGGCAGAGGATATTTTGACTTTTAAAAGTCACAGAGCCAATGAAAACACACAAACCTCCAATTTGGGAGATCCATAAAGCAGAAAAATGTAATATTTCTGTCACTGAGGCTAAAGACAGGAGAAGAGTCCAACAGAGAGTCCCATTTCCAGCACATTATGTGCCCGTGGCTCTACTGGAGCCAGAAGCTGAGAAAGCAGCCAGAACATTCATTTTACTTTATTATATTCCAGGAGCTGGAACTCACTGGATTTAGAGCAGTTTGGACACAGAGTCTAAAACTTTTTACTGTATTTTGGGTTCCCTTAGGTAGCAGAGCACAGAAATGTCAGCACAACACACGTAGGGAAAAGCACACCTGCTTGATTATGGATTCAAATTCGGTGTTTGGACACAGCTGAACACTGCTGAAGCTGAAACCTGGTGCATCCCCAGCATCCCGGGGATTTCTTTCATACACAAAAGCAGAGCTGTATGTTGAATAAACAAAACGCAGAATAAAGAATCTTGCACCTGGGGTTTAGGCTTGTTTAGGAAAGAGCCAAGACTAAACAACCTAAAAGTTAAATATCCACACCAAGACAGCATTAAAATAAACCCAGCAGCAAATTGCTGTACTCCAGTCTTCCACAAGCTGCTCTTAAATGAATGAACACACGAACAAGAGAATGCAAAATCCCCCATTCTTCATTAACCACTGTCAGTGCTTCATTAGTTTTGGTACTATAATCCACTTCTGATTGGCTGGGTTGCTAAAGAGCCATTGCCAAGTGCTGCTTTAATTCCTTTTCCAGTGCAGCAGCAGCACCTGAGTGCAGGTAGTGGCACCTCCTCAGGTGTTACAGAGTATAAATTAACTGTGATTTCTTTAGGACCCCCATTTTTACCCACCCATGTTTCCACAGGAATTCTGATTTAGATATATAACACAGGAAAAAAATAAAAGCTGTTGGAATTTCAGATTGTTTAGCAAAAATCCCCTGTAGGTCAGGACAATGACAAGGTCCAGGGAGACAACATGGGAGTAGGGAAGAGGAACGTGCAGGGGAGGGAGAGACAAGCTCTGCCCCAGCACTGACCCAACTGGGCAAGTGATAATGAAGCATTTACATGCACAGTGTCCAAATTTAAATTCCATGAGCTACCTGAGGCTTAAATTCTCCCTGCAGGACAGAAACCTGCAGCAACCACAACAGAGAACAATGCTGGAAGCCATCTCCACTAACCATGAGCTTTACCTCCTCATTTATTCCTCCTGATTGTCCCAACTCCCCTGAAGTTCTTGCCCTCTCACCAAGAGCTCCAACTTTGGAAAGCCAAACCTTCAGGTTTTAGACAAGTTCTGTTTGTCAAGTAAATCAGATTTTTCTAAAATAATGAAATTTTGCGGCTTAATCCCAAAACCTAGAGCAAAAATTGGGAATACCCATTGTGTGGACAAGGGCTAATTAGGCAGGTCCCTGCCTTTTTCTACCATCTCAGTGTGCACACTGGTTGCTTGATTTCAAAACAGCCTTGCTAGAGTGAAAAAAAAATAATTTAAGTTCTCTGTTTTCTTACTGACCATTTCTCCACAGTTTTCATACACACATGTTCAAGATCATGTCAATTAAACATTTCATGTTGTGAGCAGCCAGTGACTCTGCCTTGGAAAAGAAGTTTATTTATGGAACAGTTTGATTTCACAACTTACACTGCTTGGGACATGCTTTCAGAATCACTTATGCATAATCTAAAGCTTTGGAAATAAAAATATTGCTTTATTGTATTTTACTTAATTCTGAAAATCCCATGATCCCATTTTCTCTGTCAGCATGGCAGGATAAAAGAATTCCTATTGTGAAACGTTCTTTCCTGAGGAACTCATTAAAGTGCAAGTCTGTATTTCATCAAATATTTCTTCGTTCGTGTCCCCAGAGTGCAGAACAACTTTCTTCGAGTCACTTTGAGTTCCAGGGAACAGAATTTGCAGGGGAAAATGTCCTTCAGGGCTCTTTTCAGCATTAGGGCTGGGGGAAGATCAATGTGATTTGAGCACAATTTGCTAATTGGGGATGCGTAACGAGGATGAACAAAGGGAGACGGATTTAGAGTGGATTGAGGTCTCTGTTAAAATATTGGAGAGTTTGGAGGGAGTTTGGAGAATCAGTCTGAGGAACCAAAGAAAATATTTAGGAGAAAAAAAAACCTGCAGCTGTTCAGAGTGATTTAATCTTGAATAGAAACACTCAAGGCAACGTTCCAAATCAGGCACCAAAGTAAAATTAGGTGGCAACTGAGCCCACTGCACTTGTGTTTCAGACCAGGACTCTCCACGTTTTATTGAGGGGGACTACAAATCCTTAAAAATTTGGTTGAAATTTTGTGGGGAACAGGGTGAGAAAGGGGCCAACATCCCAAATCTTTCCATTTTAACATCTCTAAAGCATTTCTGTGGTTGGTGGGCAGGGAAGGAGCTGGTGCCTCCCATCAATTTGGCCAAGCTGCGCACAAATTTCATGCCCATCCTGCATTCAAAGCTTTGCTTTTGATGTGGTGAATTTTGCTTTGGGGCAGTTTATTAGAGGTGTTTTAGGGGTATCCAAGAGCACAAGTGTGGAGATCTAAAAATCCACTTTCAGCTGCCTGCAGAGCCTGCTAAAAATGCATTAAATCCTAAACAATTCTGGGCAAGAGAAAACATCTCATGTGAGGATTTACTGTTCTCCTTAATTCGGTCACTCTGACCACTGAGGAGAGGCACAGAGCAAAGGGAGGATGCTCTACAGTCAAGGGAGAAACAACAAAACACCCTTCTAGAGGGAGATTTGTCCATGTTCCTTTAGGATTGAAGTAATTCCTTCTGGACATGCCTGTCCTACAACCTCTTACCTCGGGTAGTGCAATTATTTTAAAACATCGTGCAAACTTCACACTTTTTGTGCCTGATGAGTTTGAAACATGCTGCAAAAATATTGCAAATAGCAGCAAACATGTAAAATCAACATTTTGCAAGCACAGATTGAATGCTGTGACCGAGAGACCTGGTAGGGTTTGTATCACTGGAGCCGACTAACCACAGCAATAAATACAGCTTTTTCCTTGCTAAATGGGTGTTAAATTCATTAAATTTACTTATTAGACAGATTTCAAAGCTATCAGTTGGGCCACACTACAGAACCAGGAAAATCTACAAAAAAATATGTTCATAAGCAGACCTTAAACCAAAGGAAAGTTCAGGCCCCTCTCTCCCAGAGCAGATTTTTTCCTGAGGACATCAGTATCAGGCAGCACAACCACTCTGTGTTCAAAGCGTTCCTGCCCGGACTGCCTAAGCAGCACAAATCAAAATACTTCAATTGGCAATGATTTTCCCCTATAGGGTGGCAAAGATGAGGTGAATAGTCACTAATCTGGGGCTGCAATCCAATAATACAGAAACTTTCATACAATAAACTTTATTGCAAATCAAATGTTATTGCTTTTAGCACAGTACTTATAATCTGCTTTTTTTCCCCTCCCAAACTGCCATAACAGCTAAAATTTAACCTCTTTCAGAACAGAAGCAGCAGGAAAGAATAGCAACAAATTTCTGGGGTTGGTTCTGAGAATATATCATGAATATATCACTGAATGGAGTCCTAGGGAATACTAAGTGATAATCAAACTGTCAAATGAAATTTTAAATCCTCACATATAACTCCATTTCTGCAATGCAAGTCTCTATGAAATTTTAGAGGATTTAAGAATGATTCTGTCAGAACCCAGTTAATTGACAAAGGAACTTTCTGGGTTCATTCCCACTCCTCACCAAGTCTCTGCTACCGAAGGATCAGCAGAGCACAACCTCCAGAATCAGAGGTGCCAGCAGGGGATGTGTCCTGGCCCTTGGGGAACATGACCTGGCTTCTCCCCCTGACCTAAAACCAAAATAACACTGATGTCACCTCCTCAGCCTGCACATGCTCCTAGGGCTGGCTGCACCAACACAGATTTACTGCAAAATCCGAGTTTATTTCTTACTCTTTATTTGGGATAAATGCAAAGTTACACGAGAGCATGGAGAGCTCTGAATTAAAGCAAGGGAAGCACTTCAGACAGGGGCACCTTGAGTATATGAGTTGAAAAAGGGATCAGTTTTGGGCATTGATTTCACGATGCACCTGGAGCAGGTTTTGTTTTCTGGCTGTATTTCATGGATTTGTCCAAATGCTGCTGTTTTCAGACAGAAGGAACCTTATTAAACTTGCTCTGTTTCTCAGGATCCTTCCAGGTGTTCCAAGGTCCCTGATTTTGTTTGGGTTTAATGCTGCTCTTTATTCCTTCAGAATGCTGCCAGGAATCCTGATCCTTGGCAACCTGAATGCAACAGAGGCACCACACAAGCGATTCCCAGAGAGCCTTTTCCTATAAAATGAGAGCTCCAGCTCCGAGCTGACTTCATCCATAAAATTTCAATTTAGAGCCTCCAGCTGACTCTTCCAGTGCCTCCAGCCCTGAATTGTCTGTTCCAGCCAGCCAAGCTCTCTCCAAACCACACCAAGGAGCTCCAGGAAATGCTTTTGAGGAATCACACCGAGTATTTTGAGCAGTTTGACCTCCAGCATTTCAGCTGCCCCTGGGATGAGCGGGAGCAGTTCCAGCCCATGCAGTGCTTACTCCTTGCACCAATGAAATGTTTATTCCCTTTATACTGCCAGCATTCTCCATGGCAATCACTGTGCTGCCAAGATTACTCTGTGTTGTTAACTTGGGTATTGGCTTCATTAAAATGATATATTTCCACTTCTGCTTCCAGCTGCACTTTAAGTAAAAAGCAGAATTTAAAAAATCCCTCCCCTTGCCAGCAGCAGTTTGGTGAAGAAAAGGCTGTTTTGCTGTGCTGGGGCTGACACAGTTCCACTCTGTTCTCACTATTAAATGTGATTAGGGACTACTCAGTGCAGGACACATGAAATCTCCTCTTTTAAATGCTCAGCAATCATATTAACAGAACCCATAAATCACAGAAAATAAGCTGGAGGAATAAGTCGCAAGACAAATATTTACACAGAGAATCTCTGCTCTTCCCTGTTGGGACTGGTCATAATTTCCTCAGTAAAGTTCCTTTCAAAGTGATTTATTGTGCAGCAACCTCTGCAGGTGTTACTGATGCTTCTTTCTGAGGAAGAGGGTGCAAATATTCAGAATTTTCTTCTTTTGGGCTCATCTCATTCTGCTCCTCTGACCCTCCATCTGAACAATCATTGGATTGGAAATGTTTTTAAGGTAAAGTTCTTCATACTTGAGGCAGTGAACAAAATATTGTCTTTCAAATTACATTGGTGAAGTGTGTACTCTGAAAACAGTGATTTGGGAGAACGATCGTGACAACAGACATACAGCAGGAAAATAAAATAGCTTCAGGGGTGTCTGAAGGAAAATATAACCTCAAATCAATAATGAAGAACACACAAAGTCCTGAACATCCCATTGATTGGTATAAAAATCCACAAATGGGAACTCACACTTGAGAGACAAAAAAACCAACTAAAAATATGGATATTTTTTACATGGAGATAAAGTTGAAAAGCGAATAAAAGTTTGCATGATGAAAATAATTAAACATAAATTCAGTTGGATATATAGGGAAGTTCTTAACTAGCTGTTTAAAAGACTCTCCTTTGAATTATATACCAAAAAATCATTTCGGTCCAATAAAAACATAGCAAATATGAAGGGATCATAGTTAAAAGTCTACCAATATCTTTCAAAACCCATTAAAACCTGTTAGTGAAGAATCAATAACTGCTGCTGCTCCTGCTCTCAGTTCACGGGTGTTTAAAGCCTCTTTCACAATGATAACACCCTAAAGCAGCAACTTTTAATAAAGCAAACATTTCCCAAGCAGGGCTGGGACTCGCTCTCCTGGTACTTAAAAATGTCTAGAGACTATTTATTTACCATTTCTCAGAATTCTTTCGATGCTGAGAAATTGCCATTCCGTGGGATTATCCCCGGAATGCCAGGAAAATCTGGAGGAGCTAAAAATGGTGTTGATGATTGGTCTCTCTTACAGCTTCCAGTGTCCAGTTCCTCAGATCAGGGATGGCTGGAAAATCTGGTGCCTCAGAAACTGGATATGAGGGAATCACCCTCCTCAGCTGTGGATGGAGGAGCAGGAGGGCACAAATCTGCTCCAGCAGCCCAGGAGGAGACCAAGGCCAGGTTGGATGGGGCTTGGAGCACCCTGGGGTGGTGGAAGGTGTCCCTGCCCATGGCTGGGGTGGAGCTGGATGAGCTTTAAGGTCCCTCCAGCCCAAACCATTCTGGGATTCTGTGAATACAGAGGATGGTGGGTGTTCCTTGTTTTAAGGCCAATTCCTTCACTGGGTGCAGCTCCCTGACACTTCAGGGGACTGAGAAATACATTTGGTGTCTGGGTGACACCGTGTGACCTTTTGGGTTGTGTTATGGAATAAAAACCCTGCCCAGAGATCACAAGCCCAGATTGGTCATGATATCCTTGGTTATAGAAAGGCAAGGAACAGGAAGAAAATGCAAACATTTCAAGGGTATTGAGGGAAGGAACTCCTTTACAGCTTTTATTCCAAACTTACTGGGGCCTGATCAAGGAAACACAAGCACTTGCCAGGATTTGCTGTCCCACTTAAGGTGCTGACATCTGTTCTGTGCTTGTGGCAGTGGCAGGCACAGCAAACTGTCTGACAGCTCCAGCTCTCTGCATCCATCACCCCACTCCTCTGTCACACTGAATTATTCATTAGCATCCCACCAAACTCACACACCGGAGCTCCACTTACCATTTACCACATTTCAGCCCAAAAAACCATTAGTGGAGAGGAAGAAAATAAACATTTCCATACAGGAACAATGAGCCTGTACCTGGAACACCCAGGGAGGGAAATTCCCTCTGACAAGCTGCTGCTTGAACTTTCTGAGCATCTTGTAATGGGGCCTGCAGAGCAGTGCCTGGCTCTGAACATCTTCTGAAGGAGAGTTTGTTATTCCATTCAAAGCCTTATTTCAGGACCAATTTGTCTCATCACATTGATGATAATGAAGGCTATCAGGACATGCCCATTACAGCTCCTTGAAATCCATGTGTGAGCAGCTCCAGCATTTCAGAGCAGGAGTGCCCAAAGCTTTGCTTTACATTTGGTTTGCTGCTTTGCTTGTGAAAAAGATCCTCTAATCCTGCTTGGAATCTGAGCACTTCAACGACCTGGTTCCTTGCTACATAATTAAATTGGATGTCCAGCCAGAATCACAATATTTAGGAAAAAACCCTCATTTGAGCACTTAAATAAAGCTCAGGAGAATGGACTCATTTGGTAATTAAGACCCAGGGTGCAGACATCTGATCTAGGCTCAGCTGAAAGCCTGGATACAAAGAGGATGAAAATGTCTTCTACCTCCATGGGAAGCTAAAATTCCTTAGCTGGAGGAGGGATGGAAATGTACCTGGACCTAATTCTGCCATGAGAGACAGAAATCATCTCCTCTGCCTTTCCCTCCCCCTTGAAAAGGCCATTTCTGTTCAGAAACTTCTGTCTTGGCTCCACAGATTAAGTCAAAGTTATAACTGTGCAGATACTTCATTTATTTATTTCAAACACAAACATTCAGAAGTACAATAAACGGAGGCTCCTGAATATTTCAGCTGTAAGGAATAATTCCTCCCTGGCAGCTGAAAGCCTGCCTCGTTCACACATTGCAGGAGTGAGAACCAGCAATTTGATGTTTCAGCAAGTTGACTGCAACAGCTTTTTTGATTTTGTTGTGCTCCCCCTGCTTCTGAAAAAATCCCTGAGCTTAAAATGTCTTCTAGAGGTTAAAAAGAAACTCACCTGTTTCCTCTCCAAAGGCAAACATTCATTTTATTGCACTATGCACAGAGAAGAAAAGTTCAGAAAACTCCTGGGGGTCAAATGTCAGCTCTCCTTGGCTTTTCTTCTCCTGCTTTGAGTTCTCCAAGTGATCAATATTTGCTGTAAAACCCAGCCCAAAGCAGGTGGGTTATGGATGGAGTTTCATTAATTGAATCCCTCTGCAACCCCTCCTGCTTATTTGTTCAGCTGAGATCTTTGAAGTTGGCTGAGCCCTGAGCGTTGTGTGTTTGTTTCAGGATCACACAACTCTGTGTTCTCTGCACAAATGACACTCCTAATTAGCACAGCCACTAATCACTTTGACTCAGGAATGCCTCTCAGTCACCTCTTTTCAGCTGGTATTTGATGGCCCAGCCTGAGCAGTGTCAGAGCACCGGGAAGCTCCTCCAGGATCAGAGGGGGAACACCAGGGACAGAGCTTGATCAATGCCTCAGTGAGAGCCAAGGGAGGGCCAGTATTGCCCTGGAGATTTATTGCTCAGCTCAAAGCAAATTACTTCTTTCTCTCTTCTCAAGCTTTGTCCTGGCTACACTGTTAATCTCCACCCTTCTCTCGCATTTCTGCTATTTTGCAGATTGATCCTGGGCTCACCCAGGGCACCAGGGGGTCTCTTTGGTCAGTGGAAACCCCGAAATCGTGGCAAAACATCTCCCAGAAATCAGGCTAAAGGTGTCTTCTGTCTATGAAATTATCCTGCATTCTCCACGGGCACGCAGACCTAAAAATAAGAGGAAGAGCCACTTGTTCTGCTGGCCCAGATGTGATTTCTTGCAGGTGATAAAACCTCTCTCTGCCACAGCAACCTTTTCTCATTATTTAGGTAAGCACAGCCCTGCACTTCCCAGAGAAAACAACCAGGAAACATGTGAGAAAAGAGGATTTTTAGAAGGCGTTTATACCAAAATCTAACTAAAACACACACACAACTTCAAGTACTTCACAGGAAAATCCTGCACACAGGTAGCACATTAAATACCAGTTATCTCTTTGCCAAAGCTTCCTGGTACTGCTGCACTGAAAATCCAGGCTGAAGGGGAAATTTCTCTTATTTTCAGGTGCAAAATCAGCTCTCCCACCACCTTTCTTCTTTTTTATAAATATACAAGGAGATATTAATGGAACGAAGACATTTGGGAGTATTATCATAGGAAAAGAGAGCCTTTCAAAACACAGATTTTTGTTAAATCTGTGGGAACAAAATACATAAAACAGTGTTTGGGTGCAGTTTTCCTCTTATTCCTTTTGTGAATGTTCTACAATTATTACAGTTAATAAATCCTATTAAGGGCAGGTTTATTCCCCATCAACATCTGGGAGCAGATGTTGATGGGGATATCAGACAATCCTGCCTAGAAACCTTCAACACTTTTGCTGTCAGGCTCCAGTTTCTCTTTTGGAGGTGAAATTGTGCAAAATCTGTTTAATTCGGTGGGAGAGGCAAAGAAAGGAAGGGTGAACTTTAAAAACTTGTTGTCAGTTTGAGAAAGAGATGAAAGGATGGCAGAGAAGTGCTGGAAGGCACCCAGGCTGTGCTTTGAAACACAGCCAGTAACAGCAGCAGGCCAGTTTGCAGGAATTGAGGGGAATAAAAGAGTGGGCCTGGATTTCTGACTTGGCCCTTGATGCATCTTAAATACACCACCAGAAAAAAAATCATTTTGTCAGACACTCCTCATGCCAGGCAGACAATGGGAAATGCAGAGAAACCTCAGAAAAATTTTGAACGTTGGAACTTCCACCACGAGGACAACAAAATGAACCCGTATTTCAGAAAGGTTCGGCCACATCTTTCAGGTATTTTTTCCAAAAGAAACCCATTTTTTCTCTCCCAAGGTTTGCAGCTTGTTTCCATTATCACTTTGTGGAGATATTTTAAATATAGAACTCTAAAAACACAACCTTTCAGAACGCCTGCACTGCCTTTTCTCCAAAGAGCAACTTTGACATGGAAAAAGTGAAATTTCTCTGTATTTGTTGACCAGTAACAGAAAATCAAGCAGAGATAATAGTACACAATAAACTCAAATTATGCAGGCAACACAAAGGCTCTGTTAACCCACAATTCTCTCTGTGAACTTCCAGAAACGTTTTATAAATACAATATCCACACCAAAAGGAGAAGGGATTGCATCTTCATTGCGAAGGCAAATTATTCCTCTCACCCACCCTCACTTTCCTGAGGTGTTCTCCCTCTAATCAGCATTTCTGGATGGTTTTCTGGACGTGTTTCATCTTCTTAAGAAGTTGTGGTGCACCACATTTATCATTTACAGGTGACTCACATTGACTCTGTGCTCAACTGCTGCAATGCTCTCACATTTTGGGGGGGGGATTTGGGCAGGGATTTAAACTTTAGTAAAATTTAAGCTAAAAGCATAAGAAAAAGATTTATTTATGTGTAAATGAAGCAGATCTAAGCCTAGAATCTTAAATAATGTCCTGCTGATGTTGAGGAATAAACATATAATGTTTAATATGATCCATTTATTCTACAGGCGGGTTTAAATGCAAAGTGCTCATTTTCAGGCACTTGGAGGTTGACAGTCACAAAGCTACAAAAGAAAGAAATAAAAAGCGCAGTAGAAATTCTCTGTTATTCTGATAGATGGTAAAATCTGCTGGAGTTATTTGAATTGCACAAGAGGCTGGGGAGCAATAAAATGGGCTTGCAAGGGGATTGTGTAATGAAGTCCATAGGGGGGTGGGGAGACAGAAAGATATATTAACATAAAAAGAATAATTAGGAAGGCAAGGCCTTAATTCAATAACTTTTGGATTTTAGAATGTACTTTATTTTGCATAATAAGAGTCAGCTTTTTTAGTGAGCTTCAACAGAAAGTATCCAAGAGCATCAAAGTTTACTTCTTTTTAGCGGTGAAGAAAATAAGGTATTAGAAATAAAAACAAGGAATTGTACTTCCTAAAGCCTTTTATGATTGCACAGAACTTGGAATACCTATTTTAGGCCATTGGAACATTTAGATGTTCTTACCTTGCTTGTCAAACACCAGTGAACAAATTGATTTCTAATAGAGTAGGAAGGTTCTGGAACAACTTCCTGGCAGAATTAATGGGGACAGGAAACCCAGCTGAGTTTTAAAACTGATCACAATATTTTTCTGAACACAATTACTTTGTGTGACAGGGAAATTATTGATTATGCGAAGGTTGCTTTAGGTGCAGTGGGTTCAGATTTTCTCTCTGAAAGATTATTTTTATATCATTCTTATTCCTTGATGCAAGCAAACAATAGGGCACAAAAAAGACCAAAGGCACCTTTTGGTGCTCACACCTCATCCCCAAACCCACAAAGCACCTGCAGCTCTGAAATGGCAGCTCCATCCTCAGAAAGAGCTGGGAACAGGAGCCCAACTGAACCTCTGCACAAACCACTCAACTGGAGAGGCTCAAACAACAAAATTCCCACCGGGAACTGAAAAGTCTTGGAGCTGAACGTGCCCAGCTGGGATTTGGTTCAGACACATTCTCAAGAGAAAGGCAAACTCAACAGAACTGGATGAGAAGCACAGGCCTGGCTGCGTGGTTTGGTTCCAGACAGCTCAAATGTCTCATTCTTTCTCCATCTCAGTATTCCCAAGGCTCCTTCTCTTGCATTAGCCACTCTGCAAATATATACATAAAATATAAAAAAAAAGGAGGAGGACACTTTAATGTCCTTTCCCTCCCTCAAATTCACAGTTTTGCCCCAGCAGCAGAGCACTGAGCTCTTCCTTCCTTCTGAGAGAGGAGGTGGTGGAGACAGCAAAGGAGAGGCCACAGCCCCAGGGCCACCTGAGCCACCTCATCCAGGTGCTCCCACCACTGCTGGTGCAGCACAACCCCTCTCACATCCCAAAAATCACCAGCTAACCCTGGCTATGATGCTTCCCAAGCATCCAGAACACTTCCAGGTAACTGCATTAAGCAGACATCATTAAACAGCACTCTAATTAGCAGGCTGATTAAGACAAGAGCCTGCCCAGCTTTCAAGGCAGAATTGTAATTGAAAGCAGAGGCTCCCTGAGCACTGACAGTATTTACAGCCCCTTTTGTTCCCAGCCCGTTAATCACCCTCCCAGGGTAGGGAGTTTAAGACCAAATTGGCAATACTATAATTTCAATAAGGAATTTTCTTCAATAGGAAGAAAATAACTGTTTCTTTTTCAGAATGTATAGCTCCGCCCTCAGCAGCGCTGCAGAAGCGCTTTCGGACTCAATTCTAAGCCTGAAACTGTAACAGTACATCTTATTATGAACTGCCAAACACAGGGATCCTGCTGCCAAATAAATCTCCAGCCCTACAAAGTCCTCCAGGACTGGCTCCTGCTCCACCTCGGAGTTTTTCATCACATGCTGCCTAAGGCCCAGTTCCTCAGGAACTTTCCCCACCTCTCTCCTCCACCTCCTCCCTTCCAACCCCATTGCTCAGTTATTTGTTAAACCATTTCTGTCAAGATAATTGGACTTTCCAGAGCCTGATGCACCGATTTAAGGTGAGAGGGACATATTTGCTTTCTCACACTGAGCCACTGAATCAATTCTCCTCCTGGCAGCCTCCCTCTAATAAAAATATTTTTCTCCCCTCCCACTTAAAAGCTCATAAATACCTCTTTGCAGAAGAAAGTCTCTGACCTTTGGGGCTTGCAGCTGCATCTCTGTGAGTGAGAAAATGAGCTCCCCAAAAGCAGCAATTTTTGGAGAGATGAAGTGTGTATTTAAACAAGTTTGCCTTCAGCATTCCCTTGCCTATTTTTCCTTCTTTACCCATTGCTTTTGCCTCTCTCTGCTCCCCTTTCTCCTGCCCAGAGCTGTTTGGAACAGAGGTGAAAACTCCAAAAGCAAAAGTTCTTTTCTTCCTCCTAAACACAAATATCTGCTAATGACACTGGGAATTATTTCTACTTCATGGCCGTGGGAGGGTCCCCACCCTGCCTTCAACAATTAAAATCTGCTGTTGTAATTAAGCTCAGTGTTCACTTCCAATGGGATGAGCAAAATGAACAAAGGTTGTAGTTCCCTGTCGAATTCATATCCAAAACTGAGGCAAACTCCTCAAGACAAAAATTTATCTAGAAGGGAAAAGAGGATGTAAAAGTTTCTTTCTTTGCATGGCACAGTCTCTCAAAACCTCAAACTTTTCTCTGCCAAAGCATCTCTAGTTTTTGATGATTTCCTAACATATTTCTTAAGTTATTCCTTGCTGAAATTATTGGTTTTTTCTATTCTTGATGGGAAAACAATTCTTTGTTCCTTTTCTGTTCAGAGATCAATGGCTTTCTGGTAGGTAGCTCTAAGGTGGTATTTGCTGGAAAAGTAGAATGAGTAGTTAAGGAATTCTACTGACAAAAAAGCCCAAAAACTAACTTGTGTGAACAAACCAGAACAATTTGTACAATTAATGAAGAGAGGAGAGAAGGTGCTGAGTGTTTTATGAGGTTTTTCCCAAATAAATCCAAATTTAAGAACAAAAAGCACATTTGGTGACGGGGGAATCATTAATATGAAAAGAGTTGAGGCTCAGGCCTAAATTTAAGTTATTTATGGTAACATTTGGTGCGTTTTTCTCCTGCTCCAAGAGAGCTGCAAGCCAATCCTGCAACACCCAGGGAGGGGGAGATGGTGGGGGAACAGCAGGAAGAAAGAATTCCAAGGTTATGCACTGAAAAATCCCCAAATTAACTGTGGATTAAAATAATCCATTCGCCTCACCGAGAATCAGCTTTTATTTACGCTCCTGGAGGCCGAGGGTGTAATAAGCATTTTATTGGGATGGATTTGCAGTCCTGCTGTATTTATTGGGATGGATTTGCAGTCCTGCTGGAAGAGTGAGGCACAGCTCAGGAGATGGACAAGTTCGGGGCGTTAATTACAGCAGCAGCAGAGCAGAAACCAAAGCTCATTTGGAACGAGGAGCAGCACCAGTGCCAGAGACCTTTTCTGCCTTAATTACATCTCCCTGCCCTGCCTCCTGCACAGAGCTCCTGGATTTTTGACAGATTTAACTCTTCAAAATTGTTGCTGTCATGGAAAGTTTATCTAAAAAAACCCCATGATTCACAAGAAAAGACTTTGACTCCTAAAACTTCCTCGTTTTTCCTCAAACAAATACATAGAAAACAATTTTTTGGCGTTTTTCTGTCTAAAGGCACAACATAGTTGAGTCCCTCTGGATTTCCTGTTCTGTAAGTGGAATTTTTCCAGCTTAAGAAGGGTTATTCAAAACAGAAAAGGATCAAGAAATCATCAGCTAGAATTTTTTTTAAGTTCTGTCCTTTATTTTCCACTTCCACTCTGTATCACAGGGGTACATAACTTAAATCTCCTGATTTTGCAGGAAAACATTTTGTTTTATCAATTATTTCCCTCTTCTCTACACCTGTTGAAACACACCAAAACACACCCTAAAGTGAAAGCACTGAAGCACTTTAGAAAATTTCCTGTTATGCATTTTAAGACCAAATTTAACAAAAATGAGCAATCAGTCTCACATTTCACTCAAGTGTTTTTAAGGGAATAAGAGGATTGAAAGCGACTTGATGAATGTTCCCAAACTTGCTTAAAAAATATTTAATTTGCAAAATTTGTGTGACTTCTTCATTTGTGTCAGGAGAAAATAATAAAGTTTCATTGATTCAATGGAAAAAATGTCCAGTTTTTCAACATTAACCTGTTACAAAGTAAATAAAGTAAATGTGACAAGTTAAAAATCTGAACAGCAGGAACTCCACAGTGCCTGGCAAAATCTGGGCTATTGTGATTCTTTCAGTAAATTCATAAAATTAGCTGTGATTGTGCACTACAGGAGGAAATTTTGAGTTACAGAATAAAATCAATGCAGAGCAGAGCTCAGCCTACACAGACCCCTGCAGAAAGTCTGGAGCTTTATAGGGAATGTTTGCCAAAAGAAGTCCTTGGATAATACAAACCATCCATTTTAATGCCTCTCTCTTCATCATAAAGTGGCCGTGAAAGTGCAGCAAAATAACCAGGAGCACTCAGGGAACCTGAGTGAGCAACATGAAATTGTGATTATGAATAAGTCTAAGAACAAATGATGAAAATAAGATCGAAATTTAAAGCCAGCAGCCCTCCTTTAACAGCTTTAATGATGAGTTCAGGTCTGCATTATTGGAAAATTAGTATACAAATTATATACTAGTGGGAATATGAAAAAATATTATGTATGAGTGCTTGGTATTAAGTAAAAATATTATTTTAGTAAGTAAAGCCCTCAGGCTGGGTATTCATTGGAATAAGGAATGATCCATCTCAATGCTCAGGAAAATCCTGATGCAAACCGAGGCTGGTTTTTCTCTTTAAAGCAAAATGTTTGTGAAAGCAAAACTGCCCTCAAAGCCAGAGCTGATTCCGAAAGCCCCATCCCAGATCAGGTAACACAGAGTTTGGGCTTCTCCTGAAGATGGGAAGTTGATGTCCAGCTTTGGAATGGTCTAGGACAGGCCAGGGATGGATGAGGGGGGTTAAACCAAGGCACCAGGTTGTGGAGACCTCAAGAAGGGGATCTCTCAGGGAGTTTGGGCTGGATTTTGGGAAAATCAGGGAATGGTCCTGGCCCCGAGGCTGCCAGAGCTCCAGCAGAGCTTGGACAGGGTGGGATTGTTGGGGGGTCTGTGCAGGGCCAGGAGCTGGGCTGGATGATCCCTGTGGATCCCTTCCAGCTCAGGATGTTCTGTGATTCCATGGATCTATAAAAAGTGGGTGTATTTTTAGCCTTGTTCACGTATTTGCTGTGAGCAGAATCAAAATGGCTACAGCAAGGAGCTGCATTCAGAAGCAGAAGGATGGAAAGACAGGACTGGAGACAGGGGAGGGGAAAAGGCCGGGATCCCAGCAGAGTTTGTGAATAATCCCAATGACTTTGGGCTCCTTTGGTGTTAAAAAACACAAACTCAGAACGTCCCCAGCTGGAGCTGGGCTGAATCAGTACTGGCAGACATCCTCAGAAGGTTTCTCTCCTGTTTCTGCCACCACAAAAAAAAGTCAGTTGCTTGAGAAAAAGGGAAGAAATATCAAACTAAATGGATTTTTTATCCAGCTGCATTTGCACTTGAAGCACTGAGGATTTCAAATTGACAGAGGGGAAATTTAGGATGGATATTGGGAAGGAATTCCTCCCTGTGAGGGTGCTGAGGCCCTGGCACAGGGTGCCCAGAGCTGCTGTGGCTGCCCCTGGATTCCTGGCAGTGCCCAAGGCCAGGTTGGACACGGCTTGGAGCAGCCTGGGACAGTGGGAGGAGTGGATGGATGAGCTTTAAGGTCCCTTCCAACCCAAACCATTCTGCGATTCTGAGATCCCAAATCTCAGTGTTTCAGGCACAGAGGTGGAAGAGCAAATCTCAGCAGGTTCCAGCTTTGTTCCTTGCCTGCAGCAAGGTGACAGCTCCTCCAAGCATGGAAGCTGAGGCCTGGTGTGTTTTCCAGCCCCATTCTCCATGGATTCAGCTGGTTCCATCCACCTGCAGCAGGAAAGCCGAGGTGTCAGGGTGGAATTTTTCCTTTCATGCCTGAGCAGGGGACACTGGACAGAGCCAGGAGCTTGCAGGTGAATTTGTGTGGCAGTTGCCTGGCAACTCACAGAAGGAAAGAATTTAAATCCAGCATTAGCAACTCATTTTAGAGATGAAACGATGGCAGTTTTTATCTGTGGGAACGAGGGGAAGTAGCAAAAACAGGAGATGAGGGATAAATCCAACGTGTCTGTCCAAAGGGAGCCCTAATGGGCCTGGAATATGCAACAGAATATGAAACTCAAACACTGAGATGAACTCCCTGACATTTGAGGCCAGGTTCAGGACTCCCCACGTGGAGCAAATAAAGGATTGTTCAAATACCACATGGGTTTTTTAATTAAAAAGTGCAACCAAAGGAGGGAAAGGGCTTTGATAAGACTGGGGAGGTTGTGGCAGGGGCCAGGTTTGAGTGGACTCTGCTCCACACTGATGTCAGGAAGCAGAAATTAAGTGCAAACCACTCCTTATACCCAGAAGACCTTTTAGGATCATTAATTGCAGATGGATTGACCTAGAGATGCTAAATATTTCCATAATAATTTAAATAAAAGTTTCAATTTCTGAGGAAAAGAAAAAAAAAAACAAAACAACACTGTGGGGTTGTTTGGTTTGTGTTTTGCTTGGAGTTTTTTTGCCCTGTTTGCATTTTCTACTGGAGTAAAAAAATCCCCAGTGACACACAAAAAGGAATAAAACAAATGAAAGGTTTCATTCCAGGGCTTTTTAAACCCAAGTCTGTATGTTTCTTTTCCCTGCATTGATCTGGACAGCTTTGCTTTCAATCCGCTTTAATTGAAAATATGAAAATGAAATACTACCTTTTTTTCCTCATAAATAATTCCAATTTGCTGCTCTGCAGAAGATTGGAGGGTTGCAGCTTCCCTTGTTCTGGCTGTGTACAAACCAAATATTGATATGATGTAAATGTCAAGTTTCATTTAAAACAAAATAGATCCTGAAGAGCTGCAGAACCATTACAAAGACTCAGGGTTTTAGGGATTTTTTTTTTCTTTATATGCCAAAATCATTTGTATCACAGCATTGGGAGAGACTGTGAATTTTAAATACACTGACTTCTGCTGGGCTAAATAATTTTGGTGACAACTCTTTGCAAGGAGCTGTTTCCAAGAGAGCAAAAAAACCAACATTTCACAAGGTCCTTTTTTAAGCTCACTTGGCAAAAGCTTTGTAAAACACACCTCCCTCCATGGGCCCTGGGAATGCACTAAAGACAAATTAAGACAGAATAAAGATGGATTTCCCAGGCAAAATAACCCAACCCCCAAAGTTCTTATTCCAGACTGCGACGGAACCAAAAGCTCAGGAAATTGAGGCACTGAGGAGCCACAGATCGATTCCTTGGGAGAAGAGAACTGGGCACCTTCCTCCTGTGCTCTCACTGCTGAAAACAAGGTGTTTGTTTGCAAGGAGCTGCTGTGTTCTCTCGTTAATTGGGCTGCTCAGGCCCCCTGCATAATTTGATTAGAGGAGCCCCTTGAAATTTATTTAGTAAATCCCCATTTTATGAGTTTTATACTCGCATCTACCCCAGCTAAAACTCTTGGCCAAAGAGCCAATTTTTTTTGAGGGGAAGAAAATAAATTAAGAAATGCAAAAAAGGAAGGAAGTTATTTATTTCTAGGATTGGCGTTATCTACAGAGATTTCTGCACAAAGCAAAGAGTCAGAAGAAAATCAAAAACTTCCTCAGCACACCTCCCATTAATTGCAGGTGTGGAGCGGCTTTATTGCTATTCCTAAACTGCTTTTCCACAATTTACAACCATTACTATTTACATTGCTAACTTGTAAAATATGTATATATATTTGGATTGGTTTTGTTTTAAAAACAATCCCTGCAATTCAGGATCCTCTGTTATTTTTCAAAAGCACCTCTGTCATCTTTATGAAGACTCCAGAGGAAATTTGCTATCCTGGACAGTGACTGAAGTCTGCAAAAAAACCTCTAAAAAAGGAAAAGATTTAGCACTCTATCAGATGGAGACATCTTTTTTAAGAGAAGGTCTCACTACACAAAGATTTACAGCAGAATCTGCTATCATTGGGAAGTCAAGTCTGAAAATCTGCCTTGAGATGGATTCACCTGACCTGGAAATTGGCTGCACTGCGGGAGTTTAGCAGCACATAAACACCTGAGTACCTACTCAGGGAAACTCATGTATTAAACAGCGTTTCTGCAGAAGTTTCAAGCACATTTGGCTTTTACTTCTTTGCGTTTTATGTCCACTGAGGCACAAGATTGTTATGGAGTGAAGGAGAAAGGCCCTTCCCTTGTTCTGTGATTTTCTGCAGCATTTCACTCCCATTATTATCCATTTTTTGCAATGTGTGACCACAGAGGACGTGAGGACTCTCCTGTCCTAATCCAGCTTAAAACAGCAGGGAGAGGATTGGAAGCATCATTTTAGACTTTCTGTCCTGGCAGGAGCAGCTGTTCTCCTTGTGCTGCAGGAAGGTCTTTGGAGCTCCTGAAGCAGTTGGCAAGCACTGGAGCTTTGCTAAGAGGGTCAGCCTTTCATTAATCTCTCTCCAGAGGCTGACAAATATCCCCAAACCACCCAGCACGGCCCAAAGTTCCAGTTCGGGAGCGAGTGCAGCCCCTGCCTGTGGTGGGAGAGCTGCAACAGATTTACAATTGACTTTCCTGGGATTCCCATCTGCAGCAGGGCTCGGTGCTATGGAGGAGCAGAATCACACAAAGACTAAAAGCTGCTGGCCTCGCAGTTGTGTCAGATGATTTTGCTGCTTGTGCTTCAATTTTCCTTCCTTTTCCTTGGGTTTTCCTAAAAAGTGCTGGCAGGAGTGGGACCACAGAGATGGGATTGCCAGGCTGAGAGCAGAACCTGCCCCTGGGGAGCTGACTCAGGCCCAAAATCACCTGTGGGATTGTCTGGAACAGGCTGGGATATTCCCTGTGCTGCGGGGACACTAATGAGAATAATTCCAGCACTGGTGAAATGTGCAGCACCCTGGCATCCATCCAGCTGGATTTTCCAGCTGGGAAAAAACCCAGCTCAGCACCTGGAGAATTATCATTGAAAACAAAAGTGCTTTTGTTTTAAGGGTATTTAAAATTAGAAGTCCTCTGATGAAGCCTGTTGGAGCAAATAACACCTCTGCTCTGGTGTTTGAAGAATAGCCATAGATAGAGCTGCCATGGAGTATTCCATGGAGAAAAGATTAAGCATCAGTGCATTTGAATACTTTATCTGTGGGGTTTTCATCAGTTGTTAAAGAAAGACCAATGAGGCGATGGTGCAAAAGGAAGATTTTTGGTTTATTATCCTCGCTGTCCAAACATGAGGGTGAAAAGAGGATTGCTTCAAGGGTCAGGGAGAGATCTCACAGAGATCTCACAGAGAGAGAGCACACTTCTGGACAGTGGACATTTTAATTTAGAAAAAATAAGTTTACTAATAAATAGAGAATCTGCTTAGCTGGGCACCGCAGGCTCCCACTGTTCTCAGAGAATTATTCAGCTCTCTCCAGGACTTGTCTTTTGCCTCCCTTATGGATTTATTGGCTGGTCCTGTGCTCCTGCCACGGCCCAGCTCTGAAAGTGCAGAACTGGCTCTGATTCAAAGAAATGCTTGGAGAGAATGAATGGCTACCAGAGATAATAAAATTAGCTGTCAGTACATTAAACATGTTTTTCCCCGTGCCTGGTCATCACCAAATATCATCAAATCTGTCATCATAAAGGGCAGCCTGTTAGAAATGGGCTGATGAGCTCGGGAAGATCAGATATGATTTATTTCATCGTTATCAAAGTGAATGAAGAGTTCAAAGATGCAGAACTTTTTGTTGTTATGGACTTGTTTTCCTCGTTTTCCATAACTGAACAAAGTCAGGATGAAATTTTTATGTGGAGACACAGAACATTTCAGTGGCTGTTGACTAGAAACTCATATTTCACCGACTACAGGACTTTTGAAGGATAACCTAATAAATATCATGACCTAAAAAACTTTTTTCCTCTAATGAAAAGCTGGAAAGAGACTTTGGGATTAACTTCAGGATTTCCTGGGAACACGGGATGAAAATGGGAAAATAAGGAGGAAAAGTACAAAGTAAAGAGAAGAAACCCACTGATTTTTATAATCCATATATGAAGTCCCATATAAGCCATACATAAATTCATGTATAATCCATACATCAATTCATGTATAATCCATACATAGATTCATGTGTAATTCCTATATAGTCCACATATATGTGATGTCTCTCTCTTTACTTGGGCAAAGGACCTGGAAAAATTCTTGTCCATCCCCTTGGAGGATAGAACTTTCCAAAAGTAACCCTGGGAAAGCTGCACAATGTTTAATAAAGGCATTGACTGTGTTTGCAGTGCCTTCTTCTCTGTCTGCCAACAGCTTGGTATGCACAGAACCAACTCTCAGCTCTGGCTGTGGGACACAGGAAGATTTGTGTGCAAGATTGAAACATTTTCATGCAGAAATAAACCAGTCAGACACCTCAAATTAAGTGAATTTGTTCGCTGCTACAATAATTTAGTGCGTGGTTTGATGTCAGAGAGAAACAACCACCTGCGGATGTTGGGTCACTGCTCGGGGCATTTGGACACTTTAAAGGTGCATTAAATCTCCTGAACACCTGTAACTAAAGGAGGGCTGGAAATTAGGCTCAATTTTATTTGTTTTTATGGTGAAGTCAGCTATATTTGGACATTTTTTATAATTAAGATACTAAACAGATTGTCAGGGATTTACTTCGTGATGCACTGCTTTGTGCTGTTGCTCTTCAAGATTAATTCAGCACCTGTTTCATGGCTTTGCTGTGCATATGCCAATGCCTGAAAGATCCTTGGCTGAAAAATAGACCTGCCCATAAATAATATTTGGTATTTTGCAAATATTCGTAATGACATAAAGCTGCCGTCTTTTTACCAGAAATGTTAAATGTTGCATTCCAAAAGCAGCCAAAAATTCAGCCCTGAAAATATCGAATATCCAAACCTCTCCAATAAAGAATTTGTATTTTATTACCAGTAGCAATTTAAACCAGACACTGCTAATTATTTCTGATCTTGATTAACAGAGGGTTACAGGAGGAAACACAGCCTGAGCTGCTCCAGGAGGATTATCCAGCACAAGAAGGGACCAAAATGGATAAAGCTAATTTCATGTCATGCTTTCCACAGCTGGAAAGGCAGAAAAAAACATATTTATGCTCTTGGAAACTCAATATAGTTTGTGTTTCAGCTGTTAACTGATGACAACACATTCATAGAGATCCCAGCAACTGTGCTCTGAGATGGGAATCACAATCCCGGGCTGAAAACAGCATTTCCACACTTTTTACTTTAAATGTTCATTTCTTTGCCACATTTTACTACTGCTGGCATAAATTTAGATTAATTAAAAGAAGAAAAGGAAAGGTTTTTGTTTCAGGGAGCCACGGAAATTTGTAAAACTTTGGTGCAGCCAAGTGTGGAGGACAGAAAACCAATTAACCCACGGACACGGGCTGAGAAGCAGGGCTGGAGCTGGAAAAATGAATGGATCTTTCATTGTTCCAGCCATTCTTGCAAATTTCAAGCTGGAAATTAAGGCTGAATATGCATCTTTTCCCTCTGAGTAAATTGGGAGGTTGTTTGATTCCCCACTTGGCTGTGAGCTGATGAATAAGTGGTGTTTCGGAGGCCTTATTAAGGCAGGGAAACACAAGTGAGTCTCCAGGCAGTGTAAGAAATACAATTTTCTAAGCTTCACTGAGGAATATGAGAGTGAATTTCTCCCAGCACCTCCATAAGATCCAGCAGGATTTTCCCTTTGTCCTGGCAATGAGAACAGTGGTCCTCAGATCATGAATGCCACTGAAATACATTCACGATAGCAAATTGTATCCAGTGCTACACAAGACATTGTAGCTCAGTTCTCAGATTATTTAAACTCAATTTTTCTTCCCTAAAAACACACAGCTCCAGAAATGCATTCACGGATAACATCCCAACCTGAGTGCAGACTGAAACTCATAAAATACATTAAAAACAAAAAGCAATTTGTCTCTCAGTGGTTGAATTACAAGCATGCAAAGATTGTGGAGAAACAAACAGCAAAGTATCCAAAGTATCCAAAACACCAAGAAATTCAAGTCCAACTGAAATTAACAGCCAATTAAATTATTGATAAACTCCTTGTTTACTCAAGTTGAGTTTACTCAACTCCCTTGAGGGGCTACATTTTTTACTTTTTATTTCTCTCCATGTTTCATTTTAGACTCAATCACATCTTTTGGGATGCAACCCTGCTCTTCCACTGCTCCAACTCCTCCTGGTTTTGGGGTGGGTTTTGCTGGGGATTTTTATCTGTGATCTCTGCAGAGTTCCTGCATTTTGAAGCTGAGTATCTTTGTCTAGAAAAGAGCCTCAAATAAGGAGATTTGGAGCTAAAATATCTTTAATTTCCCCATGAATCATTCCAAAGGTTGCATCCAGTCCAGGGAAAATCCCTTCTGCGAGGTCCCTGCAGTTTAATGCTGATGGAGCAGCCACGGCAGGGCTGGAATTGGATGATCCTTGATTCCTGCCAGCCCAAACCATTCTGGGATTCCCCAGAAATCCCATTTTTCTCCAGGAATCCCCTCAGAAGCACCGTGGCTCACTCAGGTGATGCTCAGCATGTGTTGGGACCTGGAGAACATTTGGAACATCTTGTTGCAGCAAGGGCTGATCAGATGAGAGTTAAAGCTGGGAAATGTGAGCTATTTTCATAAAAATGCTTGGATAGAGGAGAAAAAAATGTCGTTTCTATGGATTCTGAGGACACCAGGGAGAGTGATGTTAGAAAAAAGGCTCTTTCCAATAAAATCTCTCTTCAGTATTCAGTGCCTGCTGGCTCCAGCCTTCCTGCAAGTTAAAGAGAAATTCGCATTGCAAGGGGACCTGGAGATTTCATCAATTCCTCTCTCTCTTTTCTCATTCAGAGCCTGCAGTGAAATGCAGCAAGGATGGGCTGTGCTGATACACTGGAGCTGGGAAATGACATTATTCCAGGCAAAAGTGGGGTGTTTGGAGACTGGAAAAGTCCTGAGACTGTGGATGTGCATGAGACAGAGACTAAAAATGGCAAAATTACCCTGACACTGAGGACTTCAATCATTTAATTACGAATATGAGGAAAATTCTGTGATTAAGGATGAAGTTTTCAGCAGCATATCAGTGACACCAGAACCTGCTTAACTTATCAAGCTTGGATCAGCTGTGCATAGGGCAATCACACAGATACATCCAGAGCAAACCAGATTGGGAAAATAGGTATTGACCACTCTAAAAAAATACAGCCAATCCCACTCAGTTCTAAAACCAAATCATTTCGTGTTATCTAATTTGTTTGGAAGGCTTTTTGTGCTTCCTGCCTGGAAACCATCATTGCAGAAAGAACTAGAGAAGATTTTCATGAGTTTTAAGTTCAGTTACATTGAGAGAGACAAAGATTGACAGAGTACATTGTCCTCCTAAAACCATCTGACACTCATTTCTGCTTCTGCCCTGCTGAGGTGAGTTTAGCTTTTTCTCCCTCAAAATCCAAATACTATAAGACTCACAGTGTCCACAAAAATTCAGTGGAGAACCTCTGGGCTCTAAGTTTTTCTGAGAATTAAGGAATGTGACCTTTGGGTTTTTCTGAACCAATTATATTTTCCTTAAAAAAAAAAAAAAAAAATCAAGCCCCAAACCCAAACAAACCCCAAAAGAGCAATAAAAAACCCTACAGAAATCACAACCACATTAAAGGTTCTCCTTTTTCATTGTTTCCTCTCTGGCTGTTAAACCTAAACCACTCCTGAGCTGAACTCCATCCAGGCTGGCAGCTGAGGGAAATAATACCTGATGCAAACAGACTGAACTTGGAACGAATAACGTGATAGGATTCTGAGGAGAAATGTCAAAAACATCAGCCTGCTCTTGTGTGTCCTAGAGCAGGATGTCAGAGGCAAAATTCTTCTAATTTATCAAATCACCTCAAGCTTATCAGCCCTGGCAGGACACGGGTAACAAGTGCTCCAAAGCACCGACATTTATTTAAGAGATATATTCAGAAAGCAGAAATGCCAGCATGTCTGAGAACGCTCAGTAAATAATTTCAGTGAGGCTGATGGCACAGAAGATTTTTCATACAGAGGTTTTGTATCATTATCTACCAAAGATTACTAAAAGTCTTTCAGATATGAGACTGATAATATAAGAAAAGAGAATAAATTCTTTTTTTTTTAATACAGAAAGAGGTTTTTAGACAGGGATCTCCACAGCTGGGGAAAAGACTGATTTAAAAGAGAATCCCTCCTAGTTCTTAGTAGCACATTTTTTTAAGAGTTACAAATGCCTTTAAAGATTTGGACAATTTCTATGGTAGTTAATCCAACACGGAATTTTATCCAATACTAAATTTTCTGAGCAGTAATTAAGGCCAGGTAACTCCACGGTGATGTAGCTGTAGGAGAATTCTCGTGGCAAAACACCACCTCTGTTTACTCGAGTAATTAAATTTGCTTCACCAAATAAAATGAGCTTTGGCTTTTCATCTTCCAAGATTAAAGCAAGACTAAAAAAATATAATCCTGCAGTTATTGAACATTTCCTGTGTCCATCCCCCACACCTGCTGATCAGCAAAGGTCCAACATGGAATTTTCCCAAGGACTGGTGGAGCCAGTCCTGCTCCTAAACCCAAAGGAACAGAGAGGATAAAGTTGTTTGCTGGGAAAATCCTGAGTTATTTTTGTGGGGCTGTTGCTGGTGTTCATTCTGGTTTTCAGTGTGGTTCTGGAAGATAAAAGACAAAGCTCATGAGTCTCACTTTGGCCCAACCAATTCTCTGCACTGAATCACTCAGTTTGAACTTTGATTTTATTGCTTTTTTCTTGAATGTTCAGCCCCTTGTCAGGAGCACTGCAAAGAGACTTCACTGTGGCTGAGTAAGGGAATGACTTCAATCCAAGCTGTCCCAAAATTTCCAGTGAGGGATTTAGATATTTAAGGGAATGGAAGAAAGAAAATACCAATTGTAAAGGAAAGATATTGGTTTGTAATGCTGCCTTTTACATAGACATGTGCTTACAACATTTCAAAATGAAACCCTTTTCAAAAATATCCACAGGGAAAAGGCAGGTGTGCACAGAACCTCTCCCCATATCAATCCTCCATCAAAAAAAAATTAGTTTAAAAATCCCATTTCGGGGAAGTTTTCCTCTCCAGCAGAACAACCCCTCCACAAAAAATTTCAGACCATAGGCAGGACCCTTCCACTCCTCAAACAATCTGGGAAGTTGAAGGAGCCTTTCCATCCTCCTTTGGAGTTTACCAGATTTTTTTTTGCTGATCTCCAAGGACACCACAATTGCAGCTCTTATCAGAAAGATAAATCCTTTCTCCCCAGTGCCTTTTCCCAAAAGTTTCTTCCCTTTGCTGCCAGCACAGAGCAAGGCTCAGATGACTTCGGCTCAAGGCTCTGCCTGTTGTGATGTCTGAAAGAGCTGGAACTTGTGGAAAGAGGAGACAGTGTTTCCCTCTGATTAGCAGGTACTGGCATTTGGGAAAATAATGTCCTTTTCCCCCTGTATTTAGACTAGAGAATAGCTGTGCACGTCTGGGGAGAGGTGGAACTATCAGCAACCAATCGTTCTCCACATGGAGGATTGTGGAACATTCTTATTCTGTACCGTTTGATCTTAGAACTGGCTGAGAAACACAAGCAAAAAATTCATTTTGCCGGCAGAAAATGAAAGTTTCAGAGTTCAGCAAGACCCCTCACGAGTCAGCAACAGCTGCACGTTTCAGAAAACCACACTTTTCCCTTTCTTCTGTCCAAACTTCAGGGATTTCCACACTTGTGACCCCCATCTGTTGGGCGTGTGGGGCTGTGGGGCCAAGCAGCCAGAACAGCAGGAGATTCTCCTCCGGGTGGGGCCAGGGGCTCTTTTGGCCAGACCTCAGCTGGCCTGGCCACCCTGTCCCAAACTCCTGTTATCTCCTCAGCCACAGCACTCCCAGAGCCACAACAAGAACGTGAGCTGGACTTTACTGCACGGCCACGCTGCAGGAGCCACGCTTTTATCCGTCCACTGAACACAGGGATCCTGAAAAAAGGGATTTTTTTGAACACCCCACATAATTACATCTCCCGAGTCATTATTTCACCTTACAACAACAACTGTGCTGCCACAAACAAATGTCTAAAGCCGTGCTCTGTGTGTTATCACAGCACAGAATGGAAACAGGGAGGTTCAGCTGTTCATTCCCAAACCTCTGAAAAGGCTTCTGGGCTGATTTTGTTGGGGCCTGACAGCTCAGCAGAAGAGGAAAAGATTATCCAGGAGCATGAGGTTGTTTCTACAAATCGAGTCTTTAAGGGAAGTGCACCTTACAGATAATTTTAGATTGTAGGAGCTCAAAAGGCTTTTAATTTAGGAAGAGCACTGAGTTTTCTACAAACTGCACAAGTAACCCAAGGAAATGATCCCGCAGCTACCTGGCAGGAGCACAAATCAATTATAGCCAGGACATGTGGCAGCAGGATGGGTGGGGAGAGCTGAGCTACTCAAGACAAAGGAGGGGGTGTTCAAATGAAAGCTTTATTTTATATATTTTCCACCAACTCCAACAACTCTCTTCCTTTTGCTTTGTTTTTTTGTAATTCTGAAGTTCAATATTGACAAGGGTTGACTGGTCCAAGGATTTAGTCCTGAACTTGAACATCTTATCACTTCTGTATTTCTTACTCCTTGAATGCAAAAGAATTCTACCAAAATACCACTGAAAACGAACTGAAAGTGATCCTCACTTTTAGGGACTGGCACTACATGCAGCAAGAAATAAAGAAATAAATCATGCAGCTATTTTTAAGGCATTAAATTTTGATTTCCACGATATCACAGTGAATAAAGCCCTGCCCCAATTCCTGTCCCCATTCCTGCTCACTGTAAATTGCCAGGTTTTCATATTTATTTCTCTTTGTTGTCTTTGTTATCTTTTATACACAAGACAGAAACATTTGATCAATTTTTAAAAAGCCTTGAATTCCTACTCGTGGAAACAGTTCCTTATCAATTCCCAAGCCCCTCTGATTGTTCACTCTCTGGAATTGATAATTTCAGCACTTAGAAAGTATTTATCCATTTTACACCTCGTATCGTCTTTTCCCCATACAGAAATAAGTCATAAAATTGACTGTCACAGTATTTAGATTCATTTTACACTTGCTATGGAAGCAATTTTAGCATTTATCTGTATTTTGTATTTAATTCTTTTATACCCAATTGTGGAACATCCAGGGAGAAAGAACAACTGAAAACATTCCGTTAAAACACTCCCAACACGCTCTTGGAAAAATTTCCTCTATATTCTATATATTAATCTTAGAAATGTATATTAATAGTAGAAATTGATACATTTTCATTCTTTTTTTAGCCTTCATTGTAATGCAAATGCTAAAGATTTTATGGGAAATTAACTAAAAGCCTCTTTCTCTACATTCTGCTGAACCCTTCCCTAAGAACCCTTCCCTTAGAACTTTCTTTTCTAATGAAAGATATTTTATGACATCTTTTCTATCACCAGTGTTTCAAGATGTCAAACAGGATTATTAATGAATATTTACACATTGATCTAATAATCTACAGACAGAAAAATTTTAATCATCTTAATCTCCTTAAAAAGGGGCTTTTTTATGCAAATCAGTGTTGAGAAGTGGAAAACACCATTAAAAACTGTATTAAGTTTAATTAGGCCTTCTGAAAAGTTAGATTTAACACACACTTAACCTAGATTATAATGTATGAGAACAAGGACAATTATAAATTTGTCATCTCTGGACTTCCCATATCCTTTCCCTACATATCTCCATAAAATGGGCTGATGATTAAACAGATATTTAAACCATTGAAGGAAGAAAATCTGTATCCAAAGTTTGTCTCCATAACTCACAAATAGTGCTTTTAGAATGCCAAGAGAGTTGTTAACTTTGGGTATTGAATCTTGTTGGAATGGATTTCTGCTCTTGCAATGATGGAAAAACCAAAGGGTCTTTCCCAACTTTGTATTTTTTCAACAATTTCACTGAATGATACCAAGGGAAAGGAGCATTAAGTAACAATGAGCACTAATCAATCCCAGTTTGCTCCTAAGCACAATTAATTACATTGCTGCGTGCCCTATAAATGGATTTTTTAAATTAAACGTTTCATTGATTGATTGTTTGGAGACATCAATAGACACTGCGAGGGATCTTTTCCCTAATAATGGAGTTAAGCAGGCCAAACATTAAACATGGTGCCAATCTGCTGATCCTGAGTCTGACTGTTTTCCATTAAAGACAGAGAAAAAACTTGTATCAGTGACTGGAAATAATCTTTGGCCTGTTCTTGGATATTTTAAATGAGCAACTCAGTTGTTGGGGCCAAGATTTCATTTGGGCAGTGGATTATTGGGTCTGAGTAGCAAAGAACACTGTCTGCCACTGCTCAGGAGGGTCAGTCCTATGGGGAAGCATTTCCAGGTCCTTCCTGAAATATGTGAAAAGAAGAAAATGTTTAAAATAGTAGGGAGGAAATGGAAAAACAAATATTTGACAGTATAACCTCATTTTTTTCCAAGAAAGGAGAAGTCAGAGACATCAAGGTTACGATGTTTTAGGGAGATGATATTAGAGAAAAACCCCAAATTTCCTGGAAACACAGCTGGCAAACAGCACTGATGGGTTCTGAAGAGAGCTTCTGACCATGGAGTTTGTGCTTTGACTGTACCAAAGAGAGGATGAATCTCATCATGGTGATTTCTGTGCCATGCTTTTTGTATTTGTGCTGCATGTGGTGATTTCTGGTATTAACTCTGAAAGAGAGAAGTGGAACCATCAGATTGAAGCAAATATTTTTTAGAAATAGGAACAGCTACATAAACATGGTAGAGTTTGAGGACATGGCAAGGTAAAATTTTGCCTTAGAAAACCAATCCAAGGAGCAAACAGGAAGGATCACTCAGCTTGCTCCAGTCCTCAGCCAATAACCATCTTTGGAAATCCATCACCAGGATTTTACCATCTGAGCCCACCTATCTGCAAGACACGGCCCAGCTCCCTCCAGCCTCATGGAATGTGGGCTGCTGAATATTCCTGAGGCTCCTCCTGGGTGGGATCTCCCTGCCAAGGCTGCCAAGGGCCTGCCCCCACATTCCTTTAGGGAACCCCAAACCAGCTCAGGGTCTGCACCAGCAAAAATCAAATCAGCTGCTCAGGGCTGGAACAAATTCCCTTTATCCTCCTGCAAGAGGAATCTGAAAGGTGGCAGAGACTGAGACAAGAGAGCAAAGCCAGTAGAAGTTGTCTAAAAAATATCATCAATAAAGCCTTTGTTTCAAAAGCTCCAGGCGAGCAAAAGGGACCCCTCTGGAGACCACAGTGGGGACATTGTAAGAGAACAGGGATGTCAAAATTTCCCCTCATTTCTGTGAGGTGAGAGGTGTTCAAAGGCAAGGCTGGAGCTCAGAGCAGCTCCACTCTTTGCTGGAACTCCCCTGCTCAATGCCAGGCACCCAGAGCCTCACAGCGAGTCAGAGATGAGAGGGTTTCACACAAATTCACATTTTAGCTCGGTGCCCTCAGCCCCCTCCTCTTTCAAGTGCCACTCATGAAAGACCCAAAGCAGGGACGTGAAATCCAGCAGCAGCCTCCCTTTCATGTTCTAAAGCACTTGGGAGCTGTTTCTGTGCCACATGAAACAGAACAGGGCTGGAACAAGTGTTTCCCAAATCAGCAGAGCAGTGATGACAATTAAGAAGTGTTTGAGCCTCTGTGCTGGGCTGCTCCTGCTGCTGGCAAATCTCAGCAACAAACTCTCATTTCTGAAGGCAACCTGCTTGGGGAGGCAGTGCTGGCTCAAAGGACACTCAATTCTCTGTCATTTGGACTTCTAATAGCTCCTTAATCATGTTTATAAAGAGCTCAGCAACACCTGAGAATACCCTCACAACACACACGTGGAAATCATCACACACCTGAAGTGATTCCAACTCAGCAGGGTACAAATGCTGGGTCCTTAAAAAGTTGGGGGGAAAAGATCTGGTCTTGAATTCAGCTTTCAGTGATTTAATCCATATTATAAAGGCAAAAACAAAGGCCTAAGAAGTCAGCAAAAATTTCCCTGAACTGAAGTAACTTTAAGTGTATTTGGGTATTTCAGTACCCACCCAGTTCAACACAACCGAATGACTGAACAGCCCAGATTTGAATGAAGTCAATTTTCCTTTCATTTCCAAAGACTGCAGGACATGCCTGTCACTGCTAATGAAAGGCCAAGTGATTGCAGCAGCAAGGTCAGATTTCAATTAATTATCCCTGTTCACTGGCTGAACCTTGCTCACTTACAAGCCTTGGTAGAAGGAGATCAAATACTAAAATATTACCTGAATTATTAAAGATTTTCCCCCTGTGATGACTGCAATACAAAAGCTGAATATTACCAAAAGCTCTCCTCACAATCTGCTGGTTTTATTTAACATCTTTTTGGTGTTGCTGTTTTATTTCTGCAGTGATCAGATAATTTGTTATTATAAATGAGGGGTTTGGGTGTCAAGTTTCCACACAAGTAAATTTTTCCCATCCCTGGAAGTGTCCAGGGCCAGGTTGGGGCTTGGGATAGTGGAAGGTGTCCCTGCCATGGCAGGGGTGGGACAGGATGGGCTTTAAGGTCTCTTCCAACCCCAAAACCTCAATGATTTTGTGAATCAGAGGGGGGGTTTGTGAAATTTAGAGCTCCCAGTGAATATTTTGTTTCTACACTCGTTGGTAGGTGTTGCTTTGCCTGTCATGTGGGAATAGCAGAACAACGAAGCAAGAAATACATAAATCCAAAAATTTCTACTAATGGAAAGCACCTGGCAACGCATTTTCAGTCCTACCCAGCCCAAAAACCACCTGATAGCTGATTCTCATGCAAGGAGGAATCACAGACAGCGCTGGAACAACAACAAAAAATCGCTCTGAATTTTCATTAAAGCTGAAAATCAATTTACAGCAGCACAATGAAGCCGAAGAATTCAGACTAAATTAACCACATGGGGGTATTTACCCTCCAAAAACCATGACATAATGGCTTAACTTGGAGTCACGTTTCATTTCATCCACCCACATTTCATCCACTCACATCATGGGTGGGACACCAGACAAATTTCCTGGCACGTCTGAGCGAGTTTTGCTTGTTGTATTTGGCAGATGGTGACGAAGGCAAATTTCTGAAAGGTATGGATGGGAAAGATAAATCCACAAAACCAGCTCAGATATTTTGGGATACAAATGCCACCAGAAATTCTGAATTCTAATTCAAAGAGTGATGGCCCTGAGTGCTGGGGACAAAAGCAGCGTTGCTGGTGACGCATCAAACCCAAACATTGGATTTTTTTGCTAATTCCCTTGTGTTTTCCTTCAAAATCAGGCTTGGAGTTGAGAGCAGGAGGAATTTGACATTTTTTCCTTGTAATAAATGATTTGTGTAATAAAGCTGCGAGGAAATTGAACTTGTCAGCATGTTAAATGCATTTGTCTGCAGGAATATAAGAAGCTACACGTGTGCAATTGATAGGATTGGACACTGAAATTCCCTGTGATCCAAACTCTAATTTATCATCAGTTTCTTTCTTAATCCACTCAAGTTTTCCCAGTTAACTCTGCATAATAATTTCATTTGAAATGGAAATGAAGCAGAGGGCTTTGAAAACAAACATTACCCAAGGCAGACAGAGGGATAGAAGAATTATTTAAATCCGTGCATTGCAGCTTTGCAGCAACAATTCCAAGTGATTTACTGAACAGGACACAGCTGAAAACTGACAAGAATCTGACAAAAAAATAGTAATTTTATCTGTATTTGTGTGTGTATATACATATAATACTTGACATTTAAATATTATAACTGAGCACTACAAATACATATTTTAGGAGATGAATTAATTTCAAATAACTCCAGAGAGCAGTGCGAGACTTGTTGGTTTGAGGTTTCTCTTCTCTCCAACCAGCCAGAGCTTACTTTGAAAACACCATTACAGTGGGAGGAAAAATAGATTTATGAGCTGTTAAACAAAGCAGATTTGATTTGATTTGATTTGATTTTATTAGGACCTTGACTGGCAATGAGGAAATTACTTTGTGGTTTACAGGCACAGATTTGATTGTTTCTCAGAATACACTAAAAGGGGAAGAGGAAAACTTTGCAAGAGATTATGGATCTAGGATTTTTTTTTCCCCAGCCATTAAGAGTTTATAGAGAATCCTTTCATCCATTTGGGGACCATATCTTAATATTTACTAAGATAAGATTTTCAATTTCCTCCAACAACTTGCTTTTAAATCTATTTTTACATAAAATTTTGCAGCCTGTTTACCAGTATATGGCATAGAAAATATGGAACACTCTGTACTTGCAAATTCCAAGGGCTGAGTTTTCAAAATCACCTAAAACCATTTACAGTTTGCAAACACAGCTATGGAAATATAGAATATTCCTTACATGGAACCACTTTGGGAAAGGTGGATTTACCACAGATTATATTCAGTCCCAACCCAGTGAATATTTTAAGACCTTTAGAGGATTATGATTCGTGGCAGACTTTGTGCAAGACACTCCAAAATTACCTAAACCTCTTCCTTCTTGTTAAAAAAAGTTCCTGAAATGAATAATTTGGAAGAACTTCCTGGTATTTAAAAACCAAAATTCTGCTGGCAGAAACAACCAATAGTTACTAATATTTGAGCTAAAAGCTTTTAAAGCTGTTCACTGCAACAACTAATTTGAATTCCTTCTTTTCCTCCTAATGATGCCTTTAATTTAGTTGAATAATAAACACCTTAATCACAGTACCCACATTCCATTTTAGCTTTATTGGCGAGATTTGATTTTAAATTCATAAATGAATAACCTGCTATTAAAGGTGACAGATTTTCAGCACTATAAATTCTTGTTCATCCAGTCAAAAAACAGTAGTTTACAACCGAGGGAGCTCTCCCCCAAAATCACAGCACTGTGCTTTAATCTCATTCTGAAGCCTGGAAATAGGAACAAGAATTTAATTGAAATTAATCTACGTTTTGAGACTGTGGCTTGCATTTGTGAAGATGCTTTTTAATAAATTCTGTGGTTCCTGTCCAATTGGCTTCAGTGGCACAGAGCAGATTTGGACATCTGAGCTGGAGGTGAATCTATCACAGTTTCTTACCAGGTGAAAAGGTTTTCCCCTCTTTTTTCATTTCCTTCACTTTAAAGTTGGAAAGTTGGAAATTTCACTGCTGGGGAAAACTTTTCATCCTTCTAAATTAAAATGATGAGGAAAAATGCAAAGGTTAACAGCAGCCTAATTGTGAATTAAGATTAAATGTTCAGTTTTAGGTAAACAAAAAGCCACTTCAGGAGAGAATCTCAAAATAAAATTCATGTGATCAGATCGACCTAATTTATACAGCAGTAATTACCAAATCCATGGGAGCCTCTTGCAAGCACAGGAGAGCGATTACAGGAAGAACTACCAAGAATTATTTTTAAGTAAAGCTTCCTAGAAAATGCTGCGTTTCTTTGTTATTGGATATATTATGGCAATAACAGAAACGTTTATCTCAGAGCTGCTCTGCCTGTGAGCAGGATGAAATCATTACACCCAACCCCGAGCCAAGTGTGTCTGGGAGGAAAATGGGATTTGACAGCAAACACATCCAACCCCACACAGCTGTCATTTACAGCCGCTCCGAGTCCTTCTAATTCCCTTTTCCCTGCCACCCTCCCGCCCCTCTGGCCATCTCCTCCTCTCCCCCCAGGTTGATTCCTTCTATTTTTTAACTGATTGAGCGGATGTTTGGTTTGGACATTCCCTGCAGCTGTCATGTCCCCAGAGGCAGCCCGGCAGCTGCTGCGGGATCAGCGCACGAACTTCCCCCACTGCTGCTGCAAACCCTGCTCAGAGCTTGGGGGAACAGACACTGCTTGGATATTTCCCTTTGCCACGGCTTTAATGCTCTGGATTTAATGACAGCCCTGAGTGGGTGTTGCAGATTTCTTTTCCTTGCACCAGCACATCCAGCCCCAAGCCATTTGGAAGCTGGGAATTCTGTTGTCTTTAAGGTACCTGTTCCAAGATGCCTCGGCTCAGGTGCTCAGCAGAAATTCCACACACCAACAAAACACTAAACCAGGAACTTTAAAAAGTTAATAAACAGCCTTTAACGTCTCACTTTTTGTCTGGTGGGGGTTTTTTGCCAATTTTATGTTCCTGGTAACCTAATTTCCTTTCAGACTCTTTCCTTGAGGCTGGGCCCCGCAGTCTGGCTGGCTGCTATTGCCAGAGCAGCACAGGGTCAGGATGAAGGAATGCGAGCCCAATTTGCTGATTTTGGGGCAGCAGGTCACCGTCATTCCAGGCAGGAGGCAATTTCCAGGCAGGACCTGGAATAAGGAAGGCAGCACAGCCAGAGCCACCACGGCCACCCCCAGAGTGTGGGGAGGTAATTTAAGGGCAAGGCTGGGGTCACCCAAGGGTCTCATTGCTGCTGTCTGGGCAGCAAGAGCTTCCTTATTTCCATTGTTACCCCTCCCATCGAATCCTCGCAGTGCTTTAATCATAAAGTGACAAGTCCTTGAGTTTATGGCACTGCTCAAACACAATTTGTCCTTTACAGACAAAGCTGCTCTCTCATTTGCTCAGAGTCACCCAAACCCAGATTTCCCGGCTGTTTTAAAGAGTATTTATTTGCAGGTGAAGTTAATTTTCACATAAATAGGTCCCATTCACAAAATCAAGGCAATGCAGGAGCCTTAAAATCCTTGCCTTCAGTGACAGTCCCTGAAAATGTGTTCCTCTGGAACAGCACCTTAATTAAAGCTGGTGACTGGAGGGACACATTTTCTGAGCATCAAATGAGCAGGGAAACTGAAAATGATTTTATTTCAACTACAGCACTTTGCCCTCAAAGCTTTTAAAGTGATTTTAAGGGAAGAAAACACTTTCAGGTCAGACCAGCACACAAAAGATGCAGCAGGAGGAGGTTCAGAAACAAAACATTCTGGAATTAAGAGAGGTTGTGGCTGCCCTTGGTTTTGTGTGAAAGACCCCAATGTTTGGGCTGTGGTTCCACTCTGAATCAGGCCCAAACCTCCCAGATATGGTTGTTTTATCCAGGTAACAGATTCAGTTAATTCTCAGTGTTTAGTAGCCCATAAAATCACACCTATTGGAGGAAGTTGCCCTTTTAGAAGAGTTCCATAAAATAAAGGTTAACTCAAAGCCTGTTTAGGCCAGTGGGTTTTGAATTTGATGCCATTTACCCATTAAACACTAAGTACACGTTTAAAAGGATCTCTCAGTAGGCTGTGCAGGATTAGCTTTATACATTCACACTGAATTTCTTGGCTTCTTTTGACAGCTTATTTTAAAGCCCTCAATGCCACTCAAATGCAGCAATTTTCCCTAATAGTTAATAAGTTATTGCAGAAAGCCTTGGGAAAAGAAAGTGTTTGAAGTGCAAGAACACACAAGAAGTTATTTTGACATTGTTTGATATTTCCCTCAGTTACTTCCTTGTACTACAGCAAAAGCCATCAAGTGTCTGAGTCAGTTCTGTTCCTTTGCTCTGATATTTTTTGGTGTCACAGCAATGCACAAAGCTTTGCAGACGAGGAGGGAAAACTGGTCCTTGATTGCAGGAACTCTGGAGCTCAAAGATGGTACAACCCAGTAAGTCATAACAGGAAATACACCTGGATGGGGGGAATGGAAAGAAAATGATTATTTAAAATAAACAGGCATAGTTTTGTCTGTAGTACAAGAGTTTGGTGTAAAAGCAAGGTTGAAGGGAAAAAATAATTTCAGATATTTTTGCTATTTAATGTATTGACTGGGGGAGTGAGGACCACAGTTTCACAGAAAGGTTTCCCTATTTCATACAGAGTTTTGAAATAAATCTCCTGGTCAGCTCCACTCCTTACACTGTAGGAAGGCCTGAGCATGCAAACTGAGTATTCTGCTATTTTACCACCCTAAAATGACAGCATTAAATCCAAGGTCCTGAAGAATGCCACAAAATTGCATGTAATTTTTGATTCTAGCAGAATCACAGAGAAACAAAGTTGAGACCATCACTGCAGGCACTGACCACTGCACCCTGGATTGCAGTTCTGTTTCAGATATCTACACAACATTAACAATCTCCCTTCCCAGTGTCAGTGGCTTCACCAGATCTCTGATCAAAACCCACCCCTGAGAGGACTTTTTCCCAATGATATCTGCGATTAATTCCACAGCACCTTTGCAAAGCTGGGAAGTTCTTATCCAGCAGAAGTAAGTGTCACGAATTTTCCACAAAACCTACACATACACATCAATTATTGGTAATTTGGCATTTCTTTCAATAACTTCTGAGCAAATTCTTGAAGAATCCACCTAACTGCCAAAGAAAAGTGGGCAGGCAAGGCCCCAGTCAATTTGGGCCATTAAGCCCAGGATTAAACAAGGCAAGAAAACCCAGTTTTAATGGCCAAGTGCCATTGCATTCCCTCATCCCCAGGATGTGTGGCTCTGTCCATGATTGCCACATGCCCTGTCCCCCAACATCAACAGAAATATCCAGTCTGGTGGATTCAGAACCAGAAATCCTGGGAACAAGGCTGGTGAAGCAGCAGATATAAACTGTGGGGACTCTGATTCAATACAGATGGGCACTTCATAAGAATTTCACTTCAGGCAAAATTAAACTGGGTTTTATCACTCAGGGTTAAGACAGGCATAAATCAGCAGAGCTGTGTGGAGTTTGCTGTGGCTCCATCAGTTCCTACCAGAGGAGCACATGATCTGTCAGGATGTAAATCATTTAATGCATTTAAATCACTGCTTCCACAGGGTTTTTATTAAGTGATCACAGCATATGTTACTCTCCTGTCTTTAGCAATAATAAATCACCAACCAGCTGGTGTGGAAACAGCAGAAGGGACAGAGCACAACATGTTAAATTTTCCATTTACTGTTGATCTCAGATGAAGCCACTGCACAGGGAAAGGTTGTCCCTACGGGAAAATATTTGAGGATAAATCCTGCAAATATAAAATTCCCTGCAAATAGTTTGATCGGATAGCTTGGGTTATATCACCATCATTTTGGGCAGGTTTTTTATACAGAGGATTAATAGAAAAATCACGTGGAAGGGATGAAATTTAACATTAGTTGAGAACAAAGGCTGAAGGACTTTGAGCCCCAGATGGATTGGAAACACTGCAAGTCAATTCAAGCAACACCAGTTCAGTCAGTAGAGCTCCAAATCAAAAAGAGGATATTTATAAATATGAAACACAGATAGGTTTCGGATTTGGTTGGGTTTTACCCCACAGAAGTCCCTGAAGGTGTTTGAAATGTTGGGATATTTGCATAATGAAAGCCACAGGAAAACTATTATTGAACTGATTTTAATTCCCAGCCTTTAGGCTCTAGTTCAATGCTTACTGAAGCCAGTAGGAGCCTTCCCATTTAATTCATGAGTTTAGATCAGCCCTTCATGCACGGAGATAATGAAAGGGGGATAGAAAGGGTCATTTTGGGCCTCATGGCTCACTTCAAGTCAGAATTTCTAAATCAGTTCCTTCAGGTAATTTGTGCACCCCTACAGGGAGAGCAGAGGAGGGGAAATGCATGCAGATAAGCGGGTGAGAATAAAGCCAGCCAGTGTTAAAGTGTGTTAGGAACAGCTCACAAAACTGGGTTCTTCTCAGAGAAGCGCTCCAGCCCAGCTCAGATCACACCCTGGTACTTTACCATTTATACACTGGAATTCCTCAAGTCTGACTTTGCAGTTTTAGGCTGAAAAACGCATCTCTCAAACCATCAAGTTGTGTTCGACCGCCAGAATAAACCAGACCAGTTTCTGGTCACGCCTAAGTGACTTTCTGGCGAGTCAAATATAAACTCACCCCGGGGGGAGTCACAAAATCCCTGCAGGAAAAGGACAATTCCCCAAACACAGAGACTTCCCCCGGGTTTCACATTTCCTCAGCCAACACAGAATGAGTTCCCACAGATAAAATCTCTACCTCTTGTGCTGCTTTTGCCTGGGATAAAGTGAACTTTTTCCATAGTGGTTGTGTTTGTGCAGAAAACAACGTTGATAGCACAGGGATGCTTTCACTACTCCTTTTTTGGACAGTAATAGCATTAGTAAGCTGATTTTCACCTGAGTATTCCCATGAAATTTGGGTTGGTTATTTCCATTTCTTTCCTTCCTCTTTCACATCAGACATGGATAACTTGAAGCAAACACATTTGCAGTTAAGCAAGTCCTTTTTTAACCTTTTGGGTAGATAGCACATTGCAACTCTTCTAGTTAATAACACCCCCCCCCCCCAGCTATGGCACACCAGAGTGCTCATCTGCCTTCAGAAATAATTTCATTTTCCTGCCTCACACGCAGCCCCTTGGCCCCAGCGAGTGAATTCTCTCAGGCAAGGCTTGGTCTGGGAACCTTCTCACCAAACCCCAGAAGAAAAGAGCCTAATTTCAGTTTAAAATAATCCAGCAAATGTAACAACTGGTGACATTTGTGTTGTCACTGCCTCCCTAAAATCCCTGGCTCCCAAGCAGATGCAGGTGGGGGGAGGTCGCCCCTTTTATGGGGCCATTTCTTTTTACCAGCAGATTTTCCCTCGTTTTCACGCTATTGATTCCATTGCTGTGGAATAATCTGTGAGCTGATCCAGAGTCAGGGTGATTTATTAGCCTGGGGCATGTACAGCTTTGTGTCTCTTCAGCTCAGGAATTCTGTTTTTACCCAGCTGCCCTCCTCAAATATTTGCATTTATTTTGAGGGCAGTCTGCAGCTTTTCACTGGCTTGGAGCTTTAAAACTCAGATTCGGAGCTGACACGAAGCTGTTGCCAGAGAAAGTCACCTGCACCTGGAGCATTTGCGAGAGACCAAGAAAGGAAATCACAGAGGAGATGAAAACTCGGCCTCTGTGTGACCCAGCCCCATCCGAGAGTCAGGTACCTACAGATCTCCGCCAGCGCTGTAAAACCTAATGAGTGCAATTAGGAATTTATCTTCCTCGGCCGATTCCAAGCAGAGCCTTCAGAGGAGCCGCTGTGCTTTACCTGAGAGTTCCACTCCCGCTAATGGCTCCTGAACGACTCGAGCAATATCAGGAATGCAACGCTGCCCTTAAGAAAGTGTTTGCATTTCATTGCTGTGCTGTTAAATTTCCATTAACTCCACGTTTACACACAGATCTCTAATTTATAAAATATGGTAATAGCAGGAAACAATCTGAATGGGCAGATGACACCATATTTGGGGATATTTGCATTCCTCAGCATTCCCTGGATCTATTCAGGGTCACCTGCCCTTTGTTCTGGGAAAAAAAAGCTGAAACAAAAGTCAGGAGCTACTTGAAAATGAAACTCTTCAGCTTCTTTTATTTCCAAATCAAGTCTAAAATCTGTCCTCCAAGGTTTATGATGATTAAGAATTCCAGGATATCCAACAAATTCATGCAATGCACCAGTGGGTTAACCCCAAAGCTGTATAAAGCATTTTTAAATGGCAAAATAATCTATTTAGAGAGCAAACTTTGGAGTAAGAAACGTGATGTTTAACCAAGGAAGCAAACTGCAGATTGCAGTGGGATATCAGGAATTCCCTGGGAAGCTGGTGAACTCCTCTTTGCCAAAGTCTTCCCAAAAAATCACCCTGTGGTGGTCCTGCCCTCTGCAGATTCCTAACTCTCTTTGGCACTGGTGCACACAGATTATTTCACACCAAGCCAAACTTGACCAGGAATTGATAATAAAGCTGGCAACACCTGACCTCATTAAAGTTTCACAGAAACCTCATTACGGAAAACAGAAAAAATCAACAAGTGCAGAACATCCCAGTGTTCCCTTTCCAAGTTCCACTGCAGGTGCATTCCTGATCATTTTGCTTATTATGAATGTAAGGTCCAAAATTAATTTATATTTTATTAATAATCGACATTTTGAGGACATCCCGGAAAATCCGTCCCCAGAGTTAACAATATTCAGCCTTATTCCCAAGTGCTAAATTAACATTTGCAAGGCTCTCCCTGGGGTGGGATTTTCAGGAGAAGGAGCTATTGCCTGGGCCACTTTGGCCACTGAGGGTCCATAAAGCACAGAGTCCTTGAAGGGTCAGTGTGGGATCGCTGCTGGTGTTGGAATTACTCTGAGAATTGCTCAGGGATGGGAATAAGGGCTCCACAACCAGCTCGGGGCTCATTTCTGCTCTTTTTTCATTAAAATATTCCATTGTCCAGGTACCAAAGCACAGGCAGGACCAGAGGGATGTACAAACCCTTGATAAGGGGGCACAGGGAATGATAAAAGCTGGAGCCAGGATGGGCTCCCACCCGGGCAGCACAAACTGCTCTGATGGACACAACCTCAAGGATTTTTCACCGCCTGTCCCTTTGGTGAGCAAATTTCCAAGTGTTTGAGCACATTTCACCCCAGTCACCCCCATGCCATGTGTGTGACAGCCCAGCAGCACCGGCTCCAGCTCTTCCTCCAGGAAATTTGTTTCATAAATAACTTTAGAACATAAGGACATTAAAATCATTGGTGTTTACATGAAAAGTAATTGAATATCAATCAAAACACACTGGCAACCTCCTGACAGCTCCAGTTCTGCTGTAATTCATTGAATTAATCAAGCCTTGACACTGTGATGTGTTATTGCAAGGGCTGAGGAAGGAGCAGGAAATTACAAAGTTAAGAAAAAAAAACCAAGATTTTTTTTTTTTTTTTTTTTTTTTTTTTTACTTCCCTGCATATGAAACTTTCCAGTGGAGGAGAAAAAGGCCATGAAAATGCTGCCACAGCTCAGGCTCAGCTAATCTATATCTCAGCCAAAAAATCCACTAAAATTATGGTGAAAGGATTGCATCAGGCACATCTTGACTTAATCAAAACAAAAATGACATGATGGCACCTGCACAACCTTAGAGAGCACCTGTACTTCCTCCTCGAATCCTTGATGTGCCCCTCATTCCTTTAGGAGGGGAAAGACCAAATTAACTGTATTATTTTAATCTTCCTCTATTTCTGAATGGACAATCAGCAAGGGAATCCAGCGTCCCCAGTGCTGCAGACTGAAACAATCTCTTTTCGCTGGCTACAAGAAAACTTTGAAAGACACAACCAGGACAAGGTTTGCACAAATTCTAACAAACACCACTCGAGTTTGATCAGCCAGCAGGGCTCTTTTGAAGTATTTCAGCCACAGAACATCTCCATTTTAAACCCCACTCTGAGCAGCACAACGTGGAGGTGATCACTGAGTTTCTGCTTCATTCCTAAACCACCGTGGCACAGACCAGGGGGTGTGGACAAATATTCACCTGTGGGCAGGGAGTCACAGGATTTCTTCTGCACAGTAATGTAAAATTAGCTAAAACTGGTTTTTGCATACCAGCAAGACAACAGCCTAACTCCTGTCACCTCTAATCCCCCAAGAGATTTCCCAGCATCAGCTGGTGGAGCTGCTCCAGGAATTCTTGCTGCAGGATCCAACTCCAGCCACTGGATCCTGTGCTCACAAACAACTGTGGAGCCCAAGAAGCTTTTGGAAGCCCAATAACACATTCCATCATGCAAATGTGTGTTCAGTGCACGCTGCAACCTGCCCCTAAAATAAATGGGTCACTTAGGAGTACAAATAGGCGCCTATAAAATCAAAATCCCCTTCATTCCCGCAGTTTAGAGACGTGCAAACACCACAGAGGATGTTTTCCTTCCGAGGCTCTTCATGCTAGGAGAAGAAAGTGCTGAGAAAAAGCTCTGCTGTAGCGAACATTTGCAGAAAACCACAGGATATTCTTCCCTACTTCATCTCCCCTCTGCTTTTGTAGCACAAACAAAAGCAGATAAACCCAGAGCCATCTGCTGAAAAGGTGCCAGCAGCTCGGGGAGCAGGAGGGGGATTCTGCCATGGGATCTTTCCTCTCCAATGACCTTCCTGAGAAATGCTGACACTCCCCAGCAGCTCCAGCCCGGTGCTCTCCTTGCTGTTTTCTGACACTTTACATCTAGAGAAAGGGGCAAAAACGGCCAAGCAGGTCTCAGTTTCTGAAAAGCAGAGGATTTTAAGACCACTTCAGCTGGCAAAGTGCCACAGTTGCTCAGGAACAGAAGAAAGGATATTTTAAACCTCACACTCTATTCCCTCGCTACAGCAAGCAATATAAATACCTTCTCCTCAAGGGTTCTGGCAGAAGATATTATTGTACTCCACTTAGATTTTGTTTTTAAAAAATGAGCTCGGTGAGCAGATGTTGAGTTTACCCCAGTGGAAAATGAAGTCTGCTTTTTATCCACACAACTAATCCAGACACTCTAAAATCAGAGCTGACAAAGCTCCCCTGAAGTTCCGTGCTCTGCTCTTCGCTGCCTTTTGTTGCACCCATCATTACGATCCAAATTAGATTTTTCCAGTCCGCCTCCCATTTGCTCATCCAGGTGGAAACACCACGTGCCTGATTTTTAAACATGCTCTTTCCCCTCTTTATTAGAAATAGTGAATTTTATACTCAAAAGAGTAAGAAAAAAGATCTGCACTAGGTTTTCAATTGAGTGGAAATAATTTGTTCTGCAGTCCTGAGCTGGTTTCCAGAAAGTGTCCTGCTTTGACCTCATGAAATGTTCAAATTGTGGACAAGTCAGAAAGCAAATATTTAGAGCAAAGAAGCCATTTAAATAAGATATTTAGGGAGCTGTGAACTATAACTTGGGGAAGAACTTTATGTCTGGGAAACTGCAACACCAGCCCTGGGACAGGACGGAGGGGGTCTCAGGCAGTCAATCAATGCTGGGTTTCCCCTTCTCCTCCAGGCAGGAGGAGCCTGGAAAAGCAGGGATAACCACAGCACTTCCCAGCCCATCCTGTGCCTCCTCTGCAGTGCTTTGTAGTGCCAGGATTTTGGAGGCAGAAATTCAGATGTTCTGCTCTGGAGGGATATTCCAGACCAAAATCTTCTCACGTGTTTGCCTCCCACTGCAATTAACTGGATTCAGTGCCCCACATGGCTTTTTCCTCTTGGTATTCTCACATTAAATAGCCAGATCTTGAGTCCCCTTTTAATACCCTAAATTAAAATCCACACTATCAAATCTTCCCATCACTGGGGGCTAAAACAGTCACAGGCATGGCAGTGGCTCCTCCACACACCGTGACTGCATCCAGACCCTGATTCCCTGGGAGTTCAGCTTAGTGCATGACTCAGGGTAAATCAGACTGGAGCTCGTCAACGGGGTTTTAGATTCCAGTTAAACCTCCACCTGCACATCATTTAGAGACCTTTGCTGCACCAGGCATCAAACAGCAGCAGAGAAAGGCTGAGGTGCAGCAGGGCTGGGGCAGAACCTTGAAATGGTAAAAGGCTGAGAACAGGGCACAGAAGGTGTTTTCAGGAACTCGTTCTCATCTCCAGCTCACACACAGGCAGGGCAATGATATTTAATACTCAAACCTCAATAATATGTTCAGCAGCCATTCCTAAAAGAAGAAATGGCTTTTTCAGCAGCAACAATAAAGCCAGCTCCCTTGGGCAAGAGGAAATAAAATGTTTTTGTTCATCTAAAATATGAGCTGTGAAAATAAATAGTTGTTCCGTACAGAAAATGTCATTCAGATGAAATCCTGCACTTTCCTTTTGATAGGATATTGAACATTTCCCTGTCACTGTCTGAGCTCCCTGCCCAGCTCCCCTTACCCTACAGACACCACTTGGTTACACACATTTTGTTTTATTAGTCCTCACATGCAACATGAATCTATTCCTGCCTTGTAATTAATTACTGCTACATATTTGCACAGCTCCAGAGTCTCCTCAGGGGAAAGGCTCTACTACATATTTAAGAAGTAAATTTATGTGTGCTTATGTAGATGGACCCTCTGGAATAATTTCTGTTTTCCTGGGGAGATTTCTCAGTCAAACACATCTGAGTGGATTTTTCTTTTCCAATGCAGGAACAATATCCACCAAGTCGGACACACTGAGAAATAAACACAAAATAATGAGATATTCCTTGAGAGCTCAAGGAACAATGCTGCCTTCAGGTATTCAGCACTAAAATAGGAATCAATCAGATCCATCCTTTCCTTTTAATCTACTTCCCAAAAGTTGGAGCAGGTTGTTGGTCTGCCTGCTTTGAGCAGTGATGCTCCAGCATCTCCAGAGTGAGATAGCTCCAAGATAAGGGGTCTTCCTTCACTCTCACTGCTCTAATCCTGCAGGTATAATTATTCAGACTCCTGCCCTGACCCAAAGCACACCAAAATTAGTGCAGGCTTTTCTCTGGCTGCAGATGAGGCTGCTAAATTCGCCTGTCTCCCTGCACAGTGGCTGCCTAAGGAGTGGAACTAATACAGTTTAAGGGTCCATAATTCCCATTCATGTCAGGAAGGATAGGATTTCTATGGAGATCAACATCTCCTGATTGCCTGGCTAATCACTGCCTTCCCACTCCAGAGGCAAGGCAAATAAATATTTTTTCCTGGGAGTGAATAAATTCAACTGTGACAGCTGAAGTGACAGAAGTTAATGGGGAGAGCAGCACTTCAGTGGAGGGGTGATGCTGAGGACCCCACATCCTGCTGGATTCAGGTGCAACATTTCCAGATGGGAAGTTAAAGTTTGATTGAGGCAACAGTATAATTTATTTTTAAAAGAGGTTTTACCTCTGTCCAGGAGCAGCCCAAGTGGAAGAGCTCTGCAGAGGGTGAGAGCACAAAGGGACAGCACAGAGGCACCTTCACAGGGGTCCCCAAACAGCTCCAGGAACATCCCAGAAAGGCAGCAGCACCTGGGATCCAGAGGCAGAGGAGGCTGAGCAAAGAGCTGCCCAGAACAGGCAAAAAACATCTGGAAAGCCCAGGGTCTGTCCTAAACGTGGCTGTGGGGCCCAGGGTGGGTGGGCAGCCCAGGTGATCCTGGCCAGGCCAATGACATCTCCACCTGCACAGGGTAAGAGCCTTGATCTGTGTTGCTTTTACTGAAGTTTGACCCCTAATTTAAGACAAATATTTTAAAAATAGCAAAGCCAAGCCCCTTTTTATGATGGAGTATTTTGATATCCTCAAACATTTACTCTGTTACCTTTAAAATAATTCCTTTTTTCTCAACATTTTCATGCTCGATAGTTCCCTTAAAAACAGATCCAGCATTTCCACAAAATATCCTGGCAGCACCCAGAAAAGGCAAACAGCCCCTCCATGAACCCAAACTGAGTCTCATTTCTGAGTCCCATCTGTTTGCTAAGGGAGGCCATAAATATCCAGCACATTTCTGAGGACACCCAGGACAGTTTTGGGACCTGGCAGGTCTCCATAACTCACCCTCCACAAAACACTTCCCTGATGCCACCAGCTTTGTTCCAGTAGGGCTGAACAGGAGCAGGAGGCACTTTCTGAGAGCAACAGCTTCAAAATGTCAGGGGAAAAGCTGGGCTGGAGTTGTTCAAATCCAATCCCGAGCCCTCAGGACACTTCACCAAACCTGGGGACAAGGGACTGCCCTACCCAGAGCATCCCCACAGAGAGAGGAACAGGTTACCCTGAAACCAACTAAAATGGAAAGGAAGAAAGGGGAAAACCCTGCTTGGAAGGACAAAGATCTCTGCAACGAGCAGGGCTCTGGCTCGGCTCCATCCTTGCCGCAGTCCTCGGGGTCCCAGGCTGCTCTGGTGCAGAATGGAAGAGTCAGCACTTGCTGCCTTGCTCCGAGGTGATACAGGGAATTTCACCATCTGCTGCGATTGTTTGGAGTTCACAGGAAAGGGATCAGCAACAGGAAGAATATCTGGGCAAGCAATTCTGCACCTTGCATATTGGGAAAATAAATTTGTGTGCATTGGCAGGACAGTCTGGGGTTTATTCTTCTGATTAAGGACAATACTGCCCTCCAAACTCTACTTTGCAGAAGTATTTGAATGGTTCCATAGTGGAAGACAAGTGGAGAGTGGACAGTGAGAAATGGTCCAACATCACCCCTAAACAGACCAGGCAGGTGAGAGCCTTACCAGAGAGATCTCTCATTCTAATCCCCAGTTTCACACCTTTAAACAGTTGTCTCACCTTGCTTAATCAGAGAAGTAGAATCATCTGCTTTGATTTTTCTGTCCCAGCATGTTGGGTTTTTAAAATTTTTTTTATTTCCTGTTTGCAGGGACAATTTAACACCTATTTTAACCACAGCTACATCCCCCTACCAAGAATAATTGAAGCAGCAGCTGATTTTAGGTAGTCAGCAGTTTGCTGGCTCGAGAGCAGCATCTCAGCACACTTCTGCTTGGATCTCATGGTTTTGCTGCAGGGCAAAGAGAGTCAGGAATGTTGGGCCTACAAGCACAGGTGTTATTAGATCATTGGCACTCTGCAGATTCCCATTGCTTTTCATTCCTTTGGCTAAATTGCCTCAGTCCATGTTTGACCATGGGCAAAAACAAAGTGCACACGATGGGCACAGCAGAGACCAGGAGTGTTTAATTCAAATGCATTAAACTCCCTGTGTGGTATTTACAAATCTTTATTCCCTTTCGTTTCTCCAGGCTGGGTCCCCCCAGCTCCCTCAGCCACTCCTCACAGGACTCACAAATCTTGTTTATTTAAAAGAATGAACAAAAGTGCAAAACACAGATAGCTGCACAGTCCATTCAGGCAGGAAAATCCAGGATATTCCTGCCTGTCCTGCACCAGTGGGAATGATTAAAGGCTCTCATCAGGAATGGCACAAATACTTGTAGAGGCAGAGATGGTTTATAGCCAGCACTGCTTGGGCTGACAGCTCAGAATTCCCTCCGGCTGCCTCCCTGACGGAATGAATCCTATCTTCCATCTCTGCTTTGAGGAGAGGAAATGGATATTTAAGTTATCAGCGTGTTCTGCGGACTTTCACAGTCACCAGGAGTGAAATAACCGAGGAACTGGCTGTGCTGGTTCCAGCAGCTCTCAGGCAGCACAGGGCAGTGCGGCCAATTCCCTGAAATCCAGACCCTGAGGAACTCTGAATGCTCCTGCATGTTCATCCCCGATGGGCTCCTGCAAGGTCACCACGGAGCAGCAGCACTGGAGGAGCCGCTGGCAGAAGATCCCCTCACCAGGAGGTTGCACTGGGTTTTAAAAGATTCAATCTCTGCAAAATGCCTGAGCGTCGGGCAGAGGGGATGAAATGCACCCAGTGAACTGCAGCCTTTCCAAACCTGATGCCACGAGGAGTCACATCCTATTAGAGGAGTCAGGAGATAAATGTTGGCTGTGGGCTGCTGGAAGGAGCCAGCAGGATCTAAAGCTTCCCACCCTGTGTGGAAATTGTAAAAGATGACTTTTGTGTTGCCTTGCTGCTGCCGGAGAAAAAACTCTGCTAAGAGAAATGCAGAACTAGGCAAACATCCCAAAAATAGAGACACCAACTGGGGCTTGCCCCCAGAGAACAGCAGGAATTTCCAAACTGTTGTGCTTTGGTTTGGTTCTGTGCCATGCAGACCAGGGTTTGCTGGAATCCAAGGGATTCATCCAAACCTGGGGCAAAAGGTTCAGATCTCAGGCTCTGGTTTTGAACACGCCAGAGATAAGAAGCTGTTGTCTAAGAAAGGGAGAATTTGGGGTCTGAGGTAAAATTAATGAAGGCTCCTGTTCACACCAGTCCTCAGGACAAGGTTTCCCTCAGAATTCTCTGGGTGCCAGGAAGGAGGGAAGCAGGAAATCGCTGCATCTTGGGAAAGGGCTATTTTCTGACACTGTGAGCTTGAGCACATCCCAGGATCAAAGTTGTTTCTGGCACAACCAGTGTGTTATGGCAGAGGCTTTTTCTTTCTTCTCACATGTCCAGCTAAAAGCTGCATTGCAGGAATTACACATCCCTGTCGTGTCTGTGCTGTGTCCTGCTTCCCACAATTTCTCCTGCTCCAAGGCGAGTGGCAGCTGTAACTCTGCCCGCCTGGCAGCCCTGACAAGGACAGGGAAAGCACTCTGGGCTCCAAAGAAAATGGGTATTTAATTAAAGGAACAATAAAGCCCTTCCTTGCAGCAGCCAGATGGGGCCCAGCATCGTATTTCTCCTCATTCCTTAAATCATCTTCTGGAGAGGGAGGGAGGAAGATTGAGCACAGCTTTATGTCCCACATAAATCCCAGGGAGCACCTCCCCAGTGCTCTGTGAGTGAATTATCAGGTGGGAGCTCCCCAGCACCTGCCTGTCCCTACATGGATCTTCCAGCAAAAGGGGAATTCATGTCTCAGTCCTTCCCTCTGTAGAAAACCTCTGCAATTTTGTGGGAAGTTGATCTCTGAGCCCACAGCAAACTCAGCTGCAGATCACAGTCAGTGTGTTTGAACAGTGAGGTGCTCTGCCCTGAAAAACCTTTTATTTGGGCATTAAAAGAGTGCTGAGATGCGTTTAAAATCTCTTTTCCAAGTGGGGAGTCAGTCAGATGAGTCCTTAGGAGCTGGTTGCTGGAGCCTTTTCTGCAGGAACAACCCAATGTGAGGCATTTATTAATGGCTTTCAAATGAACTTTCAGCTCCCCTTTAGCCTGGACTTCAGAACCACTCTGAAATTAAATATAATGAAGCAGACAGCTGGAAAAATAGACCATATTAATACTAATAAAACCCCTAATAGACACCAGACTGTGAGGCCATTAAAATGCCAGGCATGGCTGGGAGAGCAGGATGCAAAATTCAGAGACAACAACGAGGAAAAAGCAACTCACAGCAATTTTGAGGAGAATCTGGTGTGATTTTAGGAGCATCAGCTGCTTCTGCCTTAGTGGTTGTTCAGAGACTCTGTTGTGACCCCCTGCACAGCAGAAATGGAATATAATGAAAGATAAGGAACATAAATCAGCAATCAACTCCTTCATCAGTAACAGCTCAATGAAAGGTTTGGTTCTACACCATTTAAATTGCATCTTAATCCCAAACTTGAGTGAAACTCACACCCCAAAGTGCTTTGGATACTGGAACAGTTGCAAAGATTTTCAGAGTGAGAATCTGTCCATGAATTCTCATTCCTGCCTTCCCCTTGTTTCCTGTCTGGGTCAGGCAGGGCTTCCCCCACAACCCAGGGATCTTCCCACACCAGCACAGCTGGGCACTGCTGCCAAAATTCTCCCCTTTATTTGCTCCTGCCTCGGGTTTTGCCCTCCCCCAGTGGAGGAAACCTGGGAGCCAATTCCAGTTAAATAAACAAAAAGCCAGACCCAAACAACATTGCCCAAACACGAGGGCCGTTTGGAGCAGAGCAGTTTTCAGACTCCCTCTGGGCCAGAACAAAAATCTAAAGACAAGGATCTAAATCAAGGGGCTTCCTTTTACCCCAGCACCCAAATTATTGCGGTTTGGGATTGATGCAATCTTAATATCCAGCAAAACACTGGCATCTTAGGAGCTGGTTAGACCAGGAAGCTGAGTTTAGGCTGCCCTGGGGGAAAATCCTTCATCCAGTTCAGGGTGCCAGAAGAGCAGGTGGTGGGTAACTGGTGGATTTCCACATCCAAAATCCCAGTTCTTCAATAAACCCTATTTTTGGCCTTAAAAACAGCAACTGAATTAGAACACAACAGCCGGGTCTGTATAAACTCATCTATGTAAACCAATTTTTGAGGCTTTCAGCCATCAGTTCTGAGGATCAGGCCCATTTTAACCCTTCTCTTGCTACCAGGTCACACATGAGCATGAGACTGAAGGGAAAATATTCCTGCAGGCTCAACCTGTGCACCTGGATCAGCTGAAACAAAGACACTTCAAAAGAGACCTCTGAGCAAGGAAAGGAATGAAACAAAAGCAATCAGAGTGTGTCAAACCTTCCAAGGTAATTAAACTCTAATTAAGCATTCTGTTCTCACTTTGAACCACAGATCACACAACTGGAGCAATTTTCCACAAGGATTGGCCAGTCACATGTGGCAAAGGAAAAGCAACTTCCAATTGATTTTGTTTCACTGTGTAAATCACTGAATTGGGTAATACATGGGGTAAACAAATACTAGAAATAACAGACCCTCTCCAAACAAAGATAAATGGAATTTTTACTCCATATATTGCTGCTCCAGGTGGATCCTGGCCTTGGATCGATCCTTCCTGGCTCACTGCAAAAGGTCAGCAGAAGTCTGCCCCAGCAAGAATTTCCTTGCAAATATTTGCTGCCTTTCTGGAGAGAGAAAAGGATGGATTTGGTTGGATTCCGTTTCAGGGTCTGAATACACAGAACGCCTCTAACCCTACCCCCATTACAATGAAAAGGCCCATGAAATCTTCATTTTGAGGCAAATATATGAAGAAAAGGGCAGCTTACTCATGAGCCCACTGGAGACTCCAGAGCAGAATTCCCAAGCAGCTCCAGCTGGGAGAGGTCACTCCAACTCCTCCTCTTTCACAGCTGGCAGAGGAGCTATAAATTCAATTTTGCCACCTTTTCCCTCCCTACGCTGCAGGACAGCATTTATCTGTTATGTAGGTGCACTTTCATTTTACTGAATGTGCCAGAAATACCTCATTAATCCTGGCTGGCTTTCAGCTGAGTCACTCCACATGAAGGAGAAATAAGTATTTATGCAATTATTTTCTCCAGTTTAATGAACAACAGGTTTTGTGTAGCATTTGGTCCATATACAGCCTATCTCTTTACTCAGTCAAAAAGATACAATGAATCCCATTAGCAAGTGAATTTCTCTTCGTCATTTTATAAAAGCCTTTACCCAGTCATCCCAAAGTACAGACAATATCTGATTAGAAGCTGTAATTTGATAAAGGCATGATTTTAAATAGTTCATATAAACAGCGTGTCCACCTCTGTGCTGGAGAATGGCAGATTTGTGAAGCTCACAGCAGAATATAAAAGTGTAGGACATGAGGTTAGGGAGAGTCAGCCCAGAAATCTGAGAGACAAAACTGAGGCAGTTGCCAGATTTTAACTGTGGCTTGGGTGCAATTCTCCAAAAAGAAACCCCAATCAAAGCATCTTAATGAGCACAGGTAATTAAATCTCGTTTTTATATGTGTCCTTTAACACATAATTTGTCCAGTAGGACCAGATACGTCCCTGCACTGTTTTATGTGGTCCTTATCCCATTGTTTGTGAAAATGGCAGGACTTTTACTGCAGGGTTCTCCTGGGGACTGCAGGTGTGTCATTCCCACTGTTAGGATTTGGAAAATTAAGTGCCACAGAATCATGGAATGGTTTGGGTGGGATGATCTGATTAAAGATGACGATTAAAGATGATCCAGTGCCACCCCAGCCATGGGCAGGGACACCTCCCACTGTCCCAGCCCGGCCTTGGACACTTCCAGGGACGGGGCAGCAAAGAGTGAAGGAGAAAATGAAATCCAGGTTGTTAATAGAGCCTGGAAAGCCGGGCCCATGTGGATGGACATCGCTGGATTCCTCACGGCAGCACGGGAAACTCCTCCCACGCCACACGATCCCTTCGGGATCACCCCACTGGGATCACCCCTCCGCCCCCAGCGCTGCGGCAGCCAGGGCAGCACAGGGCGCGGGCAGGGGGTGCTGGAAGGCGCCACAAAGCAGGGATAAAACCCCGTGTGAAACATTTTGGGAGTTTTCTGTCCAAGCCCCAGTCCCGGGGCAGTCCCGGGCGCCGGGGATCCCATTCCCAGGACAAGGCTGGCATCCCGCGGCAGCCTCCGGGATCGCGCCCGACGGAGCCACGAACGCTCCCACTACTCCTGCTTATTCCCTCCCCGGATTTTCTCACATCCTACCGCTGGAAAGCCAAAAATTCATTTCACCAGCGCGAAAAAACTACGGGTTTTTTGTGATGGCTTAGAGCAGATGAGCCCCTCCCTCCTTTTACCTGCGAGATTCCCAGAGTGTTTAAAAGCTGGGAAAACACTCATGGACAAACCAAGCACCCTGAATGCCTCAGCACCTAACTCCCTACATTTGGATTGTCAAGAAACAGAACCCACAGGCAATAAATACTAAAAAGAAAGCAACCACAACAAACTTTCCCCTGGCATCTGTAAATCCATGCAGGAAGTGTGGAGCAATCAACAGAGCCGAGGCCCGGCTTCTAGTGAGAGCCTCGTGTTTGAAAACAGCTTTTCTTTACACACTACAGGGCTCGTGGTAGTGGCAGAATATTCCCTAAAAATCAGAGAATGCTTCATTAGTGTTCATGGAAACAGAAGATCAGTCTGCCCTTGTGAGAGTTAATGAGTACACAGAGATTTCACATCCTGCCCCCTGATCTCAGCGCCTGAGGCTGCAGGGTTGTTACTCACTGCCCACAATTGCTCAGCAACAGGGCTCAGATACAACTCTCACTGAATTAATTTTATCTGCGTGATTACTGAAATTAATGCCAATCTGGCTGCAAGTCACAGACTTCGAGAGACGCTCACCTACTTAAATATTAATGATGCTTTTCTGCCGTAAGGTGTAAGGGAAAGGAAAGCTAAACACTCACAATTATAGGAATAAGCATTGACAGCAGTGCAAGCTGGAAAAATAAAGGTGTTTCACTCAGACAAGTGCTAAACAAACCCACTTCAAACACTGGCCTCCCTCCAGGGGGCAAATATTGCTTTATTACATATTGGTCAAGCAAAAAATGGAAGATCTCCTTTATTTAAGGAAAAAAAAAAAGTTTTGAACTATGATAAAAATACCTCGAGGTCTTGAGCGACTTTAGCAAGTCCTGGTGCAAATCCATGTCCCTTCGTCCCTTTAAATGGAGATGGAGATGATGTGACCCATCCCATTTCTCCCAGCAGCACCAGGATTTATTTCCAGCTGTTGTGTTGCCCTCTGTGCTGTTTAAATCACTCCACTCGCATTTTGTTACCTGCAATAAAAACATCTACGGAAAAGAAATGTAATGGGAAGTCTTGATATTAGATCTGTATTTTTCGTCCCTAATGCATTTGATTCCAAGATTTTAGGATCACTACCCAGAGTTCTGCTGCAGTCTGGACCCTCTCCCTCTACCCACTGTGCTATTCCAGTTTGCTGGTTCAGACCTGCTCAAAAACTGGAATAACTTTTTAGCATGGATCTGAAAAGTAGGGTGAGCAGCTCCACACCTCCTCTCTGATCCCTTTTTCTCCTTCCCCTAACACATAACCTTCTGTCTCCACTATTCTGACCTGCAGCGTGGATTTTGTGGGATGAAAGGGTCCAGGGGTTTGGCATTTCCATGAGGCGTTCAAGAAAGAACAAGGCTGAAGGATATAAAAAAGGCTGTGCTGGAATTTGGTGGAGCAATTGAAACCAGTCTGTAAATTGTTTTTCATTCTCCTTTTTACACAGAGCCCAAGCTCAAAACCCCTTTGTGAGGGGCTGTTATTGTGGAGGGTCCATGTGTAGGGCAGAAAACAGAGACCAGGAGTTCTCAAGGATAATTGGACAGCACCTGGCAGCCAGCTCCAAACACAGGCAGCCCTTGCCAAAAAGCCATCCACTCCAGGAGCAGCAAATTCCCTCATTCCTTGGGCCTTCTGAGGCAGCAGTGATGCAAAGATAACTCAATGTGCTGGTACCAAAAATTAAACCAAAGCAGCTCCTCGATCCTGTGTCATACACCCCCCATAACTCAAAGCAACGTGGATTCCAGGCTGCTTGCCCAGCTTTGCCAGGCAGTTTCACCGGAAAGAATCATCTCAGAGCTGGTTGATTTAACCACTCTTCATTTAAAGGCCAAGGTTAGAGTGGATTTTTTTTGGTCTTCTTTGTAATAGGAGTGTTCAGCCAGAGATAGCTGCGTTCTATCAATCACTGCATGAGTGAAAGGTGAATAAAAGCATTTACTGAACTGTCATATCCCTGATAAAACAACAGCTGCTGCCAGCTCGGGAGGGAATACATTAGCAGGAGTAAACCTGGAAGATAAAGGGCTGTTAGTCACAACATGCCTTTCAATCCCTGTTTGTGTGAGCAGTTCAGCTCTGGAATGAACATAATCCTTATTTACAATAAATTATGCTTATCTTTGCACTGTGGGGTACCTTCCACAGCGATGGCAGATTGATTTTATTTCCTTCAGAAGCACATTTACCTTCACCACAGCCAGGGCTTGGCTTCCCTGAGAGCCTCCTTCCCCTCCAGCTCTGTTCCTACAACACTCCTGCACGTGGAAATCCAACATTTACCTTTTTCTGTTTTTAACTCAAAGCCCCAGACCATGATTCTGTCCTAGAAGAAAATTAGCTTGTGCTAATTGAATGACAAAAAACACTGCACCACAAACTAAGTGGGACTTTTTTATTTATTTTCAATGTTTACAGAGATGGAAATAAATACAGGAAAGAGGAGATTCTTTTAAAAGAAATCAATCAAGTCTTCAAACAGGAAAAATGGTATCCAAGAGCTGCTTCAAACTGGCCACCATTCCAGAGATCAGAAACAGGGTAACAATAATGGGAATAACTAAAGAGAAGCATTGCCACAAACCAGGGTGACACAGCGGTGAACACACAGCTGCCAGGAGACAAAATAACCACACTACAGCAGGAGTCTCACATATTTACAACAATCCTATCATACAAAACCAGTGGGAAGTGTTTAGGGAGTGATTTCTCCTCTGTCCAGCTGTAAGATATAAAAGATACACCAGAGGGTTTGGTGGTTTGGTTCCTCTCTCCAATATCCACGGAAGAGTTTCCGCTTTGGGCAAAGTTTAAAAAATCCTTTGTATTGCAAGAATTTTTCGTCCAACCTGAACTTCTCTGCATTTCCATCCTTGCTTGTCATCACCACTCATCCACTGGGGCAGTTGGTCAGAAGACAAAGAGTTTGTAAAGTTCTTCCCAGATCTTTATCGATGCTCTGCCCTGTAGGTTGGAAAAGTGTCCGTGCGGTGGAGCTTCACTGGGCTGGAAACGTCTTCATGGAGAGCCAGATGGAAAAAACAGAACAACCCCAGTTACACACAGGCACCTCAGTCAGTGTCTGACACACGGGAATATGGGAGCTAGAGATTAATTAATTAAATCTATCCCTGCTCAATCTGCTGCTCCAGCTCAGAAATATCCACACAGATTTTCTTTACCTTCAGAACAGAAACTTGTACAAAGCAAATTATTTTTTTCAAAGTTCTGACTTTCATTTAGAATGTAAAAACGCTCTTTTGGATCCTTTTTTTCCCAGTCTAACAAGCAAGACATTTTTCTAAATATAAAACAAGTGGTTTGTACCCACGCAGCCAATTTATCTCATGCCAGCTCCATGCTAAATTCCTGAATTCAGCCCTGGTTTAATAAAGGGCTCCGTGGAAGGGCACAGTAAGGCCAGTGCACAGACTGTGCCACCAGCAGCTCCGCCTCCCATGCCCTCATCCATGGAACAGCTCTGACCAGGCACGGAAGCGCTGCTTCCATCCTCCATCCCTCCCCTGGATGGAGCCTTCCGCGTGCTGCCTGCCCCATCTAGTGTCGGAAAGAAAGAACCAGGAAAAAGATCTCCTTTAAGGCTTTTTTTCCCGGTTGTTAGGGTTAGGGTTACACCACGCCGGCACACCCCCTGTGCCGAGCTGTCCATCCCAAACAGGACATGCCCTTGTCCCCACCGAGGCTGAGTGCCACCCTCTGGGGAGGTGGCAGGGCAGTGCCCCTTACCTGGCAGGCCGAGGAGCTGCCCGGTGCTGTGCTGCCGGGTGATGTGGTGCCAGTAGGCGCTGCGGGGCAGGGGCACCACGGTGCCCAGCGACACCGCCCGCTCGCTCATCTTCAGCTGCAGCTGCAAGGCAGGACAGCAGGTCAGGGACAGGCTGGAACACTGTCTGGGACAGCACAACCACTGCAAGAACTGGTACTGAAGCAGCCTGAACTCCCCCCTGCCCGGGTTAGTCTGCATGGGCACAGAGCTCTGGGGCAGGAGGGCACACAGCTCTGGGACAGGAGGGCACACTGCTCTGTGTCAGAAGGGCACACAGCTCTGGGACAGGAGGGCACACAGCTCTGGGTTAGGAGGGCACACAGCTCTGGGACAGGAGGGCACACAGCTCTGGGTTAGGAGGGCACACAGCTCTGGGACAGGAGGGCACACAGCTCTGGGACAGGAGGGCACACAGCTCTAGTTAGGAGGGCACACTGCTCTGGGTTAGGAGGGCACACAGCTCTAGTTAGGAGGGCACACAGCTCTAGTTAGGAGGGCACACAGCTCTGGGACAGGAGGGCACACTGCTCTGGGTTAGGAGGGCACACAGCTCTGGGTTAGGAGGGCACACAGCTCTAGTTAGGAGGGCACACAGCTCTGGGTTAGGAGGGCACACAGCTCTGGGACAGGAGGGCACACAGCTCTGGGTTAGGAGGGCACACAGCTCTGGGACAGGAGGGCACACAGCTCTGGGACAGGAGGGCACACAGCTCTAGTTAGGAGGGCACACAGCTCTGGGTTAGGAGGGCACACAGCTCTGGGACAGGAGGGCACACTGCTCTAGTTAGGAGGGCACACTGCTCTGGGTTAGGAGGGCACACAGCTCTGGGACAGGAGGGCACACAGCTCTGGGACAGGAGGGCACACTGCTCTGGGACAGGAGGGCACACAGCTCTGGGTTAGGAGGGCACACAGCTCTGGGTTAGGAGGGCACACAGCTCTGGGTTAGGAGGGCACACAGCTCTGGGTCAGGAGGGCACACAGCTCTGGGACAGGAGGGCACACAGCTCTAGTTAGGAGGGCACACAGCTCTGGGTTAGGAGGGCACACAGCTCTGGGACAGGAGGGCACACTGCTCTGGGACAGGAGGGCACACAGCTCTAGTTAGGAGGGCACACAGCTCTGGGTCAGGAGGGCACACAGCTCTGGGACAGGGCACACTGCTCTGGGTTAGGTCCCACTGCTGCTGCTCCAGCTCACCTTGGTGCTGCCCTGCTCCTGGGCAAGCCCTGCTGCCCCCGAGGGCAGTCCTAACTCAAGCAGCTGAAGCAGAAAGCGGGGCTGAGCAGCGGGCAGGGCAGTGCTGGGATCCTCCCGTGCCACCAGAGGGGCTGCCCGGCTACACCGGCCACTTCCCAGAGCCAGATCCCGCTCGGCACACGGAGAACCTCACTGGGCGTGTTTCACAAGTTGTTCTCATTAATTTTGAAGCATTTTCGATTCACCTCCCTCCCCTAGAGCCCAGGAAGGTGCCAGCTGATGGCACAGGAGCTGCACTGCCCTGCTGGGAGCCCCATCCCACGCTGCCCCCTCATGCAGCGCCCTCAGCTCCCTTTCCTTACATAATCACAGCCCCTGGTTATCGACATTGCACTTAACACAGGAGAGCTGACTACTTTAAGGCACTTTTGCTTCCATCAACTCAATAATGTGCAAGCTGATAGAAGTATTTGGATTTTATCATCAGCTTCACAATGCAGCTAAAACTCTCCTCCCAAAGCTCAGGGAAACATCAGTTCAAACATACCAAAGCTTCCCTAGACTTTTCTAATTTATGAAGACACCTTTTTACAAAAGAGTAAGTTTTGAATTTTGGTTTCACAAAACCAGAGGTGAAAGAACCTTTTACAAGAAAATCAGTGTATTTTGGAGCAAAACCCAATAGCAAACATGGAGAAGGAAAGAGGCATTTCCAAGTTATTCAGAGGTGCCTTCAGCCTCCTCTCTGTGCAGGGACACTTGTGATGGGAAGCTAAAAAACTGGAATTTGGTTTAATAAAAAAACTTTAGTTTAAAACTAAAGCAAACCAAAGCCAGCTCAAGTCCTGCTCTGACAGGAGCCACCTCCACATCAGCTGGATGTGAATCACTGCCCCAGGCAAGGTCCCACCTACACCACACTGATCAGAGAGCTCCAGCCCTCTGCAGTGTCACCACACACCTCAGCACCATGGAAACAAACCATGGCATCTTTTCCAGGGAGTGCCAATCAGCAGAGCACCGTGGGGAGGGCATGCTCAGCTGCAGGTATCGTTTTTTGGAGGTTTCATTTATTGGGGAGCTGGACAGCGAGCTGGGGCAGTTTGAGAACGGTTCTGCTGTCAGCAGGAGAGCAAAAACCACCAGGCTGTGTTGGGGGGAAAACCCCAGAGACACAGCCAGAGCAAAGCTGAACGGTGCCACAGAGAAGGCCCAGAGGAGATGCCCCTCCTGAACTCGATCAGCAGGGGAGAAAGCTGAAAAAAACCACAGCTGAGGATAAAAATTAGCATGTTCTGTCCTGAATACACAACATTTCATCAAAGCACCTCAGACTGCGAGCACAGGAGGCTTTAATGGTGACTGATTTCATTTGCACAATTAACCTCCCGTGTCTCTGTGGCAGCAGAAGGAGGAGGCACAACTCGCCCTGGCTCCATCCCACAGCAGCACCTGGCACTGACATGGAAAATGAGCCCCTGCACACTGAAATTCTCTCAGATTGGTTGTGACCATGGCTCCAAAAGGAAAGAAAAGAAAGATGATTGAAGATTTCTTAGGTTTGGTTTCAAAATCAAACCTGAACAGGTCTTTGCTTTCCATTCTCTGGCAATGTGAAAGTGAAAGGAGAGAAACCTGGAGGAAAAGAGCCACCAATGACCAGAGTGGATTTACAGTCACTAAACAAAGGCAGCTCGCTCTTCCCTTTCAAAGAGAAAAGGGAGGAGCTGTGGATTCACTGAAAATAAGTTGTGGAAGTGTCCCAGACATGCTCAGAGCTCTCTTTCAGCTCCTCAGCAGCACAGCCAGGCTGAGGCTCCAGCCCAGGAGGTGCCAGACACATCAGAGCACTCCTTGGCAGCTTTGCTTCAGTCCATCACTATGGGATATTCAACTCCCTTTTTCCCTTTCTTTTCTCCTTTTCCCTGCCCAGGACCCCTCAGGTGGTTTAATCAAACCTTCCCCTCAGCTCTGGGTAATCCCCCCATGGATGTGGCAGTGGTCAGGATGCCAGGAGCAAAAAGAAAACACTCACTGGATTTCATTTCTCACCACCACATCTCCTACCTTCTTCCTTTACTTGCCCTTTCTGTAGGTAACAGCTCAAGCTTCACTAATACAAAAATTTACACAGGGTAAGGAATTCTTGGAGACAGAAACAATACAGACAGCTTAGAAAAAAGGGCAAAGATCTGGAATGAAGCCCTCGGTGAGGTGTTCAAAAGCAGCAGAAAAATACAGGGGAAATCAATCAATCTGAACAAAGAGGTTCTTGGCAAATATTCTGTGATGAGCAGAAAAAGCCACCTGATACAACAGAGCTCGGCCTGAGCTTCTAAACCTGAATATGCTTGGGCCCCAGAGAAGACACAGAGCCCTACTGAGTATTTCAACATTTCTGACAGATGTGGGGAACTCATATCCAGGACATAGGGACTCAGCTGAAACAATTGTATTCTGCTACTGAGCTCCAAGACTTTCAGTTCAGCTGGAATATGCTGTTATCCCCTCCCTTGGCACTGCAGGGCCTACAAAATTAGATTTAGGGGTCGTGGTGGGACACAGTGTTTGTGAAAAAGCTTTTTTAGAGGTTGTGCAGCTGCTGCCTATTGAAATCTACAGCAACTTTGCATCTGCTGAGTCTATGGGCACTTGTGAGATGGAAATTTTACATCATCTATTAAAGACGTTATTCCAGAAATGCAAAGCCAACGAACTTGAAATTGCCTGTAGACCTATTCACTGTCGTTTCAGAACTGATCCCTGCTTTCTGAACATGAAATTGTTCCCTCAACAGGTTCCTCCATCCCTTCTGACCCTGCTGGGCTACAAATGTTACTGAAGTTATGCTGACCTAGCCTAGGTTAATTTTAATCTGCTTAATTTAGTCACTGTTGAGTACTTGTCTCATCTATCCATCTGTCTCCACTGAAGACAAATTTAGATATTTTTGAACAAGAGCTCCCTTCATTAACTAGAACTAAGAGGTTCTTGGTTTTAAAGAAGAAAGTAAAACCCAGCAAAGATGGTGTTAGATGATCTTTTACTGGAAAAGGGCAAACCAGCAGCACTGCTGGCTGCAGGTGAGCTCTTCTCATATTTCTGAAAGAATCAAGCAAAGTGTCAAGCTCTTCCCAGGGAACCTGTCTGATTCTTCCCAAACCATGCTTGGAGCACAGACACCACTTAGCAAATGGAAAACTGAGCAGGAGCCACATTTTGCAAGCAGACTGATGAGAAATGCTTCCAAACAAATTCGTGGTGCTGATTAATCAAAGGAAATTAATGAGACTGTGCACTGACAGGAGCTGATTTTCTCTGTATTAATTCACATTTATCGATAACTTTGCACCCACAGACATCAAGGACTCTCTTTCCCTGTTGTTGTTATCCTTGAACAGGAACTCCAGTTATACATATTGCCCTAAATTTTATAATCGAGCAGAATTTAATAATAATAATAATCAGAATCCCCCTGAAGCAGCACAACTTTGGGTGATGACCAGTGTGGAATCCCAGTCCCCATCCCCATCCCAGCAAGGCCCATACCATGGAGTTCTTCACGCTCTGCAGCAGCCGCTCGTGTTGCTCTGCTATGGCCAGGGCAGCCGAGTGAACCTTCTGGTAGATGGCTTCCCCATCCCTGGTCTGAAAGATGAACAGCCCTTCTCCCGTGTCACACATCCTGCCAAGGCAAGAGCACAGGGCATCCACGTGGGAGATGGAAGTTTCCAGGTCACCACGAACCAGCAACACCTTCCTGTGCTGCTCTAAAAGGGCCATTGCATGAGGAGTGAGGAAACAAAGGTGGCTGAAGAGGGAACAAAGTTATTTCCACCTCTCTGCCTGTGGTTCTGTGCAGCCCTCGTGCCATTTACTGTTCCAGGCCATGTTTGTGTTGCTGTTGCCAAACAGACTCAGCTGCTCCATCACAAGTGTGAAAGCTCTGGAGAGTGCCTGCACAAGACCCAGATTTTTTCTCTTTAGGCTCTTTCTGGAATCTGTGCCAGGCAGCATTGATTTGTCTCCCCCTTTGGACTTTAAATGAGTTTTGCAGACTTTTGTCTTCCCCTTGAAACAACAAATACAAATCCTCAGAGTCCCAAATGCATTGTCCTGTCATGGCTAATGCATGATCAGCCAAAGGAAAATGTGTTCCTTTCCCCTCCCCAGGAGGGCTAAATCCTGCACTAAGATGGAGGATGGAAACTTGAGTGCCTCCTCCCTTTCCAGGTAAGTTAATTGTGTGATCTGCTTCCCCTTCACTGCTGTAATTCTCTAATGTGCTCATCTCAAATAATGCCTCCAGTATCTCCTCACAAGGGTTTGATGGCTCAGTTCAGTATTGCCCCAGCTTCACCCAAAGCTTGTTACCACTGAGCCGGAGGAGCAACACCTCTAAACCAAGGAATTCCATTCAGCTTTCTTATAAACCCGTTTGTCAAAAAGATCCATGCAAAATAGGAGTCCCTTCATTCCTTTCATTTGCTTTTGGGAAACAACTTGGCACCCACTGCCCTCGACATCCAACTCCACTTCTCCTGAGAAAACTCCGTAACTCTGCGCCCAAACCTTGTACAAACTCTGGAATGATGCTCACCTCTTCTTCCCAGATCTTTCCATCCAAACCCCTGGCTCACTGACTGCTTTGTTTAAGAATAACTCCATACAGTACCATAAAACACTGTCAGCCTCCACCCTTGGGATACCTCAGCTCTCCCACACCCTTCAGGCACTTTGGCAACTGCTTCCATTCAGCTGGGATGGAGAGGGGTTTTATTTGGGTTTATATTTGTTTCAGTATTTTTAACAGAGGATTTTTTTTTCGTTTATATTTCACTGTTTTAATTGGAGTTTTTGGGGGGTTTATGTTTGTTTCTATATTTTAATTGGGTTTTTTTTGTATGAATGGGTCCAGACTGGCCTCTGGTTGAAGATCAGCTCCCTTATCCTTGGAAACCCTTTGGAAATGGTCCAAGTACCCCCAGGAAGGCAAAGCAAGAGAACAAAGTCCCACCTACCTCCCTGCCTCGAAGGTGAACCAGGCTGGGTCCCGCCCGTAGCGCCGGAGGGCACTTAATGGCCAAGAGACGAGTTTGACTCTGGGATTCTGGATGTCCCAAAGACAGATATTCTCAAATGTTATCTGCAAGGTACATTCCCCATGCACATCTAAATTAGGGGATGGCATCAAATACACATTGAATCTCTCTGGGAGAAAAACAAAAGGTTAGTCTAAAATCCCTGCCCAGCAAACGTGGAAGTCATTCAAGGAATTTCCTATTTTCCATCTCTAACACAAGATCTTATTTCCACTTAGAACTGCTCATTCCCACACAACGAATTCCTTCCAATAACTCAACAAACTCCACGTTTGGGGCAGTCAGATGCTGCACCCAAAGGGCATCAAATATTTGTGTGTGCACTCAGAGCCTGAGGAGAGCTGTGCCAGCATAATCCTGATATTTGCAAACAGCTCATAACATTGTGTGCATGAATAAATACATTGCTTGTGCAGGTAATGAGCTCATTTGCATAGGAAAGTGGAGTAGCCACGGAGTCAGGTTTTGCATGCAATTACTGTTATTTATTATTCTCTTTACAGAGCCTCAGTCACTGACATCACACAAAAAAACCCCACACAACAAATAGTTCCCATCTCCAAGAGCAACTAACTCATCTGAGAAAGAGAAGTGCTACTCCAAAATAATTCCATTTAACTTATTTATTATCACTGGCAGCAACTGAAACCAAAAGCCAAAAATAAACCCCTGAACAACCAAAACCAACCCCCCCAAACGAGGAAGGAGGGCTTGGAAAAACAGTTTTGCTCCTCTTTATTTCCAATATCCGTACATACAGTCCAAAAGGCTTGAAAATAAAGCAATTAACAATTCAAAAGGTCAATATTTCTGTACCTACCACTCTGCTCCCTCTCTACTCCAGATGCCAACAAGTCAGGCTCTCCAAGGCTAATGTCATTAATTCGTGTTCCCAGGCACTCCATCTGCAGCACCTTGCACCACTCATCTGCCTCAAGCTCTGTATAAATGCCCAGAAAATCTCTGTGTAGGTACATCATATTTATAATTTCACAATAATGCTCTGAGCTTTTCTAAGGAGCGTCACTGTTTCACCCACCTGACTCACAGGCAAAGGTTTTGGAGGTGTCATCACTGAAATAAATGCCCACAGCGTGTTTCTTTGTGCTTTTTGGCAGCCTCGAGATATTCTTCACATTATTGAGCTCCGTGACCTGGAAAAGCACAATTTGGGATTTTAATGAGGAGCTTGGGAAGAGATCTGTCTGTTCTTGGCTGGGCAAGGAGAGGAGAGAAGGGAAAGGAGGGAGAAAAAGGTGGGACAGCATCAACAGGCTCTGAACCTCCGTGATGGCCCTTGAGGAAATGCCGCCTTGCCAGGAATCACCTCGGAAATTCCATGGGAAAGCCCTGGGAGATGCAGCAGCCACGTCCTCCACTTCTCTCACCTCCAGACATCACCATCCCAATAGGAATTTTAGCCAAGAAAAAGGTGGAACCAAAGCTCCCTCCAGTCTGAGCAATATTCACACGAAAGGCATGAGAAAGACCAACCTGGTGCAGCAGAACCAGAGAGAGGAGAGATGGAAATCTAAAGGATTCACCCAAGTGGAGTTCCAGCACTCCCAGTTCCAGCACAGCTTTCAGCAGGGAGGAAAAAACAATGGTGAAAAGCTGCTCTCTACGTTTGGTTTTTTTTTTGATGGAAAGTTGAGGATTTGTTAGAATGGTCCACTTGAAAAAAACCAAACAAAAATAAAATCACAGTTTTCATTATCAGAAAGTGTTTTAGCATTAAAGATTCAGACCGTAAACACAGATTTCTGTTGCTTGGCTGCCAAAAAACAATTGGAAAAATCGCTTTTATACAAAAAAAAAAAAAAAAAATTGGTATTACCTTGTACACAGCTTTAGTAAATCCATAACACAGTGATTTCATATTTCTAACATGCACTTTTCACCCTCACAACCCATGAGTAATGCTCCAAAATTTGTCTGAGGGGGAATTCTTTATTTAAATTAATCACACTTCCAAGCAAGACCCTGGAGAAGCTTTTCCTACTGTGAATGGGAGGAACAAAGGGCAGTTCATGGGCAACATCTCCCCAAAAATTATAAATAACAGCCAATGTCCAGAACCTCATCCCATGGGCAGCAGCAGAAGGATATAATGGAAGGATCATCCCATGGGGAACCTCCAGCAGAGCTGCCAAATTTGGAACTCAGGTTTCTCCAGCCTCCAGGTTGGAGATTTTGAGAAGTGTCAAAACTGAGACTTGATAATTGGGCTTCATTTTGCACAAGGGGTTTTTTTAACCCTCTTCCAGGAAACGCTGTGATGGGAGCACATCCCCCAGAGACCCCAACTCACTGCTAAATACAGACCTGTCATGACCCATTCCCTGGGACACGGCAGGTCAAGCACAAACAGCTGCCAAGTTCCACTCCAAGGTATTTTCCTCAGATGCCAAGAAAGGATTCGAATGCAAGGGGAAAGAAAACCAGATTTTCCCCATCCAGGACAGCAACCACCTTGACATTTAGGCCGAGCACACTTGCATTTCCTGCAAGGGAATGTGCTAATGAATTCCAGCCCTGGGTGAAATGTAAGTTCTGAGACAGCAGAACTTACATTTTGGAAATGAAGGATTTAGGCTGACTTGGAATTTTGCTAATGGGAAGCTCCTGTCTGAGCGTCCCTGCTGGATATCCCAGGGCCTGCCTGCGGGCAGAGGAGTCCTGAGGGTGCTGTGACACGGCTCAGGGTGCTCAGCAGCACACACAGATGGACAATCTGGCACTCTGGGACTCTCCGAACTCAGGGGCACCAATGATTCTCTGCAGAAGAGTGGCTGGAATCCAACTTTCCAGCTTCCACTCCTTCCGTCCTGGGCACAATCTCGTGGCACCCGATTTCCATGTCTGGAAAACAACACCCCACAAGCACCTGGAGGCTTTTCACAGAGCGGGGCCTCAAAGTCTTCACCTGACAGCATCTGAGCTGCCATCGAGGCTGAGGCTGCCTCCACCTCTCCCAGTTCCAGGGGTATTCTCCACTCAGGCAGTGGTCCCTCCTGGCACGATCCAGAGCTTTATCCAAGGAGCAATTCCTGCTGCCAGCGCTCCACCTCGCACCTGTGCTCCCAGGGGAGCAGTCCTCTGGAAAAAATCAGGATCCCTGACCTGCTGTGCCACCCAGCAAGTGCCCTGCTCAGCCCAGCAGGCTGAGCAGCCTCCCTGTTGCTCCCCTGGCACAACAGATGGTCCCAATTGTCTGGCACATCCTCCTGGAATTCACACTGCCGGGGCGGCAGCCTGCAAACACCCCCACGCTCCTGGAACCCGGCCAGGAGCAGGCACCAAACACCTGCAAATACTGAGGCTGAAGTTTGGTTTATTTCTCCTTTTTTTTTTTTTTTATTTATTTTTTGCGTTTTAAAAGAGCTCTCCTCCTGCCAGGCTCTTGCAAAACGAGTGTTTTCATGGGTAGTTTAATCCGTGTATGTTTTATTTATCTGAAATCAGGAACTAACGTACACTTAGCAAATTAATTCTAAACTGAGGGGTAAACCACAAATATCAGACCTATTAGCAGAGAAATGACAAGAAGAATGGTATTTTGTTAAGGTTTAAAGACCTCCCTTTGCATATTTCCCCCCTCCTTTTCCTTTTTGAGCCTCCTTTGGATTAAGATGACAATCCATATAACTGAAATGCATTTGATTAGATTAAAAACAAAAATACTTGCAGAGCTGTGTGGTGAGAGAGTTCTGAACCAGGACCAGGGATTAATCAATCAGTCATTTCCCAGCTGACAGAACGAGCAGAGCTTCAGCCTGACAGATCCACTCAGCCAAAATTCTTCCACTTCTCCCATTCCCATCAAAAACATGCCCAAAAAGCAGTTTCCTAAAAAATGTTCCTCAGCATTCCAACTATTGTTTGAATTAGTGCATAATTCTCAAATATGGGGAGCATTTCAGAGCATAACACCAGGGGTTATATTTATTGCCTCCACAACTGCTACACTCAATGGTTCCCAAGCACTTTGGGGTTTCATCTTAATTAAGGATTCATGGCTCTGTCTTAGCTCACTGAAAATTGCCCCGTGATGAGAACAAATCAAACATTCCCCAGGAAACCCCAGGGGAGCATTTAACGGGAAATGTTATTGCTCACTCCTGCTGGTAAGAGCTGCCTGCACATCTCTAACCTGCTAAGTAAAAATAACAGATTAAATTTTGTATGGAATCATGGAAGGGTTTGGGTTGGAAGGGACCTTAAAGCCCATTCCCTTCCCTTCCCTTCCCTTCCCTTCCCTTCCCTTCCCTTCCCTTCCCTTCCCTTCCCTTCCCTTCCCTTCCCTTCCCTTCCCTTCCCTTCCCTTCCCTTCCCTTCCCTTCCCTTCCCTTCCCTTCCCTTCCCTTCCCTTCCCTTCCCTTCCCTTCCCTTCCCTTCCCTTCCCTCTCTTCTCTTTTTCTCTCTTCTCTCTTGTCTTTTCTCTCTTCTTCTTCTCTTCTCTTCCTCACAAATATTCCACAAGCCCCACTAGGCAGAATTTTAGTGGAGACACCAAAACACCCTGAGAAGTTCCTTTAATTCTCTGAAAGCCTTGAACCTGACGCCTCGCTCACAGATAAGTGATAGCATTCATTAAAATAAATGTTTAACAGCTCGTTATTAGCAGAGTGGTCAGACTTGAAACATTTCATTTGCTGTGATACAGCTTTGCCTGGAAAACAATTACAAGTTCCACAGTCCAATTTTCCAAATGGATTATTCCATAACCAGACAGGAAGACTGTTTAAATTACTTCTGCTGTTTCAAGGCAAGATTAACACAATGGGATTAAAACTTAGAACTCCTCGAGGACTCGGTGTATTCCTGTCAGCAGGGTGCAATTAGCTGGGGTTTTATGGGAATATTAAGGATTCTTCTGGCACATCACGAAGTCAAAAGAAATAAGAATTTCTTCCTTCCTCCAGCAGTATTTTGTTCAAGCATGTGGGAATTTGTGGCTGCTTATTTACGTTTAACAAGTGAAAATCAGACAGTCACCTGGAAAGCAACTCTTGTAGCCTGGATCCTAATTATTTTCCCTCCCTTGTGGGACCAAAGGAATTAAGTGGGAAATTTGCTTTGTGTGTGCAAATTCCCGGTTTACTCCATCAGCTACAGATGACTGTTCTCACTTGACCTTTATTTTAGGACACTGTGACCTTTCCACTTTTAAAAAGCAGAGCAGGACTAGTAAGGATTTAAGGTTAATATTAGACCAAAAAAAGTATTTATTTCTGGTTTGCTCTTCCCGTGGTGAGGATGTCCAAGCTCAGGCCCTGGTGCAGAGCTGCAGACAGGGACACATTCAAATGCAAACAAATGGGACTCTCCAAAATAACAGGAGCACCACCAAGGCACTGCTGGGGACCCAAAATTCAGATGGGGAAAGAAAGGAGCTGCTGCCCAGCCTCAGCCCCAGGAGCTGGTGCCACCACGGTGCCACCACGGTGCCACCACAACCAGGGCCCTGTCAGCCCCTTTGCACCAACAAATCAAAGGAACACAGCAGTTCAATGCATCCCAGGAAAAAGGAAAGCCTCAGAAGGAAACACTTGAGTGAAGGAGGCAGGGGCTGTTGAGAAATTAGCTCCATTCATCATTTTCCTTTTCTACCCTTTACAGTTTTATGATGGATTAAACCTCTCCCGAGACTGATGGGCTGAGTGAGGGCTCCTCAGTTTTTTTAGCTGCTTTCAGCAGCATTTGAGAATCACTCCAGAGCCCAGGTAGGAGTTGACTTTAAGGAAAAAATTCTTATTTCTTTTGACTTCGTGATGTGCCAGTAGAATCCTTAATACTCCAATAAAAACCCAACAAACTGCATCCTGCTGACAGTGTGTTCCTGAGACCCCGGGGATGTGCAGGTGAGGTTTTGCTCTCATCTCCCACCCTGAACCCTTCATTAGCACAGGCTCGTGGCACACTTGACACCTTCACAGGTCCGCCTGGGTTTTGGGGGTTTTTTTGCAGGATTAACTTCTCCTGTCCCCGAGTGACAGCACCAGAATTATCACAGCAGAGCCTCTCCACACCACCAACCCTTGCAGGACAGCAGTGACCACCCCAGACCTCTGCACAATGGCTTCAGCACCAAAATCCCACCAATATTATAAATAAAAAGCAGGTGACATGCAGTGAGTGTTGAAGTCTCTGCCATATTCTTTGTTGGGTGTTTTTATCAATAATTAACTCTGGTTTTCCTAAGAATCATTCAACTACAGCCTAACACAGAGCAGCAGAGACATGCTCTTTTTTCACTTCTTCCAGCAGCTCATATTTAATACTTTCAGAATCTCCATCATTTGCCACGTTTGAATTTCACACATTTACAAGGCTCATTTTAAAAAAAACCCTCATTTTTATCCACCTGTGCTCTTTGTAAATGAGTACATTTTGCCCAGAAATGTCATTTAATATTCATTAGCTCCCTCTCAGTGAGGTTTGTTAAAAATAAATGGGACCTGTCAGCTTGGAGAGCTGACAACTCTAAACCAGAGAAGAGCCTTACTCAACATCCTTGGTTTCAGTTCCCTCTCTGCCTGAGAATATTCTCAAAATCCAAATGAACCCCAGAAAGTCAGCAATTTTTCCACTTTCCATCAGCCAGAGCCATCCCTGGAAGTGGCCAAGGCCAGGCTGGACAGGGCTTGGAGCAACCTGGGACAGGGGAAGGTGTCCCCAAGGTAGAACTGGATGACCTTTGAGGTCCTTTCCATGTGATGGGCAAAGTTCTGATAAAAACCACACAAAATTTGTGTGTAAGTCCCCAGGGACAGTTTCTAGAGTTGGATCATCACTCATTCCTGTCAAATCAGCTACCAGAGATATCCAGAATTTAAAGGAGAAGCAATAGCTTGAAATGAAGTAACTGTTAAGTAGAGACTAAACTTGGCCTAAAAGTGAAAATCCCTCCCAGCTAGTGAGGCTTTCCATGGTGCTTGAGTCTGCAGGTCCAGGCTGCTGGTGGGTTAAACACCTGCAAACAGGTGCTGACCTATGGAATTTTGTGAAAGAGGAGAAATTCCAGTCTCATTTAGGCTCCTCTTGGATTTCATATCCATTACCCAAGGTGCTGCTCATATATTGCATTAATTTAGTGGACAAGACAACAAATTATTGATTATTGCATCAATAATTGACAGATATAATAACATAAATGCAGTTTCACACAGAGCTGGAAGTTCTCACACATTTCTTACACAGAGGGCTCTGTGCAGCCCTCTCCCAAAAAAGGGGAAAAAAGCCCTCATTACTTCTGCAACTTGCTTAATATAAACATGAATTAACTATTTCTGGGCCTGACTTATTAGAAATAGCCACGGGTTCTATGACCAATCGATTACAGGTTCCATGGCACGCAGACAGGATTCAGAGACAGGATTCCCTCAGGATTTCCTCTTAAAAGTCTGTCCAAATAAGTGCAGAGCAGCCTCAAGCTCCTGGGAATTCATGCCCATCACTCCTAACCTTCAGTTTTTGCTGACAATTATTATGAATTAAAAGGTTTCTCATTTCCACCTCCACGCCCAGGAGAACGACACACGGAAATTCTCAGGTGAATATGAAACGTGCACATCACTCCAGAGCAGCGGCTGAAGGGAAAATCCTCATTCTTGTAACACCAGTGAATTCAGCAGAGGTTTTCACACCAGGTCCATGCTGTCCTTCATGTCTGGAGCTGGCTCCTGTCTTCCCACAGAGGCAAATTCCCAGGAAAATGGGAACCTCCAAGTGCTTTTTGAATTCCCATGTTCCTGGGAATGTCCCGTGTTCCATGTTACTGTAAACACGAAGAGCAGGAGCCACTGGGAAGTATTTCAGATGTGATTTTAAAGGGCTGAGGAAAGGCCAAATGCTTTAAAAATAAAGCCCTTCTCCACTCACTCAGCAAGATGTTTGCTACAAAGAACGTTTACTCTGCCTCCACTGAATGAAAGCACCCACAAACAGCTTTAGGACCCTAAGAGTTAAAAAAGTTTCAATTTTCAGGCCAACTAATAGACAAGACTTTGGATTTTATTCTTGATATTGCATCAGATAAAAACAGTTTGAGAGAACCTTGTGCCTTACCTTGTGGTAGCATCTGAAGTAAGCAGCTCGTTCATCTGAGAACTTCTCCAGCCTCTTTGGCCCTTTGCTTGAAGCTTTCTTGAACACTAACCAGCACCTCTGGTAAATCTAGAGACACAGAAGAATAAACTTGGCATCTTCAGTGGCCTGAATATCACCAGTACTCACAGAGAAGTTAAATCCCCAATCAGCTGTGGACTCTCAGAAGTTCAGAGGGAGCACAAGCCCAAGCTGTTGGGGAGCTACATCCTGTTCCTTTGGATCCAGCCAGCAACTCTTGAGTGAGAGGTGACACTCTGCATCAGCTGTGAATAAGGGTAACACAAGGGAGCAGGAACTGAATTACTGACAAGGGAAAAAGCAGATTATTTAACTGCAGAACCCAGCACCATTCTGTCATTTTGCTCCCAGGGTCTAATTGAATTTAAATTCAAGTCATTTGGGGCAGGCTCTGTGCAGAGTGGTTTTTAAAACACTTTTCCAACCGCAGCACGAAGCCACTTCATCTCTCCAGCTCCTGCCACAATTCCCTGCAATCTTCCCAGCCATCCCTTAATTCTGGTGCACTCTCTGCCGTGCTCCTGCATTCAGAGCCACAGCTCTCAGCTGAGCTCAGACTGCCTGCAGAGAAGGCAGGAATTACAAGCCTTGCCAACTGTTCACAGCCCACACTTCATCAGTAATTCCAAAGTAACACCTGGTAGCTTCGAAATAAATCAAAACTGCCACCGAAATTAGTGTGATTTCAAAAGCAAAGAAAAAAATAATCAGACCAGCCATCAGCAAGGCACTCACAGCACAGATTCAGTGGGGTGAGCAGTGATGGGACCCATCACAACATCCCACTGCCCCACTAAGGCAGCTCCCAACAGGAAAACAGCTCTATCCTCTGACCCCTGCTGGGTCAAAAAACTCTTCATGTTCATGAAAAGTAGCTGTAACTCCCTTGCTGAACCCACAAAGGGTTGTTAACTGACTGGCTGTGCTTCTTTCACCAGTTTTTAGCTGTTTCTCCCAGCTGTATCATTTTTCCCACCCCATCTCACACACAGACTCTCACACTCCTGGCCCATGTGGCTGCAGGAGCATTTAGTTCAAGGCCAGGCTGCTCCCATGCCAGGCACCAGCTGAACTGATCAGGATTTTCTTCCCATTTTCCAGCTTTTTGGGCACTCAGCCTGTTCTGTTTAATGCAAGGGTTTGATTTGGATTGCTCAGAAATCACTGACCACAGTTACAGCTCACACCAAAGCCACAATTTAAATATGCACCTACTTCTGCTGGGAGAGACTTTGTACATTTGCCTTCTGAGAATTTGGTTTGCTGGGCCAACATCATCTCCTCCCACCTGATAACGAAAAATAATCTCCAAAATCCCACCCAAAAGAGACTGTCCAAAGTTTGAGTATTCAGCCCTTTTGCTTTTCAAAACCCTGTAGTTCTAACTTCAGCCATTAGAAGCCCAAAGAAGGGAAGAATCCTTCAGTAATCGTTTGCTGTTGTACTTACAAAGAGACTCAGAAGAATAGACACACCCTCACTGCTTAAAACCTTCAAAAATGGGATGGTGGAGATATCAGGAATGGGCACTGTCAGCACTGTCCCACCTCTGTGCTCTCCAAGTACATAAAACTCACCCAGCATCACCTTTAGAGAGCATAAACTACAGGAAACCCTGAATCTCCAGCAATAAAGCAATAAAAATAGTGGGATTTAAAGCTCCCTTCCCATCAAACCACTCCATGATTCTATCAATAATTTGGCAGCATCCTCCTGGGAGCACTGAAAAGTTGTCAGTGCCATGCCCAGGACAAAGAGTGAATCCCAGACCCTGTTTTGAGCTCCACCACAGAGCAAGGAACGAGGTCTTTGGTGCCACCACGGTCAGGGCTGTGCCTGAGACGTGTCAGCACTTCAGGCTGAAGGCATGGACTGCATGAGCTGCTTGTGTTGCCACAGCTGCTTGCCAGCAGCACGAAGCACCAGCCCCAAATGCTCCCAGGCGCCGATTCCATCAGGAACACTGAGCTCACTCATCCCCCAAGCCAACACTTTCCCTGCTGCTCCGTGAATAGGAATTAGCTGGAAGTGGTGCTGTAATTACCTGCCCTGACAGTGATTAGGGAATCCAAACAGCAAATCAGGGTCTGATGTGCTGGGAGAGCAGGAATAGCTGGCATTTGCACAGCACCTGAAACCCACCAAGGTCTCCCTCTGAGATCTTCTGAGAAAGTCCAACTCAGGATTTAATTCAAGTATCAAAAATCAGCTTCTATTCCTTACGGCCTCTCCTGAAAAGTTCAGCTTGAAGGAGGCCATGGAGCAGGTAACAACATGAAATTCCAGGGGACTATCCCGGCTGTTTGTGAAGTGGATCACCCGACTCCCAGAGAGGCTCTGCACGGCCAAGGTCACATCAAGCCAGTTCTATTTTTGGCTCCAGAGATGATCTGATATAAATCATTACCACAACTGAAGTGACTTCAAAGGAATGATGCAATGTGAGGATCGGGATTCCTGCCCCTCGGAGCTTCCCAAGCAGGCAGGAATGCCCAGGAATGCCCATCCCTCCTTGGGGCTGGAAAGAGACCTCAGCAAACCTGAGCTCAGCTGGAACTGGACCAACCCATCCCCCCTGCCACGGGCAGGGACACCCTTCCCTATCCCAGGGTGCTCCAAGCCCATCCAACCTGGCCTGGGACACTTCCAGGGATGGATCCGGCTGAGGAAAGTGAAAAAATTCTTCTGATTTTCTCAGCTTCGGGGTTTGAGAATATTCTCAGGCAGAGAGGGAAACTGAAACCAGGGGTTGATGTCTTACATGATGACCCAAACCCTGGAGCATCCTGGAAATGAGGGTGGGAGGGAGACCTGGCAGTCCTCACCTCCTCAGCTGAGCAAAAGATCACCAAGGGCTGGATTTCCAAGCGCCTAAAATGCTCTGCTTTGTACATGAAACACAGATTATTCCACACAGTAAGAATGGAATAGAATATTCCACATGATTAGAAACAAAGTATTTTAATTTAGAAGCTGAAATCTGAATTTCTTTGCCCCAGCCCTCACTATTTTTGCTCAGGAACCACGCTAAAAAGCCATCTGAAAATGGCCAAATATGTAGAAATTGGAGGGGGGAAGGTTGTTTCTCTGATCTCAAAGGCAGGGGTTTAAACCTGGCTGGTTTAAAAACTGAGATATGTGGCCTCCACCACACCGCAGGAAAGCACAGCTACTTGACTACCAAAACAAACAATCCCACCCTTGTTTGTTTGTTATTTCAGAGGGACCTAGAGGGAATGTTTTTCTGCACTTTGCCCTGAAACAAAGCATTCCGATGAGCTGCATTTACGGGGACACTGAACTCGCCATCACATAAACACAAACTCTGCTTTTTTCCAGAGCAGGAGCTGCACGTTCTCTCCTGCAGCTTGGGATCCCTTCCAGAAACCCTGGAATATTGCCAGGGATTTGCCTTTGGTGACTCCAGTAACCTCTAGAAACACACAAAACAGCAAAGGCACGGCACAATGCCTGAGAAATTCCTCAGTCTCTCCTGAAATTTACCTTTTTTTTTACCTTTTGGAGGAAAAAATGTGGCCACTTTACCCAAGGCTGGTAGGAAGCTCACCCTGAAGGCTGCAGATGGAAAATGATTTGAGCGTTTTGTTGGATTTTGGCAGGGCTGGAATTCCAGGTCCAAGGTCCTTCCAAAGGGAGCTCTTCATACAGGCAGCCCACCAGGGTTTGGATTTCCATTCTTCTATTTATGAAAAAAAAGGCTTTAATTTGTCACTTCTGAGTCAAAAGGTGGGAGATGAGCCCTGAAATTGTTTTCAGTTCAAAGGAAATTTGTGAGGGGACAGGATCTAGAATTTTGCTGTGCTTCTAGAAAAATGAAGCCGTGCCAAGAGAGACAGATTGCAGCTCCTTTATTCCATCCCCTCCCCTCCCCAGACGTGTCTGAGGCAGCAGATCCCCATCAGGAAGCTGTTCCCCATGGAAAACTGGAGAGCTGCTTTCGAGTAAAGAGCTCTGGGTACCAAGAGGTCTGGTTTATCCCTCATCTGAATGGGACTGTGTGACCCTAGAAAAGGCACCACAACCTCTCCATGAGCTCACAAACTATTTTATTGGAATTATTTCCTGCATTAAAATGACGGCTTGCCCCTCTCCTTTTCCAGCCCATGCCCATGTCCCCCCACACTGGCAGCTTGTTCAGCTCTATTTCAGCCTGAAAAGCCACAAAATAAGCATGGAACAATTACAAAGAGATGGATCACTGGATGGAATCCCATGGCTGTGAACGTCTCTAACTGGAATTGTGCTCGGCAGGACTTAAATGATCCCTGTAGAGTGGATCAGTGGCTGTGTAAAATCAGCAGCAGAGTTGCCCACGTGTTGTCTGCAAAGCCATCCACGCTCTTGGCAACAAGACGATTTCCCTGTCCCAGAATACCCATTCCATGTGTTCTGAGTGAGCCATATTCCCTGCCATCAGCCCATAGTGACTGCATCAATCAAGGCTGGTTTGCATCCAGCTATTTCCTTCTCCTGGGCACTAAAGAAAATCTCAATTTTTCCTTCTCCCCTGAGAACACATTTGGGGAAGGATAAACCTCATTCAGGCTGCATCTCCACCAACAATATTTGACATGAGAGTCATCCACAGCTGCTAATAGGGAATGAGGCTGTAATCTTGTCTCTGATTGCATTCAGAATGCACAATGTTGCTCAGGATTGCAAAGGTTTTTTCAAGTTACAAACCCCAGCTTTGGCACTGGCCAGGACTTGCTGAAAGGCCAGTGCACACAGAAGTGCCTGGCAGATCTTTAGGAACCTGTGCACCTTTAACTCGTGTTAATGCAAGTCACAACAGATTCCTATTGCTCTGAAACATCAGGCATTTTAATCAGTCTTTTCTCTTCAAAAACTCTCCCCTCCCAACTGGAATTACATCAACCAGAAGTGGGATTTTTGTAAATGGTTCAGGCTCAAAGCCATTCCTCCAACCTTAGCTTCAAACACCCAAGAGCTGGATTTGAGCCCACAGACACATTCCCACTTGACACGGTAATCAGAAGGCAGCTTTGTTCTACATCTTCATTTATTTGGGTCCTTCAGGACCACACAAGATTGACTCCACAGAGAAGATTCACTGCCAAACCCCCCTGAGCAGCTGGAAGTCTGTGACACGTTGTCTGAGCCACGCAGGGAGCTGGGGAGCAACATCTGAGCGCAGACGGCCAAAGAGCTCACCCAGGATCTGCTGACAAGCCAGGGATGGGTTCTCTGCTTTGCTGTGTGTCCACGCTGTGCTCTGGGACAGGGAAACACAAGCAGCACTGACAGATTTTGCTCCAAACTGGCCATCAGTCCTTGGCTCGGATAAAGGGGGAAATGCTCCCCCAAACTGCTGCTGGCACAGATCCCAGAGGCACCGGGCTCACTGAAGGGCAGGGAGCAATGTGCTGAGATATTCCAGCCTGATGGAGGGTTAGATGGTAAAACAGTGTTCAAGGGACACCTGGGAGCTTCTAAGAGCCTTTTCCAGTGAATCACTGCAAGTGTCAATAAAGCAGCAACATCCCCTTCAAACTGCTGATGGACCCAGCAGCTGCAATTCTGGAGTTCAGCAGCTCCTTAATTACAGATCCTGGCCAGGTGATGAAGCAGTGCACCAGTAAAATCCCTCTGGCACACGATCTTTGGAGGGCTTTGCAAGGACTCTGTGGTTCAGACAGGGCAGGGGAGCCATCTGAAGCAGCACTGAGGACCTCGAGGGGCAGGGACACCCAGGAGGGGGACACCCGGAGCTGGACAGTGAGAGCTGATAATGGAAAATGTCTTTGAGCAGGCAGGGCTGGGGTTTAGACCTTGCTTATCCCACAGGAATATCACAAGTGTTCTGTAAAGGAGTCATTTATCTCTCTACTCACTGCACGCTGGGATGTGCTGCTTAAATGCAACCTAAAAGACATTAAAAGCAAGACTTGAGTCTGCTCTCCCTGCAAAACTGATGAGTTGGACATGGTATCATTAGAGAGAGCATTATCTGAAATATCCTTCCACTTCCAGGCTGGTTTTTTATGGACCTACAGCCTTCAAAGTACAGGTCTGCTGGCTCGTTGGGGTTTCTTATAAATCATACACAGACAAGGTTATAATTCAGGGCTGCTTAAGGCCATCAGGGGAGAGAAGAGCCACTCCAAAAGAAGAGCCAAGAAGCATTTCCAGCAGAAACCCTCCCTTGCCAGTGACAGCTGAAAAAAAGCAGCCAGGCTGGAGCTAAGTATCAGATTCAGCTCCTTGAACATCTGCTAAGCTTTGTACACGGGCACAGTTAATTCTGGGCATGAAACTGGATAGGACAGAATCAGCCTGGGACTGTAACCAGGGAGAAGAAATAGTGAAGGCTTCACTGGAGGTTAAAGCCGGGCTCTGTGCAGGCAGCTCGTGCTGCCAGCAGCTGGATTTGCAGCTGGATGTGCCGTCCTGCCGGGCCAGGCTACGGCACAATCCCGGGAATCAGCACCCTTTAGGATTAGGGAGATGCAGAACAGTTTATAGTGAGTTAGGGTTTGGAATTACTCCTTTGTGTCGCAGAGTACCTGATTTGGTCACTGGAATTCCACTGGCTGTGGGGGGCAAAGGGCATTGACACAGCTCATTAGCAGCTCACGGAGCTCACTAATTAGGACATGGGATGCAAGAGGCTGCTCTGGGTGAGAGTCACAGCTCTGACAAGGACACTCCTGCTGAAGCCAGGGCAGCAGGATGCTCTCCCAGCAGGCACAGCTGGGACCTGCTGCACACTTGGACTCACTCACAAACTCAGGTTTTCACCCCCCAGAGCACACAATCATTTGTAGAAGCTGCATTTCAGAGCTGGACTTGTAATTTTAAGATTACACCTAAGGAGACCAAAAAAAAGGGCAGAAGTTGCACATGAATGGAGACTTTCTGTCAGTAAAGTGATTTTTCCAGCACTACGCTGCCAGCATCCAAAGCCAGACATGGGAGAAGGGCTGCAGCTCCTCCATCCTTGAGCAGCTCAGCCAGACCTGCTGCCCACCTGCAAAACTCAGTTCATGATGCTTGTTAGGAGCTGCTTGAGGGTGACAAATGCCCTGCAAGCCCCTCACTCACAGATGGGATAACAGGAATAACTTCCCATCCCTGGCCTGCCGTCATCCCCTGCCATTCACCAATTCATTCACCTGCAAGCTCCAGGAAGCAGCAGAGGTTTTTGTGTGATAAATACAGCTCATGCCATCCCTGCAGACAGCTCCAGGTGTGGAGGTGAGTCCGTGGCACTGTCCCAGCACGAGGTAAATTTATCTCATTCCTTCCACATTTCCCCTTCACTCCTGGCATCAGAGCCCTGCAGCCACAGGTCACTCCCCGGGCTGCTGGGGAGCAGCTTTAAAATCAAAGTGAAAGATTAAAATGAAAGAGCAAATCGTGCTCCCAGCGAGTCACCGCAGGCTGGACTTCACCAAACGCGGCGTTTTGGGAGGAGTGAGGGATTTGCAGCCCATGAAATCGGGGTAAGGAGCACCTGAGAGCTGCAGGAAACAAGGGAAGGAGTTTTCCCGAACTGCTGAACGGGCTGGGCCTGCCTTCAAAGCTGCTCCAGGGAAAATTCCTGGCACTCAGAATGGATTTCCCTTCCCAAACACTTCAGTGCCTGCTCAGGGAAGGATCCTGCCCCTCTGCTCAGCCTCCAGAGGCACAAGGAGGGACAGGCAGCTCCTGTTTATTTGGGTTTTTTTTTCCTTCGAGTTGGAGGAATGGACTAATATTGACTTAAAGAAACACTGAATAAAATGAGGATTCCAGAGCCCATATTTCCCTGGTAGAATTCCTTTTTCCACCAGCTCCTGCAGCTCCCCTGCACTTTTCCAGGCGGATCTCCACATTAGCTCAAATGGACAAACCCAGCTCGTGTGAATCTCTCACGTCCCAGCTGTGTAGCACTAATTAAAGACAGAGTTCAGGAGTTCGTTCACATTTAGGTAGAACCAACCTCGAGAAAGCTGCATTAAAAATGTCTATAAAAGCTTAGCAGAACGGTCTTAATTTGCACTCCTCCATTTAACAGGGAAGAGCCACTTGTATTTTACCACAGCACCGTGCCAGGAGTCTTCCTCTCCACGGGACGAGTCAATTCAGAACATCACCAAACATCCCCCCTCACCTTCCTGGAGACATTCACAGGAAATTTCCCGTTGCCAAACACAGGGCATTCATTGATAATTCACCAGACAAACACTCCTTGGCAAGTAAAGGGACAATTTAACCTCCTCCATTGACATTACTGGGGAGAAACACCACTCATTTTACCCTGTTGATCTTCTGAATTGAAACAAGTGACATTATTATCAGTAAAGCAAAAAAAAACCCCACCAATAATCATTTCAACAGCTTGAACTCTCGCTGGTATTTGACAGCACTTGATGAAGTCAGACAAAAAGATAATGGAACAGTCCATCATCTTCCACGGCATTCCTAAAGCTACACAAACACCAAATTAAGATGTCAGTCTCAAATTAAGATGTCAGTCTCAGGAGCAGCCCTAGCATCTGTTACTTTCTTTCAAGTGTTTCCACAGCCACTGCAAAATGTTATTTATCCCTGATCTCACCCCAGGGCAATGCCCATGCACAGCAGCAGGAGAATTTCCTCCACACTGGGAGAGGAACTGACGATGAAAAGACATCAGAATCACCAAAGAGTAAATCTCACCTGTTTATAACTGGGTTTCCTTTCTCTTTCACTGCCTTTGCAATCATCCCTGACACATCCTTGCAGGGCTGGTGCTGACACCTCCAGAAATCACTGATTTTTCTACCGAAGGAAGAGCAAATAGGGAAAAGGAGAGAGCCAAGATCTGCAAACAGCAGGTCAGGGAAGTACTTGGGATAAAGGGAAAAGGGTGATCTGGTTAGATTTGCATTAAACTTGTTACAATAAAACATCCTTAGAATAAGATAGCAAATGGGTAAGAGCCGCTTGTTCACTCGTTAATTCAGTTCAGGAAAAAATTTGGAATTGATTGTTTTACTTCACAAACTGAGCCCATCTTCCAAAGAAGAACACAGGAGGTAATTTATCAGAAAACAGGCTGGAAAGCACAAGAAAAGCCATTCCTCCTCCTAAAATGGGCCAGTGTCAAACCAGGAAATCATACTCCAAATCATGACCTGTATAATCTTCTGGGGAGAAAAACAGGAATAGTTCTGAGGTTTGTCCTTTTTGGATTTTGGTGGGGTTCTTTGGGAACAAATTAAGACCCTTATTTCTCCAAGCTGTTCCCACAAGTCAAATACTAAAAGAAACAAAACGTAATTCCACCATGGGAGCTGCAAAACTTCCTTTTACCTCACCCAGAGCCGGGCTGAGCACCCTGCTCCCCCAAAAAAAGGGGTGACACAAGGTGACAGCACCCAAATGACAAACCTTTCTCCAACCCCAATCCCAGAGCTGACCCCATAAAGACACTGGGCTCTCATCCCATTAACTTTGTGCCACCGGGAACCCACAGGGGTCTTGCTTCAGCCCCAGTACGCAGCTGGAGCTGCACGAGGCTTGACTGGCATTTTCTGGGATCCCTCCCCTTCACCAGCCCAAGGAGAAAGCTCCAACTTCCCAAGGAATGTTCTGGATCCCATCCCCGCTGCCGCTGACAACTTCTGAGCAGTAAGAAACCTTAATATCTGTGAATATATTCTAACACCTTATCTCGCAGCTTGCTGAAACTCTGAATTTCCAGTGGGCTTAATATCTCACAGGTTGAAGTCGGTGCCTGAGAAATCTGCTCAGTTTTTCCTTGTCTCCAACTTCCAGACTGAAAGGATCTGCATAGGTGAGCAGAGTTTTATTAATAAAGCTGCTTCAAATGTAGATACAGGCAACTCTTCCTTCTCCTTCCCCCAGCCTTACATCATCCTTCTTTCCCGTTTTCACAGCTCATGCTCTAAAATCCCCACATTAACTCTCTGGCACATGTACTCAAGCACCAAATCTCTTCCACCATATGGTTCTAGTCCTGCAGATTGTCTCTTCCCCACTCTACCTCTCCTCCCACAGGGTTTCACAGAAACAGAGCGACGCAGAACTTGTCAAAGTACATGTCACTGGCAATGTTCAACACTGATCTCCTCAATGAAGCTGCCACAGGACTCAGTTTAATTAAAATCAAGCACAGCAGACCCTGAGAGCTTGAATTTCTCTGCAGCTTTCCACAATCAAATGTGTCTCCTGAAGTGGACAGGTCCTGAGCTTTATGCCAAAGTTTCTCTGAATTTCTAAGCAGGAGGCAGAAGTTTTCCCATCTAAAACAAGGGTGTGCAGTCAGCACTGATGCTCTGCCTCCTGAGGAACAACCTACAGGACAAAATTGCTGGATCTTCCCAGTGCAGTCCTGCACGTGGCCAGTGTCCAACAGGGAACTCCTCACCCAACACTCAAACACAGGAAAGCATCCCATCCTCCTCATTTTAGGTGAAAGTTTAATGTCAATAAATCACTGATCAAAATGAGTAGCAGGCAGTCCAGAAACCTAAGAATTTTTTTTTTTCACTGAGTTTTTTAATCAATCCAGAAATATTTGAGCACTTCAGCATTTCCCAGGAACAAAGAACAGGCTGCAGAGCTGTGGCAGTCCCAGCTCCCTCCTGTCACCAGCTGAAGACTGAATTACTACAAATCCCTGCCAGGGGCTGGCCAGGAGTGCCCTAATTCTGTGCTGGAGGACACCCCTGACACCACATTCTTTCCCCCTGATGTGATTAAGAGGTTTTGGGCCAGTCAGGACCATCCAGCACAGAAACCTGACCCACACAGATCCAATTTCTGTCCTCAATGAGGGTCATGCTAAAGAGGGAACAATTCCACTGCTGTAGTCGCAGCAGTCACATCTTCCACAGGAGACACAGCCACTGTTAATTTTGCCTTCCCAAACCTCACAGTGAGTGGGATTTCAGTGAATCTGGCTAAGCTGGCTCAGATCAGTGTTAAACCATGTCCAGAACACCACACAAAGGGATGCTCCCCTGGAGTGCCCAGGGCAATCCTGAGCAGGACAGGCTCAATCCCTGTCCCATGCACCCAGCACAGCCTGAAAAGGGCCCTGCAAAGGCAGCAGCTGGAAGGAAAAGGCTCTGGGCTGAGCTCACCTTTGGCCCTTCAAACAGCCCTGCTGCCACATGGAGGGCACAAGTTTCTCCATCCTCAGCAAAGGTGGTCAAAGCCATAACTGAAGACTCCCCTGCACAAATCTGACCCCATCAGAGGACTGACTTCTCCCCAGGCAGGGCTGCAGGAGTGTTCCAGAGGCTGGACAAGCCACAACTGAACCCCTGCAGGAGGAGGGCTGACCTGTCCTCAGGAACCCGCCAGGGACAAACACCAGAACTGCACTGAAACCCCGCTAACCTCACCTTGGGTGCTCAGATCCTTCTGGAGCCAGCCCCCATTTCCATGGAGGGCCCTCTCCAGCAGCCAGCTGAGGCTGATCATTCCCTGCATAACTCAGAGGGGGCTGCAGAGAGCCCCCAGGGCAGGCTGGGGATTTAATTAGAAGTGTTGTTAAACAGACCTCAAGGTGGAAGGGACCTCCTGAGACAAAAACCTGGCAGCAGCACTTCCTTCCCAGACACATTCCCGGCTAAAAAGAATTCCACTCTGCCCCTCAGTTCCCCTCCACGAGCTTTATTCCCTGGCAGACAGACCAAGGAGTCTCTGCATTTTTAGGAACAGACACTCGGCTGTTTGCACGGCTCCATAAGTCAGTGGATCCTCCCAAACGAGGGTTTTTAACAGCCTGCAATGCCTTCATGGTAATGCAAGCTCGTGGGGCAGCCTCCCAGAGCCGCACCCGCAGGATACACCCTCAATAAAATCGAGGCAGGCAGAAAATAAATCAGGCTGCCTGCTCGTGATGCCCACCTCTGAGAGCTCCACACATCGGTCAGGGCTCGGATTATTGTCCTGAGCTGCAAACATCCCGTGTGTCCAGTGAGTGGTGGGATTTGTTTTACACAGCTCAATACTTCCGAAGGCTTTTCTAACAAACAACAGATTGCCAGGACTGTTTAAGTGTTTCTTTGCTGCAACAGCAGCAATCTGTGTATATTGATTCGGCAGCATCTGTTGTCCTCTACTTTTCTTATTTTAATAACCCTCTTTTTTATAAAAGGAAACATTTTGTCCTCTTCCAGAACACAGGCTCACCTGAATTTTAATATTCAAGTTATTTCAGCATCTCCTATCCTGCTTGTATAACCTGTAAGGCTTGGGAAGGCTGCTGCTCCATCTGTGAGAGCCAAAGTTGTCTTAGTCTTGCATCTCCACCATGAAATGAAGACAACCTGAATTAACATGTCGAAAATAGGCAGGGAGCAGAAATAGTTTCAGTTTGAAAGCTGGCTGAAGCAGAAAGCAGCACAACTGCTGCATTTGTTCTGTTTCTAATGAAATAAATAAGTGTGCAAACAACCGTGCCTTTTATTTTTTATCCACAATGCATTCCTTACTTCAACCCGGGTTTATACTGGATCATGGCACAGACTCTCACATTAAAAGTCTTCTGGAATAAAGACATTTTAAGAGTTATTGACATGACAGATGCAGCTTTGAGGAGCTTGTGACTCGAGGGAAGAGCACACCCGAGCACAAATGGCTGTAGATGGCCCCACAACCACTTTTAAGCCACAAAAGTTTAAAATTTGCTGTCCATCCTGGAATTTCTCCTGGAAGATTGTTCAGTAACAGAATGCACACACAGAGCTTTGAGCCACCTTGTGCCACACCACAGCACACAGAATGAAGCTCACGTGAGTTTAAAAGTGATGCTTCTGAAAAATGGGAATACAATGGAAACACTTGCACAGCAGCCAGGTGTGATCAGAGCAGACAAAGCCTGGCACAAAGCACAGTCATGTTTTATCCCAAGCTGTCTCAGGAAGGTGTTCTATCCCACCTGGAAAGCAGCAGCGTGCAATGGAAGCCAGCACAGCCAAACCCTGTGCTGGGAAGAAGGGAACACCTCTTTTCCAAGCAAACCAGTGAGAACGTTTCTGGAAGCTGATGTTTTCCAGTCAGTCAAGTACTGGCAGAGCCTCCCTCCCCTCCACAAAGCCTCAGGTGCCTTTTCCCTTGTACAGCTCTTCAGGCTCACCAGTGCTACAAACGCCTCTGTTTCAAAGCTTGGCTCCTGTTTTGATTTTCAGCTGGTATTTGAGCACTCAGCTGAGCCAGCCCAACCTAAAGCCAAAGCTCAGGTGTGTTCACATCCACCCACCCCAAAAACGGAAAGACAGGAACAGGCTTTTCCATTTGGGAACCATCTCCCTGATGCGCTCCCCCTCAGAAAGGACACGCCTGTACCACAGAACGAGGTGTGATTTTCAAATCCTAAGCACAAAAAAGCCTTTCCAGACAGAGAGAGGCCATAAAGCTTCACATACAGAAATAAAGCCTTGAATCAGCTGAGAGGTGACTGCAAAGCACTGGGTGTCCTCCTTCCCAAAACACAGGTCCTGGTGGTCTCTGACAGAATCCCTCCTCCCAAAGCAAAGCTGGTTTTTTCCTGGTTTAAAGAACTCTGGAAGGTTGTGCTTGTGCCCTGTCAGCAGTTTTCGAGCACACAGCCTCCCGTGTGTCACTGCTAATGACACACCAGACCGACACCATTGGCTGAGGGAATTATTTTTCTCCCTATAAGGATGGAAAGAATCGGGAAGAGTGAGCTTTCTCCTGAATATATTTGGCTCTGCAGAAGACACATGTGATACAAATGTTGCTATGGAAACTATTCTATTAAATAATACTCAATTAAACTTCCACGTTTCAAGTGCGCAGAAAGAGTTCAGGTGCAAAACCAATTAGCCTAAATTCAATTTTGGAATCACAAAGTAGGGCCTTCCAGAATTGTCACGTTCCTTTTAAAAGAGGTTTGGATTTGAGCAAGCTGCTTCTCTGCACCCCTTTCATTCCAAATGTAGCACCTGCACCCCAGTTACTCAGGAAAGTCATTTCTTGAGGTAATTTGTGGCTCCAAGCTCTGCTCCCAGTTCCCTTAGAGATGGAATTACCACAGCGCTACAGAGTCAAAGCCAGGAGCTGCATTCAGCCTGGAGAGACAATGCTCAGATTACAGCTGTGCCACCAGAATACAGGACTGTATCTCAGTGACTCCCACTCACATCCTGTCACACAGGGAGTGCTGAGATCCCTCTCAATTAAACAGGAATCCTACACGGGGCTGGAGTAGGCTCATCTTTCCTGATGTTTTCACAGCATGGGAAAGTTGTCTGAGTTACTATTTTATAATCTAAAGTATTTTTTCCCTTCCTACCTGCAGCTCCTGGGTGTCCCACAGCCCTCCCCAGCACAGCCACCAGAAAACAACCTGTTGGCATAAATCCTTCAGCCTCTGAAGGAGCCAAGCCCACATCAGCCACACAGTGAGATTGAATTCAAGCTCTTGCTCAAGCCAGGAGCTCAGCCAGCTCCAGGTGTCACATCACACCTGCAGCCAGGAGGAAGGTGCACCAAGGAGCAGGGACACACTCCAGTCCAGCCTTTAAAGAACTCAGACTGATCATAATTACCCATTTCTGCTCTCAGTCAGGGTGCTGGGCTGTAAGCAGCTTACAGAAAATGCTACAGGAAGAAGCTGCAGCCACACCTGCTCTCGAGTCCTGGGCCAATATTCCAAGCTGGAAACTACCAGGAGAGAAAAGCTTTGCTGCTGGTCAGGCTGGTTATTCCCAACAAATGGAGCAGGGTTTGCCCAGGTCACCTCTCCAGCACCAAATCCAAAGCAGCAGCAGCCAGACCCCAGTACCTCCCAAGGTCCCTCTCAAGCTCGGGAATGCTGTCAGGACAGGAAAATCAGAGCTGAGGGCAGCTCAGGGCTTATCCTCAGCCATGGCACCTCTCTGGGACTCGGCTTGGACTGCTTCACAAAGCACTTTTCATCACCCCTTCTGTACTTTCCAGCCACTGATAACGATACAAACCTTTGGAACTGGAACAAAATCCAAACTGTCCTTTCAAAGGAAACATTTCACATTTGTTCCATTTCCATGGACTCGGTGTCATTCTCCATTTCTCTATGTTTGCACTCAGCTGTCACAGGCTCATCTCCTAAGAGGGCATCCAACATTTCCTCACCACCAGCACCCTCAGAGAGGTCTGGAAAGCCTTTATAAAGGAAAGGCACCAGCACTGACAGCATTTACAACTATTCTGGAGTTAGATAAGCCTGATTCACATGTTCATTGAGCTTCACTGTTACAGTATGGAAAAATGTATCACAGTCTAATCTTACTCATCCTTTATGCTGGAGCAAACTGAACACTGATATATATTCAGTAATGAAACAGAATCATGACACACCAGTTGTGCCAAATTTACTACAGGTCCTCTCCGAATGACATTACCTCAGTCTGTCACAGAATCACACAGTATTACAGGATGAACTGTGCCTGCAAGCGCAGGGATGAGAAATCCAGCCTGATGGAAGACTTTTAAATGCTTTCCTGTTTCCAAAACAGCCGGGGAGATGGAAGTTACCAAAACTGTGGAGAAGTCATTGCCCATGGATACAGCAAGAGATGGGAGCTGTAACTGCAGTGAGGCAGCAAAAGCTTTCAGAGGACCACAGACACTTCACCAAAACGAACAAATTCTGAATTGCCAACCCATCAGTTTGGAATAAACACAATAAATCAGTTTCTTTCCTGTCCTGAGAGAGAGATCACAAATGATAAGGTTTTATACATGCAAAGCGTCCCTCCAGGTGCATCCCCCTGAGCCAGGCTCACTAAGGGACATGGAGCTCTCCAGTCCCATCCCCGGACGGCTCAGGGGAGCAGCAGCCCCTGGACTGGGGGAACAGCCCAGGAATTTCAGAGCTCATTCCAGCCCAGGTACTGCGGGGAACTGCCCTGCCACTCCCGGCACATCCAGCACCTACAGCCGGAACCGGGAACACGCCGTGGCAGCAAAACAACCTGAAAACAACTTTAAAATTACACCAGCAGCCAAAGCGGGCTTGGCGAATTTTCATTTCGCGCAACTCAAGCGACGCTAAAAGCCCTGAAGACACCGCAAACCCTCACTCGTCCCAGGCAAGACCTTAAACCCCAACTGGCAGCAGGAACCGCAGCACCTGAGCGGCTCCAGAGCGCTCAGCTCAGCCCTGCCCGGAGCTCTCGGGACCCCCAGTCCCGGGGCACGGCCACCGCCAGCCCCGGTCCCTCCCGGAGCTGCGCTCGGAGCGAAGGGCAGCGCCGGGAGGTGGAGGCAGCGCAGCATCCCCGGCTCCCAGCGGGAGAGAGAGAAAATAAATATATACATACACACCTATACATACTATATATTTAGGCGCCTTCACTCCTCTCTCCCCATCTTTTTGTTTCCTGGCTCCCCTGCGGATGCACCCACCGAGCTCAGTTTGCAAAAAGAGACAAAGGAGCAGCAGGGGGAAAAAAAAACAAACAAAAGAGCAAAATGCCCAGCGCCGGGGCAAACGCCCCCGGGCACTCACCCCCAGCCGCCGGCTCCGGATGCGCACGTAGCCCTGCTTCACGATGTCGTTGAAATTGGAAGCCATCCTTGCCCGGGACAGGCGGCGGCAGCGCCGCTCAGCCCGTCCGCATGGCCGAGCAGCGCCGGAGCCGCGCCCCGGCAGCGACAGCACCGCCCGGGGAGGGACCGCACCGCCCCCCGAGACACCGCACCGCCCCCCGAGACACCGCACCGCCCCTCCGAACACCCCGCACCGCCCCTCCGAACACCCCGCACCGCCCCCCGAGACACCGCACCGCCCCCCGAGGCACCGCACCGCCCCTCCGAACACCCCGCACCGCCCCCCGAGACACCGCACCGCCCCCCGAGGCACCGCACCGCCCCTCCGAACACCCCGCACCGCCCCGGGAGGGACCGCACCGCCCCCCGAGACACCGCACCTCCCTCCGCACCGCCCCTCCGAACACCCCGCACCGCCCCGGGAGGGACAGCCGCGACCCTCGGTACGCCCCGCCGCCCCCCTCGGAACACCCCGCAGTCCCCCTCGGTACGCCCCGCCGCGCCCTGCACAGCCCCGCACCGCCCCTCGGAACGATCCGCACCACCCCCGGAGCCACCCTGGAGCGCTCCGCTCCACCCCGCACCTTCCCGCACCAAAGCCCGAGCGCCCCGGGCCGGGGCAGAGCTGCCACAGCCCCGTCCGCACTCCCTGTGCCACCCCCGCCTGCTCCACCCCCGCATCCTCGCCAGCCCCCGCTGCCCCGATCCCGCACCCCGCCCTCCATCTGCAGGTGGCTCAGCCGAGAGCACCGTGATCGGCCACACCGTGCGGGGCCACCTGCCTCTCAGACCTGTGGTTTTTCCCCAGGAAAGTGGCTTTCCCTGGAAGTCTTTCAGATGCCTGAAATGCAGCCAGGATTCCCCGGAATGTCCTCCGAAGGACGGGTAACCCGAGCTGCTGCCCTGTGGCCGTGCCTCACGCCGAGGAAATGCCACACGAGCCTGGGCTGTGTTTTCTGGGCAGCGTGTGGTTGCAGTAAGGACAGGCCTTGCCTGGCACCAGGCCCTGGGGTTGCCTTCTGTGGCTCCCAAGTTCTCCTTTCCCAAGAATGTGCAAACACTGCCAAGTACTCCAGAGATCAGGAGAGAGAGGCTCTGGTGACTCCACACGGGTTACCTGCTAGTGCCATGCTATAAATACCGTGTCCTGGCAAGGGGGACTGCTCATCTCTGCGTAACATCTTGGATAGAGTCACAGATACAGGAGCCCAAGGTGGTCAGCCAGGCAGCCCAAGGTGGTCAGCCAGACAGGTGACTTTGGGAATTATCCTGCTGTGGAAATTACAAATGGAACAGCAAGAAAGGCAGAGCAGGGAAGCACCACAGAGCACAGAAAGGAGAGCAGCCCCCAGCTGGGCCGAGCGCAGGGCTATGGGGAAGAGATGCCCGTGTTTATTTAGTTCACAGAATCACAGAGTCATTTAGGTAGGAAAAGATTATCGAGGCCAAATCCACCTCTGATAGAAGGTTTGAATGTGTGGCTCCCTCATTTTGGGAGCAGCCAGGAATGATGCAGTGGCAGCGTGGTGCTTGCAGCTCTCACTTGAAGAGGTGATTATGCTTTGCAAGGCTTTGTGAGATATTAATTGATGGAGTGGATTTCGGAGGGCTCTCCAGCTGAAGGACTGATTCGCTGAGGATGGAGGAGGCAAGTCTGCAGTCCTCACTTTGGGATCTACACTTCCCGCTCCTTTTCACAGAGCTTTTTTACAGAATGTATAAAATAATGTTTCAGTCAGAAACAGAGGAACCTTCCACTCCCGTGCACCAAAACACACCGGAAATCAGAGAAATATTCTAAGTCTGTAATATGACCTTGAGGCAACAGGTTCAGAGGGATGGAGCAGCTTTCCTATGAGAAAAGGCTGAAAGAGTTGGGATTGTTCAGCCTGGAGAAGAGAAGCTTTGGGGTGACCTCACTGTGGCCTTGCAGTGCCTGAAGGAGCTGCAGGAGAGATGGAGAGAGAGTTTGGTCAAGGGATGGAGGGACAGGACAATGGGGAATGGCTTCAAACTGACAGAGAGGACATTTAGATGGAATTTTGGGAAGGAATTGTTTCCTGGGAGGGTGGTGAGGCCCTGGCACAGGGTGCCCAGAGCAGCTGTAGCTGCCCCTGGATCCCTGGCAGTGCCCAAGGCCAGGCTGGACATTGGGGCTGGGAACAGCCTGGGACAGTGGGAGGTGTCCCTGCCCATGGCAGGGGTGGAACTGGATGAGCTTTAAGATCCCTTCCAGCCCAAACCATTCCATGGAATCCACACACACCAGCTGCATCTGACAAAGCCCAGGCTGTGGAATTACCAAGAAACACACTTTTGTTCAATACTAATGCTGGAAGCATCAAGTGAGTTCTAAACCCAGGATTAAATCATAACAACAGTAAACAAAACCAGAGAGTCTTAGCGGGGCTTCAAAGGCATTTGTAGCAGGGAAGAAATAACAGAGCCACTTTAGATGGCTTTTCAGCAAGTTTGGACGTTTCTTCTAATCCCTGGCAGGACCTGCAAACACTCACTGCTGGTTTCATTAGTCACTGGCATATTCCTGCAGGTAAACACGTTCCTGAGAGCTTGGCTAAGCCAAGGTGGATTTAAGCCTGTGCTTATTCTTTGATGAATTAGGATATTAGAGTCTGCTTACATCTTCCCTTTGAACAGCACAAATCCCTTACGCACGCCACGCTTCAAAGAGAAAAGGCACTTTAATTCTGTGTGGGCAACACGCTCCAAGAATGTGACAGAAAATCTCATTGTTCAGGTTTTCCACTCGGTGCTATCTCCAGAAAAAAACTTGTTTCCCACTTTTTTAATATGCAAGTGTGTGCCCTGGCTGGTTTGACAGGAGTCCTCTCCTTTCCCTGGGTCTGTTGACTATTAGCCCTCACCACAAGGAAATGCAGCACTATATTTATCTTTATCTACATTCTAAACTGTCAAAGACCTCCTTAATAAGCTGTCACTGAAATCCTTCTCCTTTTAATGCCAATATTATCACTATTATTTCTTGGGAAGATAAGAGCCAAGGGTCACTTTGAAGCACCAGCCTGTTGTTAATAATTTAAGTGGATTATTGTTATATTTTAATCTCATCAGAACTCTCGTGCTGCCCTACGATGAGCTCGTTGCTTTTAGCCCCCTGCAAACACAAATCACTGTCACAAATTTTAACTCAGTTTTTTCCCAAAATGCAATCCTGACATTTTAAAAGGAAGTTACATTCATTTTATTGTATCTGCAGCACCTCATCCCCTGTGCCCAGGGTATTATTTCATCACAGCTGAAATCTGCTAAACACCTCTGGGACTTCCCAAGTTAAAGGATAAACAACTGCTTATTTTCAGGAAGCAATATTTTCCATGGAAGTTATTTCCTGGGACTAGTCAAGCATTTCCTGATCAAAATAAATAAATAAATAAAATTTCCCACTTGATCCCCCTGAAATGATTTTCTGGAAATCTGTAGCACACGTCAATATTTTTTTATTAAATGCCCCCATACCATTTTGCCTCCATAAGGTCAAGATGCCAACATTTTTCCTCTATGATTTTGATATTCCAGAGGAGCTTGGAGATGATAACATCACCATGAAGTGTGCTGACCTTTTCAAGTGCCCTGGGGTTACTGGAATGCAATATTTCAACCACAGGATCTCCATGAAAAGCTGCTGGGCATTCCAGTGTCTAATTTTGTTGTGGTGCGAGGTACATTTTTGACATTTCCTTCTGATTTTTGCAGTGGGAATTGTGAATTTGGATGAGTTCTGGCTGTGAGGAAATGTGACAGATAATGAGTGAAATAAGAGACTGTAATTCTTTATAAAAACTGATGGGTTCTCTCATGTTACTGCAGACATTGAAATCCCTTATTCGCCTTTTGCAAAGTGCTGCCTTGGATCATTTAATTTTGGAAAAAGCCAAAAAAAGAGAAGTTTATCCTGAATTTCTTTCTTTCAGAATGCAGAGATTTGATTAGTTTTGCCTCATAATTGTGGCTTGTTCTCCCCTGGTGCAAACGCTGGATCCACAGCACAGAACTGCTCAGAAATTCCTTCCCCACTTACGTGTCATTGTGCTAATTAATTTAGAGTGAATGAATTCTTCTGAAATTAAGATTTCTCAGGTACTTTTCCCTGCTGTTCCATCTCCTTCTGTACCTCTCCCTTTGTACATCATCCACAGTCTGTTCCCAAGAGCCAGGCAATGTCCAGCTCTGTCAGGCTTCAGGCTGAGGAGTTGTGTGTTGGGTCACGGAATTTAGGAAAACCCATAAAATTTGGCATAAATTCGAGCATTCCCTGGTGGAGTGAGGGCAGGACCCTTGGTTAAAACGTCCCCGTTCGCTCCAGGGGTTTTTAAATCCATCAGGTAGAAAATTGCATTAGTGGAATGCATGCAGACCTCCCTGGCAGAATTACTATGCAGATGTCAGTCAGTGCCAAAACATGAAAATTCATGAGACTGAACATTTAACTTACAAAAACCCCCATCCTAACAGCAGGAACAGCAGAGCTCCTCGTGCAGCAAGCAAGGAAGTGCCTGCCAGCAGGAGCCACTGATAATCAATATTTAATGCCAATAAATAATCTATTAACCAGGCTACCGTGTCACTGTGCACAGTGCTGCCACTGCCTTCCCTCTGCAGGCTTCATCCCAAGAATTGTGCTTTCGGAGAGCAAGGTGGAGAGGGGCTGAGAGAGTGAAGGGAGGGCTGGGGCAGCCGAGGAAATGCATCATTTCACTGGAAACTCTGCTCTGATTGGAATATTTTGTCCCTAACAAAATTCCTGTCAACACAGGGAATGCTAAAATGGAAATAAATACGTGCTGAGTGAATGTGCAAGCCAAGGGAATCCAGCGCTGAAAAACCCAACGTTTATTTCGCTCGCTTTGTGGTTTTGGTGGCAGTTTCAAGCACTGAAGCGCTTTCGCATCGCTGCTCTCCTGCAGACACATCCAGGGACCTTCCTGCATCTGCAGAGCGGGCTGGGGGATCAAACAGGGTCAGGGGGTCACCATCCATCCTCCCCGTGCCTATAGGGGATTTATCAGAGCCCGCAGAGCATCAAAGCCCGGCTCCGAGCCGGGGCTGTGGCAGCGCTGGGGTGAATCAGCCTGTGCTGATAGCGCCTGAAAATTGCATTTCCCCCACTGCCTGCTTGGGATTTCCTGCCTGAGCCAGCACAGGGACATTGATCCCAGAGCTGGTCCCAAAATCTGTGAGCGCAGCCTTGGTGGGGCCGGCAGCGGGCAAAGCAGCGCTGCCAGAGGCTCAGACCTCAGCAAGGGCTGGGTTCTGATCGTTCCCGTGTGCCTGAGGGTTGGGATTTCACTGTGCTGCCTCTGGAAGAGCATCTCACTGCCCCACAGCACCTGGAATAACTCCTCCAAGGGATCCTTCCAAACAGGACCTGGCCCTGCTGATGGCAACATCAAAATCTCTGGGATCAACCAGCATTTTCCCATTCTCTCAGGGCTGGAATTGCCAACGTCAAGCTGGGAGATTTGGCAGCCAAATGTGTAGAAATCCTACCATAAATTCATGTTTTGCCTATTGTATGTTCACAAAGGAACCCAACTGGGAGAGTATTAATGGCACCCAGGGAAATATTTAGGGCAGGACTTGTATTTAATGGTGTCTGACATTTTCAACGACATTCTGTAGGAATCTAAACCTTCTAACCTTGTCCAGAAAAAGATCTGGGGTTCCTACCAGCTCTCAGGCTGTGATCAGTGCTGGAACAGGATGCTGGTTGCTATTACACAAAATTATTACATAAAGTACATCATATTATTATTTAAATAATTTGCCATTATTATCCTGCAAGAAAAGCACCAGCTAAGTTTCAGTTGAAACCCAAATGTTCAAGTGCTTTACTTGAAAATTCAAGTAGAAGCTTCTTTGCTTTACATCACAAATTTAAACACGAGCTGTTTCTAAATTGGACTTCAATGTACACATTTATAGATTCCAATACCAGTTGGTTCCAGTGACATTTCTTACCTATTGTTTTGCCCTAAATACTCATTCCTGAGCTAATGTCGAGCTAATCTGATGTCTGTGTTAACAAAATAGCTGTAAGGCAAATCCTTCTCCTGCCTCATGCTGCTTTAAGCATTTAATGCTGCACGTCTACAGAAAATTTATGCTTGAAATTTTGTTTTTTGATCTTTTTATTGCTGTTAAATGAGTTGGGGAAAAGGAGATATTCTAATTATAGTCCTCGCAGATGGCATTTGGAAAAGACACCAAACAGTGGCAGTTTACAAGGCAGTTTGTTACTCTGTGCTGCCTCAGGAGCAGTAGATTTGGGGGCTGGATTTTAACACTTCCTTGGGCAGGGTTGAATTTGTAGGAGCATTTGGGCACCTGAATAAAAGGAATTGGTTTGAAAACAAAGAGGGTTCCCCAAGACTGAGGGTAGGAAAAGCCAAAGCTCTCCCAGTGCCCTGGAGCTGGTGGGAAGGTGGCAAGGGTGGATTTTGTCTTCCTCCCTCTGCAGGACGTGGTGCAGGAAACAGAAGTTTGCCAGAGCTGATTTCAGTTTTGTGTCAGGTCGCCCAAAAACAATGCACAAACTCGGGGGTTCTGACTGTGGAACATCTCAATAACATTATTTGTTTATTATTACCCAAAGTTTATCAAGTTTTCCAACAAAGCTGCCACGAATTGAGCACCTGCCTGCAGTGGGGTGGGATTTGCAGACCTTTCTCATGAAGCTCCTTCCCCGAGGAACCGAGCAGAACCACTTAACACCCAATTATCCTTGATTTCCCTGCAATTTACACAGAAAATATTGCAAATTGTGTCTCTCATGTAAATGATTTCAAACAAGGCCTCATGAACACAGGTGGCTTTGCTCGCCTGGCTCTGGGGGCTCATCATTGTCCTGACTGGGGGACACACACGGATCAGCAGGAGCAGAGAGGGGAGAGAGGCACAGCTATAAATATACAAAATAAATATACAAAATATACAAACCCCACTCATTCCTAAACTAAAACAACAAGGACAACCTGAGAAACCTGCCCTGCCCAACATTAACAAGTCCTGCCAGCAGTGCGCTCTGTTTCCTCACTGATAGTTAAATGTTACATTAATTCAGATTTCACTCTGTCATCATTTGTGGCCAGACATGTCTATCTCACTTTATGCTCACATTTTTTCAATCAGTAGTTTACAAAGCAGTTTAAATGTTACATGAATATTAATATAAAAGTGAATTTGGGTGGCAAAAAGCACTGAGGCAAAAGGTTAGAAATTATTATAAAATGGCGTGCTGAAGAATTACTGAACCTGTGTTCTCCATAACCCACAACAAAACATCTGCTGAAACTTAAATATTGTGTTAAAACCTCATAATATCATTATTATGGGACTCTTAAGGGTTACTCAAGGGTATTGAAATTCAAATTTTGGTCATTCAGAGTAAGTCTTTGTGAATTTCTACACTCAGAGCTTCCTTTTTCAACACAAACCACTGCCAGAAAAAACAAAAGGTGGGAATGGGACAAGTAATTTTAAATTGCAGCTAATCTCGCTGTAACAATATTACCTGTCCCTTCAGACTGCCAGGGCTGGAGGCAGCAATGAAAATCTGGCAGCAACCCTGCTCCTGGCACTACTGCAGGAGTTGTGGGCATGGCTTTGTGCTCCAGAAATCACCTGTGTGCTTTGGGCTTTGCAGAAGGGCTGAAGGAAGCCCAGCTCTTAATGGATTTTCAGTGGGGTTTGGCTGCCTCCCTCTGCAGGGTCCTGGGGGAGCCTGGTGATTACATTTGGAGGGAGGCTTTGCCACGTGCAGGATTTTCCCATTTTGCTGTGGATTTGGGAGGTTTTAGACACAGGTATAAACTGCAGTGAACAGGGCAAAGAGCAAGCAGGGCCTGGAGCTCCTGGCAGCAGTGAGAGCAGATTCCAGGGGGTTTTAATGTGCTTAAAGCGGTGCCAGGCTCCCCTCTGCCTTCATTCAGGAAGATGAGGGGAGGGATTCATTCCTCTCCTGCAATTCTTGGGAATTTCTGACCAGGAGTACTGAAAGGCACAGCCCTGACTCATCAAGAGCCTTCACTGTGCACCTAAACCAAAGCACTCCCGTGGTGGCATCACAAATTAATGGCCTGACTCATGGAATGGTGTTTGAGCAGTGCTCAGGCCATGGCTGTTCCAGGCCTCCTTCCCTGAGTGATGGATGAGTAATTCCAAAGCCCTGGTTTCACTCTCCATCCATAACAGCCCTTATGAGGGTTTTTTCTGGAGGAACTGGTGTCTGCTTGTTGTAACTTTTGGCTGGAGTCTCAGTAAATCCGAACTGGCAGAGTTTGATTCCCTTCAGCCCAGCCTGCACTCGTGGACACGTGGGTCTGTCCTTCATCTTAAGAGTTTTCCTCGTGGTCTCCAAACAGGGAGGAATTCCTTCCCAATATCCCACCTAACCCTGCCCTCTGCCAGTTTGAAGCCATTCTCCATTGTCCTGTCCCTCCATCCCTTGTCCAAACTCTCTCTCCATCTTTCCTGCAGCTCCTTCAGGTCCTGCAAGGCCACAGTGAGGTCACCCCAGAGCTTCTCCTCTCCAGGCTGAACAATCTCAGCTCTCCCAGCCTTTCCTCCCAGCAGAGCTGCTCCATCCCTCTGCTCATCCTGGGGCCTCCTCTGGCCTCTCTCCAGCAGCTCCACGTCCTTCCTGGGGACCCCAGGGCTGGATGCAGGATTCCAGGTGGGCTCTCACCAGGTCAAGTTCTTCTCCACAATTAATCTTTTACTGCAGGAATTCACAGAGGAGCAAAAATGTTCCTGCAGAAGGTGGGGACATCAATAATGACATTCAGGCTGTCAGGGCCACTCCTTTGGGCACCAGCAGGATTTCCTGGTCAGCAATCCCTTGGATGTGGAAAGATGTCACGATGTCACCCCCTAATCCACTTTTCTGGCAGCTTGTTCCCACTTTTCTGAACATCCTGGAACAACAACCAGGCCAATAGTGGTTATCACTTGATGAAAATAGGGCAATTTATCTCATGGAACACATGGATGTTTGTGGCTCCTGGGGACAGTTTGAGTCCCCATGGCACAGCCAGGCTGCTGTGAGAGGCTCAAACGTCTCTCTGGTTAATTGGGAAGGTTAATTGGGAGGGTTAATCTCACCTGCCTGGCGAGATGGATGGGGCACTAGGACTGATCAGCTCCAGTGAAAGACAACCCTAATTCCCAGCTGTGGTTCAGTTCAGGACAGCAGAAGTGATGCTTGGATTGAGTCATGGCAATAAATCATGGATGAGTGCTTGTTTCCATGGCACTGGAGCAGCGTTGGGCCTGGAACAGGCAGTGCTGTCATCCCTGCTCAGTCTGCTCACTCCTCACACTCTGGGGCACTTCCCTTCCTGAACAGCAAACTTTTACAAATCCTATTTCCTCTGATGAGAATCAGCACTTTCTATCAGGCCTCCTTTGGGCAGCATTGCTAAAAAGCATTTCTGGGTAATATTTAAGCTCATCATCACATTTTCTTCTTTGTTTCAAACTGTTTGCCGCCAAACAAAATGTATAATTACAAATCTAATTACACAGATTGTCATTGGAAATGTGCTTAGCAATTGGGTATTTTCATGAGCAAAACACAAACCTACAATTGCTATTATTAAAGGTTTTGTGCCGCTCTTGCTTTAAAAGTGTGAGGAATTGGTGATTTTGATGAATAAAGTTCTTTCGTGGCTTTTCTCCTGGAACTTTTTTTCCTGTATCCAACTTAAATTAAGGAATTTGACTCCACTGCATTGTAACAAATCCTTGAAACCACTGCCAGGAAATAATAAAATGTATTATCAGTGGAATCTCTAAGTCCATTTTAAATACATTCAGATGTTGTTGACACCTCTCAAAAACAGACTGAAAATGTGAAAATCTGACTTTGTTTAACATCACCAATTGGTTTTTAATTAAGTTTTTAAAATCACATTTCTAGGCATTTTCACTTCAGAATCACAGCATGACCCTGAAGAACAGCTTGGTTTGAACCATCTTTTAGTCACCATAATCAGAATATGTGTGTGGAGTTTTGATTTAGTCCTGCCCATTTCTTAATGGACATCTCAGCCCAGACAGCCTCAGTAATCCCAGAAAACATTTTGCCGTGGATTCACTGTCATTTTTTGCTTGTACCTTCATTTCTAGAAGAAAAGCAGAGAACTTTTTCTATATAATGGCGTTGATTTTACTTTACTGACTCTTTTTAGGGAGTTTGAGCTAATGCTAAGCAGGATGAAAACCTGATCTGGTCTCAGTAAATTCCCTGAACTTCAGCAGAAGCATCAGGAGCAACAATAAACTGCTCTCACATGGGCACTTTTTGCTCTAAGATTCCCAACCTAATCCAAAAGGAAGATTATCCTTTCACTCAACAAGTGGCAGTGCAGAAGATAAGCAATCGTGCCAGCAGATTAGACAGACTCCAAAATATCCTTGTAAAATAAACTATTAAGGCTTTGATGTGTCCTTATCTGGCAGGGAGAGATTTCCCAAACATTCCAGAACACAAACAATTGCACTGCAGGGCTGAAAGGCAAAGCAATCAACTCTGGGTGCACTTTTGGAGCCTTTCATAACTGAGCCAGTAAAAAAAAGCAGTCCAGGCTTTAAGGAAGCACAAACCACACATTAAAAAAGAAATCAATGTTAAATAAAACACAACTTGCACATATGGAAACTAAATAGCTCCTTGTAGCTTAACGCAAAGCATTAATTGAGCTGGGAAATATTTTTACTGATAAATATAAGAACGGGGGAAAAAACCCCTAACAGTTCAATAATAGAATTTAACAGACACAAAGCATATAAATTAAATCAGCCTACGTGGACTTTGCAATATTTTGAAAGATATTTGGGCAAAAGGTTGCTCAAAACGAATGAAGTACCAAAATACAGTGTGGTGAAGCTAAAAGGCAGGTCCTGCAAATATGAAAAAGATCAAAAGAGGGTTTCAGGTTTATTTAAAAATCTGATTAATTGAAAGTAACTGCAAATGGCCACGCTGGCAGAGCGTTGCATCAGAGAAGGTTTCAGATGGCTAATGGTAATTATGAAATATGTGACAAATTAACTCCAAGCAAGTGAAAATATACATGACAGATAAAAGCAAATATTACAGTGCTGCTCACAACTCCTCAGTCTTTCAGTGACAAGAATTTTAGAATCAGTCAGAAATTACTTACAAAAAAAAAAAAGATAAGATAAAAGCAGTAATTTGGGAGATGAAGCCACTGCAGTTCCAATGGGAGCATCCAGTCTGATGTCCCCTGGCATTGTGGAGCTGATCAATCTTCGTGGCTTTGGGGAAAATTAAGAATTTTTAGAAAAACAACCAACCCAGTCAAAAAGTCATATTTGTGATTGACATTCCTCCCTGTAACTCTGCTTCCCTGTCACACAGTCAGGGCTGGGAAGAGCTGTGAGAAGACCCATCAGCATCTCCGATATTCCAGAGGCAACAGGATTCGCAGGAGCTGAAGTGAGACCTAAACCCCACTGGCTTTCCTCTAAGCACCACCCTCCCAGAATTACATTTTTTATCAGTAAGTGGTGGGGTCTTGGCTCTTCTCCTGCCCCTGGCGTGTTAAAACCGGCACAAATTCCAACAAAAACGGTGCTGCCCTTTAGTGCTGTGCCAGGAGCAGTTCTGGTCCAGCACAGCAGCTCACAGGAGCCAGCAAGAGGCAACATTTGGGATCTGCCACCCCAAAAGCTCCGTGCAAAGAGGCTTCCTGGGCATCCAGAGCCTGGAAACGTCCACTCCCTTCCTCCGGCACTCGGAGAGGTCCTGGTGGGGATCTCCCTGGATGGAGACGTGCCTGGTTTGTGCTTCAGAGCAGGTTTGATTACAAGAAACATCCTTGCCTGAATCACTGCCAGGTAGACGAGCACAAGGCAATTAAAAGCACCATTTGTTAAAGCCCCATAATTGCACTAAGCCCCATAATCCTCTGCCACGCAGGTAAAGTGCTCTGGGTTGTTTTGGTTGGTTGGTTGTTTTTAATTTACAGGTACTAAAAAATGCAGGAGAAACGTTAAACCACCTTTTTTTTTTTGGTACAATTTTCCTCTCTTGGCATTATCCCAGCTCTGCAAACGATGCTGGCGAGCAGACAAGGAGCATTAGGAGCACGACACCCAGCCCAGACAGCAGCTGGTGGAGGCTCTCACCTCTCCCTAGCAGGGAACAGAAGGAAAAGCAGAGCAGCTTTGCAAGAGGAAAATGATCCAACACACACCGGGAGCTTAATGGGATTTGCATCAAACCTGAAACTCGCTGAATAAAAGCGAAAACAACAAGACAAAGAGCTTCATTTGTGTGCTGGAAGTGAGAAAAAGCCCCGTCCCCCAGGGGAAGGAACAAGATTCCAGTGATGGCATCGCTGGAATGGAGGAGCAGGTTAGGAATGCGAGCTCAGGGGGTAAAGATGTGAGCAATCCCAAAGCTGGCCATATTTTAGTGAGCTAAGTGCGGATCTGCCTTTCCCCGTGGGGAGGGAAAAGCTGAAGGTGGCAGACGATTTTTCCTGTGTAAAAGTGAGTAACCACACAGAGGCATCAAGTGGATGAATGGGCCTCTCCAGCCAGGGCTCTCTCACAATCACTCTTTCAAACGTTACTGAATAAAAACATTTCTTTAGTCTTGCTCCAGTTGTTCACCTGTGACTGCACAGAAATTCCCCCACCACGTCCTGTGGGGGAGGTTTTTATTCCTGCTTGGGGGTCAGATGTGGTCCAGAGCCAGGCAAGGGCCTCAGAGGAGCATCTGACAGCCACGGCTCTCACTGAGGGGGGTGATGTGCAATAGGGGGATTTAACCCCAACATCTGGGTTTTCTACTGGTATTTATTATGGCAGAATTAGGATGGACTGTGACCAAATGATTAATCCCACAAGGTACCTATCAGTCCTCACAGTCACACCAGAGCAGCCCTTTGAGATCTGCATGGCCTCAGGTGTCACCTGCTCCCACCAGGGGACCAAGAAGAGGTTTTTTATAGGGAAATCAATCCTGAGGATTGTTGTGATTCCTTCAGAATAATCAAAAGCATCAGTGACGTGGAGGGGGAAGAGGAATTCATTTAAAATTAACAATTATTGGTGTGACACGATGGCACGAGGTTAAAGAGATGTCTTAGTGCAGACAGCTCATGTTTTAAAAAATTCTCATTACGTTTTGCCCTGGAGTAATGATTTATGCAATTAGGATGTTTCCTTCAGCTAACCTCTCTCCCTCTTTCCAGGTTTTCCAACCATCTTCATTATACTGGAGCACCCTCAATGCAAAATTCATGGCAATTATCGAGTCTCTAGGAAGCTCATGTTCAGTATTTTTTTTTTTAAAGTGCCTCAAATTAAGGAATGAGGACAACAAAATCATTTCACTGCTCAGTCTTAAAAATGTTGGAAGGACTAATCTTAAATCAATCCATGGATGCCTCTGATCCATCACAGAGACCACTGACAACACTGTAGGAATGCCGAATTTCTGTAATGCTGCAGCTCAGCCACACTCCGGCATTCCTTAAGGACCATTCATTTATATTTTTTAGGACATTTAAAGAAATTCTTCTCAAGCCAAATGTATTTCTTCTCCTCCCACTATTTGGTTCCCAGTCCGGTGCGTGTTACAAAGATCACATTACAGTGAATGAATCACAATAACTTGAAACCACAACGTTCTGCCACCTCCTTTTGATGGATTTGTTCATGAATATGTACCAGAAACCCAGCGCTTGCCTTTTGGGCCCGAGCTGATCCTCACGTGGCTGTCACACAGCAGCATCCCAGACCAGGATCTCACTGAGAACTGGTCCAGCAGCATCTGCCAGCACATTCTGAGGAGTTTCAGAGAACAGAGAGGCTGCATAATTAACAAGTCAGCACCCTGCAACCACCCCGAGGCAATGTGAGAGCTAAAAATGACTGGAGAAATGCAAGGAGTGGCAGAAGGACTCGTTCTGTTCGTTCAAATAATGAATTGGCTTCAAAGAATCGAGTGGGGCTGTTGTCTTAGTAACCCAGTCCGAGAGAGAAAATCTTCCAGGAAGTTGGCAAGCAGCGCCTGGAACATCTGCACACCCAGGCAGGCTGGCAGATCCAGGTTCTCCGGCAGGACCTGGCAGCAATTGTGTTGGAATTTAGCAAGTGCTGAACCAAACAGAACAAAAGAAGTTGCTTTTGCTGCCCCCATGACCCCTATTTCCCAAACAAACAAACAAACAAACAATTGAACTGGCAGGTCAGCTCAGGACACGCCTCACTGGGCTGCACTTGGGGTTTTACATAAATGCAAACACAGCCCAGACCAGAGCCAAACCCTCCTCGTGCCCAAATTCCCCACTCAGTCAATAAAACTCATCAATAAAACTCAGAACATTTCCTGTTACCCTGTTTGAAAGGATTTTCAGTGTTGTGCAAAAGAGAACTATGAAAATATGCACTAAAATCAGAAAGTGTGTTCAGGCACTGAACTGTCTGTCATGGAAACGTGTGCTGCAATTACGGTTTGTTAAAAATACATCATTTCCCTCCGGCTGCGCCATCTGCAGGAACTGAACTCACCTTTGTGGACAAGCCAGGCTGCCACCAGCCTAAAAAACCAGAAAATTTATATCAAAAATAGTGTGGCCAGCAGGAGCAGGGCAGGGATTGTCCCTGTGTGCTGGGCACTGGTGAGGGCACACCTCGAGTGCTGTGTCCAGTTCTGGCCCCTCACTGCAAGAGGGGCTGGAGCGTGTCCAGGGCAGGGAACGGAGCTGGGAAGGCTCTGGAGCCCCAGGAGCGGCTGAGGGAGCTGGAAAGGGGCTGAGCCTGGAGCAAAGGAGGCTCCGGGGGGACCTTGTGGCTCTGCACAAGTCCCTGACAGGAGGGGGCAGCCGGGGGGGTCGGGCTCTGCTCGCAGGGAACAGGGACAGGAGGAGAGGGAACGGCCTCAGGCTGGGCCAGGGCAGGCTCAGGGTGGGCAGCAGCAGGAATTTCCCCATGGAAAGGGTGCTCAGGCCTTGGAACTGCCCAGGGAGGTTTGGAGTGCCCATCCCTGGAGGTGTCCAAGGAAGGGCTGGAGGTGGCACTCAGAGCTCTGGGCTGGGGACAGGGTGGGGATTAGGCAAAAGCCACAAGATTCTGTGATTTACAGAGAGGAAAAAAAAAGAAAAAAAACCCCTTCCAATCCAAAAATCAATCTTCAGTAACCAAACCATTCTTTTCCAACCCCCACTGTTATTGTAAAAGAACAATTACTGTGGCAAACAGAAAGATTTAACTGGAGTGCCTGAAATGATCTCTCCCGGGCAATATTTCATAAACACGTCCATATTTCATCGGTTTGCTCTGCAAACAGCAGAGAACGCTGCAAGTCACACAACAAACAGCCCTTTGCAGCATCACTTTGATTTTGGAGTGATCTGAAGTGAGGGTTGAAGAGCCAATAAAGCATTCCAGATCATCTGGGATCCCTTGCTGGAATTCTAAATGTGTTCCCCAAAGGAGAGAGTGATGCTCGTGAGCCTGGAGTTCAATTTGCTTTAGCAGTTTAAGTGCAAAAGAAAGTTAATTAGTCATAAAAAAAGAAATGCTCTGTGATAAACATGGCAGCCCGATTTGTATTCAAATATGACTTTTTCTGGTCTAAAATAGAAAGCAAAGCAATTAGCCTGCACAGGCATTAACTGCTGGGGTTATTCAGTGGATAATGAGCAAATGCAGCCGCCCGCCACTTCCCTCTGCAATGCTGTTTCTCATTGACTTTAATGCATTCCTAACATTAGGGTTTGTTTACCATTATGGTGATTAACAACAGGATCAAACCCCGCTCTCAGCTGCCTTACAAGACCAGAAAATTTATTGCAGGAGCAGCACTTGGCCCACTGCAATTCCTGAATTTCAACCACAGCTTAGCAGAGAAGCGATCTGAGTGCTGAAAACGCTCTTCAAAGTGTGCAGGCAGTGCTGAGAGTTTGACTTGGTGGCTTTTAAAATGTAAATAAGAAATTATCAGAGATCTTCAGCTCGTGGAATGTGTGGAAATAAACAATGTCTTCGCTGAAGGAAATGCAGAAGTGATGGAAACAGCAGTGAATGACCCAGGAAAGAAGCACTGGGCAGCCCAGGGCAGAGCTGTGGAGAGGTGGGACATGAACAAGGACACTGCAAATAAACCCCTGAACCTCTTTCTGGAGGTGTTTCACTGCAGCTGGACATCCCTCATGCAGAATGACACCTTCAAGGGGCACCTAAGAGATTGAGAGGGAGGAATCCCAAATCTTAACTCAAGTGATTTAACCTAATTTGAATTGCATTACTTTTCTTCTCCCTCTCGGAATATTCATTGGGAATTTTGACAGATCAGTTTACTGCCAGTGAGACGAAAGATATGCCTGTCAGCCAATGTTTACGAGTCAGTCTTCAAGCTGAGAGAGAAAATTAAAACCATTACCATACCACCAGTCTGAAGCCAAACTTAATATCACACCACATACTTGGCAATTAAGCTGAATTAGAAGAAATGAAGGGAAGAATCCTTCACCTTGGCTGGAATTGGAGTTTTTACCTCAGCACATCCTCCAGTCACATTTAAATTACAGATCTGAGGAGAGGGGAGAGGGAAAGTGAGCTCACCAAAACATTCTGTGTTGTACAATCATGTTTTCAGAGTGTTCTTATTCCAAATCTGCCAGGAAGTTCTGCTGGGGTCAGCTGGAGATGGAGCAGGGTGTGATATCCTCATCCTCTGGAAGTTCTGGATTGCTCCACTGAATAACCCCAGCAGTTAATGCCTTTGCAGGCTAATGCCTTGCTTTCTATTTCAGACCAGAATATCTGAATACAAACTGGGGTGCCAGAGCATCCTCTGGAAGTTCTGGATTGCTCTGGGCATGTGCTGCCAATGGGAATTGTTCTCTCTGCTGCTTTTGCCCAAATTTTCACCCAGTTCTGGCAGAAGCAGCCAGACAATTTGATTCTTAAAAAGAGCCCCTGATCTCTGGAGAGAAACAACAGAACCACAGACATCCTTCAGCTTCCTCCCCCTCTGCCTCTCCACACCCAGGAGAGGCAGAGTGAGAGCTCCTGGGATCAGGGACAGCAGGATGGGACCTGTGCCCACCCCAGCACTGACCAGGGAGGATTTTCCTGCTGTGTCCCAGCAGATTCTCAGGCAGCCCTTCACCCCCAGGATGAAGCCCAGCTCCTGGCTGAGGGCTCTCAGCTCACCTCACAGCGAGGAATGGTCCAGGAATAACCAGATGAGACAGGAGGAGCCCGAGGCGCTTCCCCAGGCCCATGAGAAGCACCAAAGCAAAGATAAAACGGGGATTTGCAGCCCTGGTTTATCTCGCCAGCAGTGCACATCAGCTTCAGAGTTTGTCAGCAGTGAGTCAGGGCTTGCTGACAGGTGGAAAGGTCAATGTTTTCCTCTCCCTGAGCAGAGGAAACTGAGGCTGCTGACTCAAAATCAGATTTCCAATTACTGGCTTGGCTGATTCATCATCATTTTGTCCCAGCTTTAGCATGAAAAACCTGGGGCTTTTGGGAAGAGTGAATTGGGGTTTCAAATGCTCTCAAAAATTAACTGTTTGGTGTCTGTTTAAAAGTATCCAGAGTTAAATGGGAAGGGCAGGTAGGGAAGGACAACACTGAGGGAAGGAGGAGTAGGAAGAGAAGTCTGGTGGAGTTTCGGCTTAGAAAAAATCATGTAATCATAGGATGGTTTGGGTTGGAAGCGACCTTAAAGACCATCCAGTTCCACCCCCCTGCCATGGGCAGGGACGCCTCCTACCAGAATATTTTCTATTTGATTATTGGCTGTAATTACATTCCAATTTAACAAGCTCCAGTAACTATTTCTCCCACAGAGAGCAGCCCTACCATCATTCAGTAGACTGTGTTGCCCTGTATTTTAGCAGGTTCATGTTTTGATTGCCACAGGACTTCCCAAACTAAAAAACTAAGATAAAGTCCCTCAAGGCATTCAAAGTGTATGTTGCAGCACCAAATACTGACATAAAAAGTCCTTTGAAACACCCTGAAAATATGGGAGCAGAAAACTATGTCAATAATTTTTAGCTCAATCGTGGCAATTTTGCGACAAGAGCAGGGGGGTATTTTGTGGGGTTTTAAGAGCTTGTTCAGGGTCTTCAGTTTAAAAAGGATTAGCTACCACTACCCAAAATGGTGTTTTAGAGGGAGGAATTCAAGGTTTTAAGTGCTCCTCTTTGTGGTGTTTCAGACATGAATCAAACACAAACTGAGCTGACACCTGTGCAAAGGGATTTTTTCACTTGTTCACTCTGGGACCCAAACAGAACAGCTGAGCCCCCAGCCCAGAGTGGCACAGAGCAGGATTCTCCTCACCCCTTACAACCTGCTTGTACTTTATGAGCAGCCCAGGGAACCACATTCCTGCTCTTGTGCCTATAAACCTTTATTTGAGCACTCTGGGTGCAGCAGGAGTTCAAAACCGGGCCAGACAATGCCAGTACTGTAACAGGTGTTCATTTCCTTCTCCAACATGTTCGTTTTGAACTACTCCAGTCTGGATGTTTTCTGTGGGCAGGCAGGGAGAAGAAGGGAGAATCCAAGTTGCTTTTGCCAGTGCAATGCCTGGCTCGTGCATTTTCAGCAGCCAGCATAGGAACGAGTTCATTTGGAATTGAAATTCGCTCATTATAATTTCTTTTTATTACTGGCTCCAGACCAAGTGAGGAAGTGCCTTCTAATATTCAGAACATGCTGTACAATTCACTGCTTTACAAACAATTGGAGAAAAAAAAATATTATGATCAGAAAAGGGTATTCTTGTTTGGGTTCAGTTAGACTAGAAACAGGAGTGGGAAAACAGAGAGAAACTCACAAATTTTGGTGAAACAATTCTGTGAGTCTGGTGCTCACCATGCTACCTGTAATATTTCAGTAGTGATTAACACAGCAGTGCTCCATGAACCTCTTTGCTTTCCTCTAATTGAGCTATGCTGGCATTGCCTGTAAAAAAAACCCAGAAAAAGCACTTTTCTGAGCATTTAAAAAACTCCAGCAAAAAAGTTTTGGTTTCCACTGCAACATGGTCCAGGTGAGATTCTGACCCAATAAAGCAAAATTTACATTTTTGGAGGGAATTTCAATGAAAAAATGGCAAAACCAGGAGCCAAAGTGCTGGGCAGTGGGGGGAGAGGGTGGGGAATAGGTGGGGAAGGTTCCCGTGGGCACTGACAGCTCAGGAGTGCCCCTTGAAAGGATTCAGGATCCGAAGGTTTGGTCAGCACCAGCTCAGAACCACGAGTTCTGCGTGGCTTTGGCCACCACAAAGAGTGAGCCTGAGCCAGAGAGGTCCTTTGGTTCCCTGCGCCAAGAAAGAGAAATCTGATTCCAAGCAGATTTCCCCCAAACCTGACAAACTCATGGATGAAACCCACCCGTGCAGCAGCCAGCGAAGGTGAGAGCTCCTGCTGTTCCCAGACTGAGCAGAAGTGGGAACAGTGGGAATTCTGCTCCTGTCTCACTTCCACGGTGCTGCTCAGTCTGGAAAACAGCCTGATTGCCCAAGGAGATGGGGTTTGATCTGCCCTTGGTCTTTTCCCTTCACAGGGAATTCCTGAGACTGCAAATAATGCCAGGCTTGGTTCTGTGGGATGAGCTTCCCAAAAGGCACTGCTTGGGTTCTTGGCAGCCCTTGGGATGCTATGGAGCTTCATGTTTTAATGAAGGAGCAATCCTGCCAAGGAAATAAATAAAGAGAGGTGCCAGAGAGAAATTTCTGAGCAACTTCCCATTTCCTGACAACCGCAGAGGTAGAGGCGAGCCCTTGGAGTTTGCTGGGTGGTGAGAATTTGGGCTCTTTTCCTCACACCTCCTGGCACTGCCTTTTCATTTCTTGCTGGTTTGTATCCCAGCATGTTGCTTCTGCAGCTCTGTGTCCACAGGAATGTGGGAAGGGGCTGCCAAGTGTCCTGCTTTTCCCATGTGCATTCCCTGCCTCCCAAAAAACCAACACCTGGAGATGTCAATGTGCTCAAACCAAAAATCCTTCTATTTGTTCTGCAGGTCCAGAAATTCCCTGGTGTTCTATAAAACCTGGCACAGCTCATGCCCAAACTGGGATCCTCCAGAGATGTTTTGTTGCATCCGAGTCAGAGGTTAAAAAAACCCCACAAAAATTCCTTGTGGCTGGGTCATCCCAGCAGTGAGATAAGGAGCTAAACTCTTCCAAGGGACAACTAAAAGAATACATAATTAGATAAAACAAATTATAATTCTATTGAATTATTTTAATGAGCCATTCATTTCAGCAGCAAAGAGAGTGCATTAAGGCGTCAGAAATGTAAATGGCTAAAAGCACAGTGGGGCATTTGGGAAAAAGCACATTATCCTAGTGACATATTGTCCTTGTGAAGTGCCACCAACTCGAAGGGGAAAATAGATCCTGTCACCAAATTTACACTGGAATTGTCAGAATTAAGAAGATCTCTGAAAGATAATGTATTATATCGCTGTATTCAGTGTTTGACAGAAAGTCTTTTCTTTCCACGGTTTCTCAGTGAAGTCAGACACCTCCTTTTTCCTGCTCTGTGGCTTCCCACTGCAGATGAGGCCTGTGCACACCAGGAGTGGGAATTTGATAAACTGATGATAAATGCCCAACCTTCTCCTGCCTTTACTGGGGATATCACCTTGTGCAATATTGCAGACAGCTTTGATTACTGTCAGAAAACCGGAGCAGGGTGAACCCCACCCCACCTCACACAATAATTCTGTTTCCTCTCTATTTTTAATCCCTACGCTTGGGCTTCACCGAAGAAATAAATTTTCTCCTGTAGCACTTGCAGAGCTGGGATTTCTTAGGAATGAGAAAAGTCTGACAGGAGCCACATGAGCAATCCAGGCAACCTGGCCTTTGCTGAAATTAAAAAGTTGCCTCTTTCTTCCAAGGATCACAAGCAGTGAGAAAGAGCCTGAAAGAAGAATTTAGCTGACAATGTAACTGCATGAGCCTTTTTTCTGCCCCCAACAGCTCCACTTTGGATCCCAGCTGTGTTTACTGCTGTGGCAGAAAGCATTCTTTGACTTGTAAGCTGATTAAATTTGACCCAGAAGTTAGAGAAAAATGAATGTAGCATTCTGTTAATCCAATTTTTTTCTGCTAACCATCCAGCATCTCATAAACAGCCTAACTCACACAGCAAGCTGAAGAAGTGGGAATAGTTTAATAAAATATTACAGCTTGCATTTAGTCCGTGCTAAATCGAGAGGAATGCTACCAGAGCTGCTGCTCCAGAGGTACAAGAGGATCAAACCCACAGCACATCTCCGAGCTGCCTCCCAGGATTTGCAGACAGCACCAAAGGGAAAAAGACTGAAGTGAAAAATGAGCTGGCTGGGGATGGATGTGCCACCGAACCTCCCTCAGCCCCACAAACAGGCCCTTCCCTCATTCCTTCACTGGGATATTTTAGAGGGACTGCCTGGGAAATGCTGTCCTGTGTTCTGCCCCTTGGGGATGGGGCAAAGGGTTTAACTCTGTCTGTTCAAGCAGTGCTGGTCAGGGCCATCCTGAACAAAACTCAGGAGGATTTGTGGGACTGCAAAGGAGTTTTCCAAACTGAGGGTGCCACTCAGGCTGGAAATTGCTTCTTTCCCCAGCAATACCTTTAGGTGACCCCTCTGGATCATTTCCATACATTGTTCTTGGCCTGAAGCACGAGTTCTCTGCTGGAGCAGAAACGGGCTGGAAAAGGGAGGGAAGGCTCAGGGCTCTGCTTTCCTGCTCGGTTGTGCTCCCCTCGTTTATAGGAAATTCTACATCTGTGGATGCAGCTGCACCTCTTTAACATTCCCACAGTTTCATCTTGATTTTCATCACCAAAATTTCATCTTGAGGCAGAAGAGTAGGAATCAGGGAATATCTTTCAGCTTGTCTGCTTTGAAAGCAGCTTTTCCATTCTCCCTTCCCACAGGGTCGTGTCCAGGCAGGATCAACTTCTGGCTGTTTCCTTTCTCTTTGCCTTGCAGAGGAGAGCTATAAAAGGCAGGAAAATGGGAAATAGAAGGGCAGAACATGGAATAAACCAATCCTTGGTGTCACACACTAAACATGAACCCTCTGAAAACCATCCAGGTGATTACTCAGTGCTTTAAATCAGTGTCATTGTCCTGTGTAAGTCAGATGGAATTTGGAGACAGTCATCATCTTTTTATCTTTCAGGTTGTGACCTGGAGAATTTAACCTGCTTCTGATTTTTAAATACTTCACTTCAGTTGCACACTTGATTTCCAACACCCAACAGAGATATAAAGCTGGAAAATCACTTACAGGACCTGGTTCAGTGCCTATTTATTTCCTTTGATTGAAATATTTGAAATACTGTCAGGAGAATTTTAAAATATCCCATTGCTCCCCATATAAAAATCCCTAAGATGATGATTAGCTGCTAGAAATGAGATTGATACTATTTGATTGCAGTGTAACTTCAGATATTTAAAAATTCCCCAGATTTGTGCATGCAAATGCTCAGCCCTGTAGCTCTGTGAGGAGCAAACAGGATTTGTATATGTGAGCTGTCAGCTCCTTTGATCTGTGCATTCACTCAAATGCTCTTTGCAGCAAGTGCAATTACACATGTAAAGTGCAGAGCAAAATGGATTAAGCAGGTTTGGAACCTCTCAGAAAAAATTACCCCATGTACATTTTAAGCTACCCTTTTCAGAGCAGCTAAAATAAATTCTATTTATTTTAGAAGTGTATTACAGTTGCCAAGAACCCACTCCAAAATTATCAGGGGTATGGATTATTGGTTTTACACATGATTTTGGGAACTGAGGCACCTCTGAGTTCAAGGATAACACAACCAGGATCAGCCTCTAGAAACCCTGTCAGCAACTCCTTTATGAAAAATTAAATGCTTGTTGCTTGATTTTTTTTTTTTGCAAGGTCCCACAAAGATTTCCTGTCCAAACTGCAGCAAAGTTAATTCAAAGTCAGGCTGGAAAATGGGAATTAAACCCAATGTGCAGCAGCAGCAGGGGTGAAGGAAGACATGCAGAGTGTGGTCTCTGATCCAGCCAGGGCAGGGACTTGTTCATGGGAAGGATTTCAGCATTTTTCCCAATCCAAACAAACCCCGAATTCATCAGTGCCACGAGACAATAACTATCAGCTCGTGCACAGGTAGTTATGCAGCTAATGACCTGGAGATGGGGTGTAATTAAAGCCTTCACTCGCGGCTTCATGAACTCTCGTCCACTTCCCTGTGCCCTCATTGATGCTCTGTTCATTAAAACTGAGCAGATCATTAACTCATTAACAACTGCGGGATGCAAACGCGGGGAAGCGGAGGGAAGGCGATGTCGGAGGGAAGGTGATGTCAGAGGGAAGGTGATGTCGGAGGGAAGGTGATGTCGGAGGGAGGGAAGGTGATGTCGGAGGGAAGGCGATGTCGCCGTTGCTTGTGAAGTGTGTCCCGGAGCTGGGGTGATAATTTTTTACAACTGCTATTAGAGTGGTCCTGTCAATGAAAGCAGCTCAAAAAAAATGACGAATGAAAGCTAAGAGGAACGAATATTTCACTGTTAAATAGCCAGCAAATTGCTGCTCTGGAAGGTACAACTCACAATGCTGTTGGCTCTGATGTCTTGAACCAAAAGGTGCCCTTTTATCTGTTTTAATACAGGAAAAACTCCCTGTGTCTCTTCACCAAGGTTGTACCATCCTGAAACACACGGACAGAGCTTGGGTAGAAAATCTTGTGGACAAGCTGGAATGATTTATGCCCAATAATGAGTTACACACCATGATGTGTGCCAGAGGGATTTGTCCCCAGCTCTGCAACCTGCTTGGGACAGAGGAGAAACAGTCAAAGAGGAATCCTGATGGAATCAATCTCGTTTTTGAGTTAATCATCATCTTAGGGATTTTTATATGGGGAGCAATGGGATATTTTTAAACTATCTTTACAGTATTTCAGATATTTCGACCAAAGGAAATAAATAGGCACTGAACCAGGTCCTGTAAGTGATTTTCCAGCTTTATATCTCTGTTGGGTGTTGGAAATCAAGTGTGCAACTGAAGTGAAGTATTTAAAAACCAGAAGCAGGTAAAATTCTCCATGTAAAACCCCCACATTCCCCCAGATCAGAGCAGTGCCCTTTTCCAGGCAGTTCAGCTGCCTTTAAAAAATGACTCCACTTTTACAAGTACCAGAGCAAAGGAGTTAATTAACAGGGCACTTAATCACATTTCCTGGCACCAATACATCAGGTACAGGTGTCATTTCCATTAACATCCTCCAATATTTATATTTTTCAAGACTCTGTAGAAGTGCTGTTAATGGAGTTGAGAAGAAGAGATAATTTTCTTGCTGCAGCGAGTCTGGATGATTAAGTGCTCAGGCTCTGGTAACAAATGAATGCAACAACCTTTAAATCCTTTCCATACAGACAAATTAATGTATTTCTCATAATAATATTGCTGGAAATCCAGCCAGGCCAGTGCGTCTTTGTGACTTTCTCTGCATGAGTCAGATTTAAAACGCTGCACTGGGGGAAAAAATAAGAAAAGGGCTGTGATGACAAGTTGATAAACAAGGTAAAATAATATAATTTGCACTGTGCCATTTGTATGCTGTCAGCATGCACATAATTCCAGAAATTACTGTGGTGGATAAATCCACTCCAGGGCTGCTGCTGGGTCCAGGGAGCCCTGGTGCTTCCTCCCCACGAGGAATTTGCACGGCAGAGCCACCCAGCCCTTCCCTGCAAGATGAAAGTCACACTTCTCTTCCAGCAGTGCTGACATTTAAATGTGATGTCAATGTTACAGTCTCATCCTAATTTCCAAATCCCTTGTGCTAATAGTGCTTAAGCCTTAATTGCACATTTAATCATCAGAATTGCAGAGTGGCTCGGGGAAGTTGGATGGGAAAAATGCGGTGGGCAAAGACACCAGAGCAAATCAAACAGGAGAGGGAGAGAAAAGAAGTCATCTTCTGCTTTGCAGAAAATGTTAAACATGTTTTCCAGCCAGTGGTGAAATGAGATCCATGTAAATACCAGCTTCGTGCTGCTGAATGCTCTCTGCTTACTGGAACTAATTATCTACAAATTTATCTGTTTGGCTACAATCTAAAGGACACACTGCCATCACCTAAACTCAAGCACTAAAAACTAAAAAAATTGTGCTCTGGACTCAGATTTTTCTGTAGCTGGCTGTTTTCTCAAAGCTCTGCACAGCAAATCTCCACCCCACATAAGAAGTGTTCTGTGTTTAAAGGAAAAGACAGATTTTTAACTTGATAATTAAAATACTTCAAAGAGAAAATCTATCTACAGGCTCTCTGAATCCAGCATTTCAAGAGTCTCAATGAACTTGCCAAATGACTTCAGTCACCAAGGAAATAAAAGTGACAAAGTTTGTGAAATAATGAACTGAACCTGGGAGCTGGGATAGTCAGGAACGTTCAGCGTTGATGCTGAGATGTCAGAACTGCAATTCCTGTCTCAGTGCCTGGATCTCCTGCAACACAATTATTTCGAGAAAAGTCAAAATGAGATTTTACAACAGTCCACAGGCAATAGAATAATTCTTACTACAGAGTTACTGTAACCATTTGTTACTGACACTTCCTCCTCCAGTGGAAGTCTTTTGGTGGCTGTGTAAAGTCTGAAAAATGAAGCTCTGGCTTCATAACTGAGCTGCCAGCTCCAATCACTTTGCTAGAAACAGGCAAAAATACATCTCCCTTCTTCAGAAAAAGTTGTCCAAAAGCAATTTGTTCAGCAAAACTTTAAGAGTTTTTTCTAAATAATCCAAAGGTATGAAGCTGATCTGGAGGCTGACCAAAACCAGGGTGAAGGACACAATCCAGCCCCGTGTCTGACAGTGGGAATGGCTTTGCTTTTGTATCCAGCTAAATTCTGAAGTGTTCACCCAGAAAATCAATTCCTCTTCTGTTTAACTGCCACCAACCCCAAACTGATCCTGCAGGGGAAAACTGGGATGATGAATGAAGGTGGGTTTGACCTTTTTGCTGCCATCAGTGCCGTTAGAGAGACGAGCACCTCTGAATCACAAGCAAGGCATTGCTGTGCTGCGTCCTCAAAGCCAGGGTGGGAATGGCATTCCTTCCTTTCCATGGGAACTCAGGGAATCCTGGAACCTCTGCCCCGTAGGTTTTCAGAGCCTTTGCTTTGGCATCAGCCGCATGTTGCTGCCCAGCCCAACCCCAGCAGAAATTGCTGTCAGGAATTCCCAGCTCTGTTGACATCAACACCAGCCTGCCTGAGGTTGTGCTTCTCCCTTTCCTTCAGGATTTTCCTGCCTCTGCCCTGCTGACATTTCCCTCTTTCAGTTCACCAAATCTCATCAGATTTGAAAACCTAAATTGTCCTGCACTTTACATACACCGGCCCAGAGAAGGGCTGGAATGATCCTCATGGTGTCAGCTCCCTGGAATCCTGATAGGCTTTACAACGATTTAAAGGAAAACTTTAAAACCTCAATGCGCCACGTGATAAGCAGATGGAATCTCTCCTGAGCCCTATGAATTAGCAGTAGAAAATCTGCACCTTCTTGTGTAGAAAATCCGATAAAGTATCTACTTCACCACCTTTAATTTAATCTACAGACTGACACCATATTGCTCCAAGCTTTATATCTTTAAAAAAAACCTCACAAAAGATGGACAGGCTGTGCTAATGATATTTGACAGCTTTTGTCCACGAGAACACCCTCCAATAATGTATTCCCAAACTGCAGAAATTTCCCTGGCTGACATATGCTGTGAGTTCAAATGACTAATGGCAGGCTGGGATACAAAGTGGCAGGGATAACAGCCTCCTTCCCCAAGTTTATCACGAGCCCAAGCTTCTCAAACCAAGCTCAGCAGCAGCTTCATGATTTTTTGGGGGTATGTTCTTGTTTTGGTGGGGCAGTTATCAGCCAATCAATGGGACAAGCTGAGAGAGGAGGTTTAGATGGGATATTGGGAAGAAATTCCTCCATGTGAGGGTGGGGAGCTTGCCCAGAGAAGCCTGTGGTGGTTGTTCTTCATTTATAATTATTTTATAGCTTTAACTGTTTGCTTGGCTTGGGTTAGGTATGGAACAGGTTTTTATTTGGGTGCCTGAGCAGCTCAGAGCTGCATCCAGAGCCCTGATTCCAGGCCAGTCCCTTTCTCTCTTGACACTTCTGGATCAGCCTGGGCTCAGCTGTGCTCTGACACTGAGGAGCTGGAGATGAATCAGGCAGCCAGGGCTCAGTGTGCATTCCGTGTTCCTGCAGCCCTGGTGTGAGATAAAAACCCAGACAAAACACAGCCCAACTCCACAGGCAGCGAAGATCCCACACTCTGCACCCTGTGTGTCACCTTCGGGGTTTTAATCAGTGCATGGGATCACACAGAACATCCAGAGCTGTCCATGGGCCTGCTCACTCCCAGTTTGGGCACCTTTCTGCTGTGAGTAGAAACCAAAATATTTACAGGAAACAGATGCTATTTGCCTGATCTATTCCCTGCTGCTTCTTCAAACTTGCAACTCTCCGCAGCTCCTGGCAGGTCAAGATGTTCAGCATTTGTAAATACCAAACTCTGGACAGAACTGAGCTCCTGGTATTGGTGGTGCAGTGCAGTCTTAAAAAAATCAGGAAGAAAGAGCAGCACCATCAATTCTGTTGTCCCAGAAGCCAAAAACAAACTGGAGAATGGGCATTGTTCTGGTCCAATTATTTAATCATTGAACATTGTAAAAAATGCCATAAGAAAAAACATCATCACCTTCCCACAAAGGTTTTAATTATGCACTGTAAGCAAATAGAATTACAACCCATGTTCAGAATTATCTGGTGAGCTCTAAAACACCTTTTACTTTGTACCAGCCACTCTGTGCATCAAACAATCAAATCACTCTTAAATCTCATCCAATGAGCTCCCAAAGTCATTGAAGAGATCATAAATGAGGTTACAACACTCGCCTGGTATACAGATAAATGTCTTTCGTATATCTTTAAGTGGTTATTAATGTCTGAATCAGTTTAGAATACATTAACCTTCAAGGTAAATTAGATCAATCAAGGAAATGACTCACAAGTCTGGGTCTATCTTTTTTGCTGAAATTCAGTGTGTGCCAAGAATTTAACAGCATTCCAGAGCAGCTTCTCCCTGAGAGGATGGCAGTGGTCACGGAGAGGGGCTGGACACTCATTTCTGGAAGCTGATGATAAAGTTGTTCCTCAGGATGAGAGGAATCAATGATCAGGTGAGAACAAAATGTTCACAGTTGTGCAGAGGGGGAGTGATGCTGTCAACGTGGAATGACAAAGCCCGAGGAAATCGGGTGCAGTCGTATCCTCAGCTCCATTTATCTCCCACTCTGGGTTTATCTGAGCCTTGTTTATTTTAATTGTGGAAGTGGCTGAAAGGCTCAGTCTGGTCCATTTTGCCACAGTCCAGACACTGGTCACGTTCTGCTTCAGAATTACTTCAATTTTCACCTTTTTGACAACAAATGTTACAGATAAAAGGTATTGAAACACTCAGTGGGAATGTGCCACTATTGCAGCCACAAACGTCATCCTGTGCAGTGCTGAGAACCTGAGAATTCCACGCTTAGCCACTGTTTTCCACAGGAATGTGAGAATATTAACACTGAGCACGAGACTAAGCTGAAGTCAAGTGGTTTTTAACATGATAATGGTGAAAGCTTTGGGGGGTTTTTGTTAATAATCGATTGTGCTGTTGCAAAAATGCCCTGTGTGCCAAGGCAGGGCACAGCTGCCAGGAGATAAATCCCTGAGACAAACTCGGGCTCTGTGTGAGAAAGGAGGGATAAGGATTTGAGAGAACCCTTCAGATCCCAGCAGTGATCAGTGTCACACCTCCCAAATCTCCACTTCCATCATCAGCTGGGAGAGGAGTCACCAGAGCTGCTCCTGCTTTTATACTCATAGCACACTGAAAATTGATCTCTCAAAACCTTTCCTGCCTGCTAAGGGGATTGTTGGATTAAAACTTCAAAGCCTGCAGCTTGCCTTGACATCAAACCACCTGCAATCACCAGATTTACCTCACTGATAGGTGACACACGGACGCAAAAGGGACAAAAAAGACCCTAAACCAGAAATCAGACCAGCTTTTAATACAAATACAGGTGTTCCAAGGGAGCAGATGGAAGTGCAAAGTGGGATCTGAGTGCGTGCTGGAAAGGAATTCATGCTGAATATGGGCTGTGGTGTGCTCACACTGCAAATGGAACACCTGACTTAGGACAGCATTTTGCTGTTCTCCAACTTCTGAAACAGTTGTGGAGTTCTGTTCTTCCTTTACTGAGGACCTCACTCATTCATTGGCTGTGGAGAATTTCAGCCCAGGAGGGTGAACTCTGCAGAGAAAAGGGAGATCCAGCTACAACTAATCCCAATTTCTCCTGTGTTTGGGATTTAGCACAAAAATCCCATTTTGGGGGAAAACCTATAAAATCCCAGCCATTCAGCAGCAGGGCCCAAAAAATCTGCTCTTGAACTCTTCCCCTTTCAGCTTTCCTGTACCTGCTGAGACAATGTTCCCACTCCATCCTAATAGCAGGGAATTGAGTGAAAGCTTTGTCCTTGTGCATCTGGGGATAAAAGCAGCACTTCAGCAATCCTGTTGCAATGAGACACAAGGCTGAATGGGCGATGCTGCAATTAAAAACGTGGCTGTGTCGTTAAAACGAGTCAGTGTCCATTGGCATGCTAATTGAAAGCCTATTAAATATAGAGATAAATGCTATCTGAGAGATTATTTAAAACCCTGACACCTCCTTGATGTTTTACAAAGCTCTCAAAACATGGA